>NC_138779.1:31471551-31904051 GCF_965119305.1 Pelophylax lessonae | reverse complement strand
TGATATATACAGTATATTAAAGGTTTCAGTAAATTAATCATTGTATTATGTTCAATTAAAAAAAAAAAAGAAAAGAACAAGCTGAACTTGTTTGCCGGCACACCTGATAATTTTTCCAAATTTCCATTATATCACATTATGTAAATGTTCAGCTTATCCCATGCAAAGCAGCAGACAGCTCTTATTTTTATGATATATTTATGATTGTGTACTTTGATCAATTTAAATGTCGAAAAATCTACAGTTCAGGTTTGGTATTAACCAGCATTTATTGCCTGGGCTGGGTTCACTTCGTCTCTCCACAACTATTAATTACTTTTTTTTTCCCAACGTGAATAATGAATATTAAGTCCACTCCTTCTTACCTGGCAGTGTGACGCCAAATCCCGAGAATCCATCACATGGGCGCAGACGGTCCCGTCTCAGATGGTAAATATTTGTAGGAATAATCAGAGGGAAGAAACGGCTGATTAATAATCAGATCCCCTCATCAGATCGCAATAATAATGTGCTTTTAAAGAGAAACAGTCAGCCTTTTTTTTTTTTTTAATATTACCGTGCGTTGTCTCCGTAAGAGGTCAGTTGGATGACATGGCAGCAACGGGCAAACCTTAGGTGACCCCTCACCTCTGACTCTCCGAGGCTCAGACAAAATATATGAAGCCAAATTGGAAGACAGACATAAATCTTTTATAAGCCTACAGAATTTCAATAATTGGAGGCTGCCTTTTATTTTCCCGCATAATGGCCCAAATACACGATAAGAAAATCAGCCGAAAATTTCCGTTCAGCGAGCGATCGGCCGATATTCTACTCATTAGTGCCCGGCCATCAATGAGCGATATCGATATTGTGAACGAAAAATACCGTTTGAAAAACCCCGAAAAATTCTGTCGTCTCCTTTGCGAATGAACAATATTCTATACGTTGGTGTTGAGGTCGTTCATTTGAAATCTGTGTAACCTCATCACTCATGCCCGGAAATATTTTTCGATTCGACTGTTTCAATGGTCGGCGGGCAACGGTCGGCCGATTTTCGGACTGTGTATGTTGGCAACGTTTTCCACCTACAAATACTTTTTCAAAAGTCGGTGGTCAAATGATCGGGCGATTTTCTAATCGTGTATTCAGGCCATAAGAGCGTTCATTACTGATCCTCTTTAAATTGCCTGTCTATAGATTGGTAAATTGCTCTGCCATTGTGATTGGAATATACATTATATTACCAAACGTATTGGAACACCTGCCTAGAGGTGAGGTGATCCCGAGGGCTGCAACCTGGTACCAGTAGGCAGCGAAACCCATCTCCACCATCAGGAGCTCTGGTGAAAACTGTCTGGTGCTTAGACTCAGTGGCTGGGAGTCCACATCACCCGGCAGGGGGTGTAGTCATACACTATATTACCAAAAGTATTGGGACGCCTGCCTTGAGGTGAGATGAGGTGATCCTGAGGGCTGCAACCTGGTACCAGTAGGCAGCGAAACCCATCTCCACCATCAGTAGCTCTGGTGCTTAGACTCAATGGCTGTGAGTCGACATCACCCGGCAGGGGGTGTAGTCATACTCTATATTACCAAACGTATTGGGACACCTGCCTTAATGTGAGGTGATCCTAAGGGCTGCAACCTGGTACCAGTAGGCAGCGAAACCCATCTCCACCATCAGTAGCTCTGGTGAAATATGTCTGGTGCTTAGACTCAATGGCTGTGAGTCCACATCACCCGGCAGGGGGTGTAGTCATACTCTATATTACCAAACGTATTGGGACACCTGCCTTAATGTGAGGTGATCCTAAGGGCTGCAACCTGGTACCAGTAGGCAGCGAAACCCATCTCCACCATCAGTAGCTCTGGTGAAATATGTCTGGTGCTTAGACTCAATGGCTGTGAGTCCACATCACCCGGCAGGGGGTGTAGTCATACTCTATATTACCAAACGTATTGGGACACCTGCCTTAATGTGAGGTGATCCTGAGGGCTGCAACCTGCTACCAGTAGGCAGCGAAACCCGTCTCAACCATCAGGAGCTTTGGTGAAAACTGTCCGCTACTTAGACCCAATGGCTGTGAGTCCACATCACCCAGCAGGGGGTGTAGTCATACACTATAATACCAAAAGTATTGGGACGCCTGCCTTGAGGTGAGGTGATCCTGAGGGCAGCAACCTGGTACCAGTAGGCAGCGAAACCCATCTCCACCATCAGGAGCTCTGGGGAAATCTCTCTGGGGCTTAGACTCAGTGGCTGGGAGTCCACATCACCCGGCAGGGGGTGTAGTCATACACTATATTACCAAAAGTATTGGGACACCTGCCTTGAGGTGAGGTGAGGTGATCCTGAGGGCTACAACCTGGTACCAGCAGAGAGCGAAACCCATTTCCACCATCAGGAGCTCTGGTGAAAACTGTCCGGTGCTTACACTCAATGGCTGTGAGTCCACATCACCCGGCAGGGGGTGTAGTCATACACTATATTACCAAAATTATTGGGACACCTGCCTTGAGGTGAGGTGAGGTGATCCTGAGGGCTGCAACCTGGTACTAGTAGGCAGCGAAACCCGTCTCCACCATCAGGAGCTCTGGTGAAAACTGTCCGCTGCTTAGACCCAATGGCTGTGAGTCCACATCACCCAGCAGGGGGTGTAGTCATACACTATATTACCAAAAGTATTGGGACGCCTGCCTTAAGGTGAGGTGATTCTGAGGGCAGTAACCTGGTACCAGTAGGCAGCGAAACCCATCTCCACCATCAGGAGCTCTGGTGAAATCTGTCTGGTGCTTAGACTCAATGGCTGTGAGTCCACATTACCCGGCAGGGGGTGTAGTCATACACTATATTACCAAAAGTATTGGGACACCTGCCTTGAGGTGAGGTGAGGTGATCCTGAGGGCTACAACCTGGTACCGGTAGAGAGCGAAACCCATCAATGGCTGTGAGTCCACATCACCCGGCAGGGGGTGTAGTCATACTCTATATTACCAAAAGTATTGGGACGCCTGCCTTTACACGTACATGAACTTTAATGGTATCCCAGTCTTAGTCCGTAGGGTTAAATATTAGGCTGGCCCACCCTTTGCAGCTATAACAGCTTCAACTCTTCTGGGAAGGCTGTCCACAAGGTTTAGGAGTGTGTCTATGGGAATGTTTGACCATTCTTCCAGAAGCGCATTTGTGAGGTCAGGCACTGGCTCGCAGTCTGCACTCTAATTCATCTCAAAGGTGATCTATCTGGTTGAGGTCAGGCCAGTTAAGTTCCTCCACTGTAAACTAATTCATCCATGTCTTTATGTACCTTGCTTTGTGCACTGGTGCGCAGTCATGTTGGAACAGGAAGGGGCCATCCCCAAACTGTTCCCACAAAGGACAGCCTTCCCAGAAGAGTTAAAGCGGTTATAGCTGAAAAAGGTGGGCCAACTCAATTTTGAACCCTACGGACGAAGACTGGGATGACATTAAAGTTAATGTGCGTGTAAAGGCAGGAGTCCCAATACTTTGGGTAATATAGTGTATATTGCCGACGGTTGTCTGAAAGAGGTCAAGAGGATGACATGGCAGCAAAGGGCAAACCTTAGGTGACCCCTCACCTCTGACTCTCCGAGGCTCAGACGAAATATATGAAGCCAAATTAGAAGGCAGGCATAAATCTTTCATGGGTAAGCATGCAGAATTTTGATAATTGGAGGCTGCCTTTTATTTTTCCGCATAAGAGCGTTCGTTACTGGTCCTCTTTAAACTGCTTGTCTATAAATTGGTTCATTGCTCTTCCGCAGTGATTGGAATATATTTAGAAGCTCTTGAGTTGGGTGTCAATGATGACTGAATGTGGATCCCCATGATGACATCAAGGATTAGGTGAAAGTCCTCCTGATCTCCTGGCCTCCTCTCCAGTCTTTACAGGCAGTGGAGGACAACACGATCACAGTGCACCATATTTGTAGGTGCTGATTCAATGCTTTTCAGTTTTATTCTCCAATAAATTGCACTGCGCAGAATGCGTTCTTCAGAAATATTTTTTTGTAAGTGTTTGAGACAAGCCAAGAGTCACTTAGAGGTTGGTTTACTAAAGGCAAATAAGCAGTTCACTGTGCAAGGGAAATACAAAAAAAAAAAAAAAACTCTACTTTTGCTTGCACATGATTGGTTGATGAAAGTCAACAGAGCTTCACCTCATTCTCTAAGCCAGGGGTCTCCAAACTTTGTAAACAAAGGACCAGTTTACTGTCCTTCAAACTTTAGGGGGGCCGGACTGTGGCCAGTGGGAGTAGAAAATGTCTTGGTGTCAGAGGGAGTAAATAATGTCACATCTTTAGTGGGAGGAATTGAGCGCCATCATTGGTGTCAGTGGGAGGAATAGTGCCCCATCATTGGTGTCAGTGGGAGGAATAGTGCCCCATCATTAGTATCAGTGGGAGGAATAGTGCCTTTATCATTGGTGTCAGTTGGAGGAATAGTGCCCCATCATTGGTGTCAGTGGGAGGAATAGTGCCCCATCATTGGTGTCAGATGGAGGAATAGTGCCTCATCATTGGTGTCAGTGGGAGGAATAGTGCCTTTATCATTGGTGTCAGTTGGAGAAATAGTGTCCCGTCATTGGTGTCAGTTGGAGGAATAGTGCCCCATCATTGGTATCAGTGGGAGGAATGGTGCACCATCATTGGTATCAGTGGGAGGAATGGTGCCCCATCATTGGTGTCAGTGGGAGGAATAGTGTCCCATCATTGGTGTCAGTGGGAGGAATGGTGTCCCATCATTGGTGTCAGTGGGAGGAATGGTGCCCCATCATACAGGGCTCAAATGAGGAAAGTGGCAGGGTCTGCATCCCTTTAGAAGTGATTTTCTATTGGGAGGATCTCACCAAAAATGACATTTTTTTGTTGCAGGGGATGCCAGAAATCTGACTTGTATCTTAGTGCAGACTTCTGGGAAAATTGGTGATCCAATCACACAAGCAGGAAATGATGTTTCTGGGGGTGTGGTCAGTATACATTCTGTGTACAGAACACCTCCAGGTAGCCATATTACATTGCATTTTCAGAAAATTACAGATTGAAAAGGAAAGATTCAATAACATTCAATTACAATATGTTTTGTGTTGCAATTGTATATGCTATATTATTATTATTTTTTTTATTTGCCCTTTTTTTTTTTTCCCACTAAAGTGGAGTTACCCTTTAAATATGAACGAGGTTCTTGGTTGGATACATTTAGGAGAGTCCGGCTGTAGAGGACAGATTGGCCAGTGTACTCCACTATTTAAAGAGTGGTATTTCGGTGCCATAGTCCGGACCGTCCAGCATGCAAAGGGTTAAATACGGTCCCGCAAGTTACCATCCCCCCCCCCCTTTTTGTGTCCTGTTCCATCTGAAGTCAGACTGACCGCATGGTCTTCTCAGGCCGATCCGCTTTAGCTAATTAGTAATCTGACAAGAGCTGCCAGGGGATTAGCTGCTTATCCAAACCATACCAAACGCTGGCAGGGGAACCCTGGACCTTCCCAAGGGGACCGGCGAGGGGCTTCGGGTGCGATAAAGGGGAATAAAGCAGAAGCGGGTTATAAATGAGGCTAATAAACCAATTTGGGGAAAGGGGGGGGGGGGCGCAGTACAGATTAGTGCAGTTTATGGAGCATGAGAACGATGCGAACGAAGCCCAGAAAGACACACAGGCTAAGTCAGGGCACATAATGGGGCGATTTTCAGCAATTTGCCCATTAGTGTGGTGCAGCAGAGGTGACACCGATGCAACCTGGAGATCCTGATATTCCTTCTCCATATCATCTACTCCCAGATCCATCCACAGGCGGTCTCATTCTTCCTTCTCCAGATGGAATAGTCCACCTTCCTCCGTCAATCTCGGCTCTTTCTTTGTTAACCACTTCTGGACCGGAAGATTTTCCCCCTTAATAACCAGGCCATTTTTTGCGATTCGGCTCTGCGCTATGTTAACTGACAATTGCGCGGCCGTGCGATGCTGTACCTAAATAAAATTGATGTCCTTTTTTTTCCCACAAATAGAGCTTTTTTTTTTTTGGTGGTATTTGATCACCTGTGCGTTTTTTGCGCTATAAACCAAAAAAGAGCAACAAATCTGAAAAAAAAAAACAATATTTTCCACATGCTGCTATATAACACCCCCCCCCCCCCAAAAAAAAAAAAAAATCTAATTTTTTCATCATTTTAGGCCACCTTGTATTCTGCTACATATTTTTGGTAAACAAAATCCCAATAAGTGTATATTGATTGGTCCTCAGAGTCCTCAGTTCCCCCCTGTCACATCAGGGTCCTCAGTTCTCCCCTTTCACATCAGAGTCCTCAGTTCCCCCCTGTCACATTAGAGTCCTCAGTTCTCCCCTGTCATATCAGAGTCCTCAGTTCTCCCCTGTCACATCAGGGTCCTCAGTTCTCCCCTTTCACATCAGAGTCCTCAGTTCCCCCCTGTCACATTAGAGTCCTTAGTTCTCCCCTGTCATATCAGAGTCCTTAGTTCTCCCCTGTCACATCAGAGTCCTCAGTTCTCCCCTTTCACATCAGAGTCCTCAGTTCCCCCTGTCACATTAGAGTCCTCAGTTCTCCCCTGTCATATCAGAGTCCTCAGTTCTCCCCTGTCACATCAGAGTCCTCAGTTCTCCCCTGTCACGTCATTGTCCTCAGTTCTCCTCTGTCACATCAGAGTCCTCAGTTCTCCCCATTCACATCAGAGTCCTCTGTTCTCCCCTGTCACATCAGAGTCCTCTGTTCTCCCCTGTCACATCAGAGTCCTCTGTTCTCCCCTGTCACATCAGAGTCCTCTGTTCTCCCCTGTCACATCAGGGTCCTCAGTTCTCCCCTGCCACATCAGAGTACTCAGTTCTCCCCTGCCACATCACAGTCCTCACTTTTCCCCTGTCACATCAGCCATATACACCCCGAAAATTCCCTGCTTATTCATGTGCATTTCGATCCATGTATGAACGGGGTGCCTGTACAGAAGTCGATCTACCAATTAACCTTTGTGGAACTGCCCTGTCTGACTTCCTCTGCTCGATCAGTACGATAGCCTGCATCGCTGCTCAGTGTATTCTGACAGTAGAGGGGTCTCCCCACCAACCCGGCAGGTTGAACAGATACAACTGATACATCTATGGTATGCCTTAGTTCCCCCCTTCCACATCAAAGTCCTCTGTTTCCCCCCTTTCAACCTCAGAGTCCTCAGTCTCCCCTTTCACATCAGAGTGTTTAGCCACCCCCTCCCTTCCACATCAGAGTCCTTAGTTCCTCCTTTCATATCAGAGTGTTTAGCCACCCCTCCCTTCCACATCAGAGTCCTTAGTTCCTCCTTTCATATCAGAGTGTTTAGCCACCCCTCCCTTCCACATCAGTGTCCTCAGTTGTCCCCTATTTCACATTAGAGTGCCGTCTCTCGGTGTCAGGAAAACTTGTCAGAAGTGATTCATGCGGATATTAGAGGAACGGAGCAACACACAGAAATTACACTTAGTGCTCTGGATTGAGGCAAGTACACACTATAGAGGGATATGCTTTGTTCATATTTCATGTCTGAGGTTTACAACCACATTAAGAAAGACTGCCATAGTATTGCAGCTATCATACTAATCCAAATCTCTGAATTCAGGTAGAAGAATTAGGTCTTTCCTTTGTTGGAGTTATTGGGGTTTTTACTAAACTTTTTCTCTCTGGAATTCATGTTTATTCTGGCAGGTGACACGGCTTCTTACATTACCCCGGCCAAGAATTTCTCTTGCACGCCCAGTTTCATAACTGTTTACCTGTTCTCCACGTTTTGTGTATTGAGCGGTTTAAGGCTGATTCTTATCCTCTGTAACCCTGCTACAATCTTAGAATTAAAATAGTAATATTGTTCATAACAACAGAAAGAGGAAAAGGAAAAGAAGGGACATTAAGGTGCCAAATGTAAATTCCGAATAAATTCAGACCTCGATTTATATAACGTACAAAAATGTTTATTATTCAATAGATTAAAAACACTCCATAAAAATGTTAATATACCATCCCTGAAAAGGCGATCTTCCCTAAACATGTAACATATTGCATATATTCAAAAGAATACATTTAGGTAGTATGATAATAGGAGGTAGGGCAAAGATGTGGGAGATTATTCGTAGGTCCCTACATCCTATTATCATTCTACCTTAATGTATTCTTTTGAATAATTTTCCCATTCACAATATATTTCATGGATGGAGGGATCTGTTTGATGTTTCTTCTAAGGCAGGGGTCTCCAAACTTTCTAAACACAGTGCCAGGTGTCAGTGGGAGTAAACAATGCACCATCATTGGTATTTGTTGGAGGAATAGTACCCCATCATTGGTATTAGTTGGAGGAATAGTACCCCATCATTGGTTTTAGTAGTGTCCCATCATTTGTATTAGTTGGAGGAATAGTACCCCATCATTGGTATTAGTGGGAGGAGTAGTACCCCATCATTGGTATTAGTGGGAGGAGTAGTACCCCTTCATTAGTATTAGTGGGAGGAATAGTACCCCATCATTGGTATTAGTTGGAGGAATAGTACCCCATCATTAGTATTAGTGGGAGGAGTAGTACCCCATCATTGGTATTAGTTGGAGGAATAGTACTCCATTATTGGTATAATTGGGAGGAGTAGTACCCCATCATTGGTATTAGTTGGAGGAATAGTACTCCATCATTGGTATTAGTTGGAGGAGTAGTACCCCATCATTGGTATTAGTTGGAGGAATAGTACCCCATCATTGGTATTAGTGGGAGGAATAGTACCCCATCATTGGGATTAGTTGGATGAATAGTACCCCATCATTGGTATTAGTTGGAGTAATAGTACTCCATCATTGGTATAAATGGGAGGAGTAGTACTCCATCATTGGTATTAGTGGGAGGAATAGTACCCCATCATTGGTTTTAGTAGTGCCCCATCATTTGTATTAGTAGGAGGAATAGTACCCCATCATTAGTATTCGTTGGAGGAATAGTACACCATAATTGGTATTAGTTGGAAGAATAGTACTCCATCATTGGTATTAGTGGGAGGAGTAGTACCCCATCATTGGTATTAGTTGGTGGAATAGTACCCCATCATTGGTATTAGTGAGAGGAATAGTACCCCATCATTGGTATTAGTGGGAGGAATAGTACCCCATCATTGGTTTTAGTAGTGCCCCATCATTTGAATTAGTTGGAGGAATAGTACCCCTTCATTGGTATTAGTAGTGCCCCTTCATTGGTATTAGTGGGAGGATTAGTACCCCATCAATAGTATTAGTTGGAGGAATAGTACCCCATCATTAGTATTAGTTTGAGGAATAGTGCCCCATCATTGGTTTTAGTTGGATGAATAGAGCCCCATCATTGATATTAGTGGGAGGAATAGTACCCTGTCATTGATGTCAGTAGAAGGAGTAATGCCCCATCATTTGTATCAGTGGGAGGAATAGTGCCCCATCATTGGTATCAGTGGGAGGAATAGTGCCCCCTCATTGGTATCAGTGGGAGGAATAATGCCCTTTCATTGGTATCTTTTGGAGGAATAGTGCCCCTCATTGGTGCCAGTTTAAGACGTAGTGTCCCATCGTTGATTTCAGAGGGAGAAATTGCCCCCCCCCCCCATTGTTATCCTTGGGAGGAATAGTGTCCCCTCATTGGTGTCAGTGAAAGGAATTGTTCCCACTTATTGGTGTTAGTGGGAGAAATAGTGTCCCATTGTTGGTGTAAGTGGCAGGAATTGCGCCCTGTTGTTGGTATCAGTGGATGTAATAGTGGATAAAGGCAAGCAAAGGGCCACCCACATCTTTCCCCCGAGCTGCAGTTTGGAAACCACTGTTCTATGGTCTCTTTGACACCGGCGGCCATGGGGGCAGTAAAAACAGGTACCACCCCTGTCCACCCACCCAAATGCTAACATTACAGTACACATGCTGTGGCTGTGATGCTTTGCAGCCATGGCAATTATGGGCTGCAAAATTTGACAAACTCACTCTTTGAGACCAATAGGGCCGCACTGCTCCTGGATTGCTTTTCAGAGGGCAATAAGCATTACCACCTATCTAAAAGAGACCTAATAGTGAATGGCCAGCTTTGCAGGAATTGTCTGGCACATCCAGTCTGCTTCAAAGTTTGACTTGTGTCCTATAAAGCAGTCGCCGTCTCATTCAGCGAGCGCAGCTTTTCCTTCGCTTTGGCAACAAGCAGGTTAAGTTCCATAATGCTGATATTAGAGGTCAAGGCACTGCTTTTTAGTGGTCCATCGTTGTAGATCGCTGTGCCAGCACTTAATAGCTTTTGTTGGCACATGACTGAGTGGGAGAGGAGAACCCAGCTCGTGAATGAGATCATGCGTGCACCCCCCTAATTCTCTCCAGCTACCAGTTGCCCAGAGTGTCTCCTGGCCACATCATTAACTCGGGCATTTAGATTTCATTAACAGCATCAGACCTAGATGGTATTAAAAGCACCACCAATTATGAAACGCTTATTAATCAACAGAGTAGACCTTCAGCACAAACACAAAGCTTTTAAGGACGTCTTCCTTGTAACAATCCCTGGTCCTGAAGTAATTATAGGACCGGCGATTATGAGAAGTGGAACAATTAACTCCGCGCAACCGACAGGCTCCAGGCGGAAGGGGTTAACACAAGACGAGTGCATTATAAAAGTCACGTGAAATCACGCTACTACAGAAATATGTTGATGGCGGTCGCTGAAGGCTCCCAAACCTATATTTAAAATCGGAGCCTAGGCCATATTTTTTGGGATAACTGATTTGTATGGTAATTAGACGTGTGAAAAGGTTCCTTCGTTACGTTTAAAACTCAACATAATTTAGGGTTCTCTCGGCGCGACATTATTTCATATGGAGAATTAACAAACACTTACAAGAGGAAGGCAAAAAGCTGGTTTTCCGCTAGACAAAGACAAGAGGTCTTATGTCTTTTTGTAGATGTTACCTTTATAGGAGACGCAAGTTTACCGCGATATGCTTCGTGTCTCGGCAGCGATAGAATAATGTTTTGACTTGGATGACCTGGATCCTCTAAGAAAAACGACCCCCGAAACAAAGATATTGGATGGGGAATGCAATGTTCAATAGTCCATGATGGCCAATCACATGTCTTCTTTTAATTTTTGGGTGCAGAAAGTGGAAGTCTGGATGTTCTTCTGAAGGCACTTTCCATGACTTTATCTTAGGTATTGCTCCATCCCAAAGAATTTCTGCTTCCCCATCAATATTTTAAAGAGTAACTCCAGTTTTGTTGAGAAAAAAAAAGACAATGCCCTCTGGGTTATGAATCTATATTACGGGGATTTGAACAAACTTTGTAGTAGATTCCTACTTCTTGATGGTCTAAAGCAGTTGTGACGTGAATCACTTTGGTTTGGGGGCTTGTGGAACCCAGATTGCTTTAGGGAGGTTGGGAGACTCCTCGTCCATTTTCCCCAGTCCTTCCTATGTGTAAGTCACCCTGTGTCTATTAGGGGCACAGGGTGACCAAGAACCCCAGTTAGGTCTGCTCTGCACTAATCAGACTCTTGCTAGTGGGATGGGGGTTTGTTATTGGTGAATACCTGCATTCCATTGTTCTGTTGTTCCTGTCTGCCTTGAGTAAGCTTATTATGGGATGTGTATGTTTGTGTGGATTGACTAAGGGGGAGGGGTTGTCCCAGAAGTGTTCATCTCCTTGTGCTTTGTGTTTGAATAAACAGTTTGATTCTGGTTTTGACTCCAAAACTTGTACTGTCGAGTTCTTGGGGTAACTATAGCCAGATTCACGGATCCTGTGTTCCAGGCCTTAGGAAGCAGAAGGAAGCAGGCTCTTGGCGGAGATGCCCAGTCATGGTGTCCAGGATTCCTTCACAGCAGTGGTCTCCAATCCATGCCCCGGGGGCCAGATGTGGCCCTTTGTTTGCTGTTATCTGGCCCCTGGGGGACTATTTCATCTACTGATACCAATGGGGTATAATTCGCCCCTCCACTAACACCAGTGAGGGAGCACAATTCCTCCCAATGACCTAATGACACCAAAATTTGGGCCCAATGACACCAATGATGGGGCAAGAATCCTTCCAATAACACCAACTTTGGGGCACTATTCCTCCCCCTGACACCAAAGATGGAGGATTGATTTTTCCTGCTGATTTCGGGGATTTTTCTACTCCTTCAGGCCACAGTCTGGCCCCTAAGGCCCTTTTCACACCTGAGCGTTTTTCAGCTCATAAAACGCTCATCTCTGAAGTCTCAAAATGCCCAACAAGCAAAATCCCATTAATTTCAATGGCCCCCTGTTCACATATGAGTTTTTTTTCGCCTGAAGCGAAACGCTTGAAGCTCAAAAAAGCACATGAGCTTCTTTTTTGGCTGATTACAAACGTTTTTGTTAGATGTCAATGACTGCCTCCAAACACCTGCAAAAAACCCCTTGAAAAACACCCGAAAAATGCTTAAACTATACGTTGAGGTGTAAATGGAGCCTTCCTTTCCCTGAAGGACAGTAAACTGGCCCTTTGTTTAGAAAGTTTGAAAACCCCTGCTCTAAAGAAAAAAAAAATCTGATTTGTATCTCACCAAATTTTCTGAAATTCCTGTAGCGGAGGATGCCAAAAAAAATCTGACTTGTATCTCAGTGCAGACTTGTGGTAAAATTAATGAGCCAATCACACAGGCAGGAAATTATATTTTGGGGTACTTTCTATCAATTATTTAATCTACCGATACCAACAATGGGGCATAATTCCCCCCTCCACTAACACCAGTGAGGGGGCACAATTTCTCCCAATGACCTAATGACTTGAAGTTGAATTATGAATGAATGAATTAAAGTTGGGAAAAAATTAACAAATAAAAAATAATAATAATACAGTGTATACAATTCTGACACAAGTCACATTGTAATTGAATGTTAATAAAAATTACCTTTCCTTTTTAATCTTCAGTCGCTGTAATTCTCTGTCAAATGCAATATGGCAACCTGGAGGCGGTCTGTACGCTGACGGTGTACAGACTCACCCCCGCTGGATATGTCATTTCCTGCTTGTGTGATTGGCTCACTGATTTTCCCAGAAGTCTGCACTAAAATACAAATTAGAATTTGAGCGTTTTGTCATTTTTGGTGAGCTATTCCTAAAGGAAATTATGTCTAAAGGGATACAAATCCTGCTACTTTCCTAATTAGAACCCTGCAGGTGCAGCAGCTGATTGATAAATATAAAACCACTCCTATACAGATTCAGTTGGCACATGGACACAGACAAACATACAGCTATTTCTCCAGAACAACAAAAGGTAGGAATCTGCAACAAAGTTTGTTACAATCCGTGCAATGTACAGAGATCACCCAGAGGGGAATGATTTTTTCTAACCAAAAGTAGAGGTATTCTTTAATAATGCTTCTGGGCTTCCATTCAAATAGCGGTTCTGCTTTTTTATTTTTTTTTTATTTTTTTTTAGGGTTCAAATATTTATTGGTTTTTCTTGACATAGTATAAGAAAGAAGAGGAAAGAAAACTAAAAAACAATATAATTATTAAAAAAAAAAAAAAAGACAAATGGTGGCTGTTTTTTTTTTTTTAAGGTTAAAATGTTTTATTGGTTTTTCTTGACATAGTCAAAGAAAGAAGGGAAAAGAAAACTAAAAAACAATATAATCATAAAAAAAACAAAACAAAAAAAAAAATAACAAAAAGACAAATGGTGGCTTTTTTTTCTCTGTAGGGTTCTATTTTTTTATTGGTTTTTCTTGAAATAATAAAATAAAAAAAGACAAATAGCGGCTGTTTTTTTTTTTTTAGGGTTCTAAATTTTTATTGGTTTTTCTTGACATAGTACAACAAAGAAGAGAAAAGAAAACTAAAAAAATATATAATCATACAAAAAAGAAACAAAAAGACAAATACCGGCTGTTTTTTTTTTTTTTCTTTTTAGGGTTCAAATATTTATTGGTTTTTCTTGACTTAGTACAAGAAAGAAGAGAAAAGAAAACTAAAAAACAATATAATATAATCATAAATAAAAACAAAAAAAAAACAAATGGTGGCTGTTTTTTTTTTTTTTCTTTTTAGGGTTCAAATATTTATTGTTTTTTTTTGACTTAGTACAAGAAAGAAGAGAAAAGAAAACTAACAAAAATATATAATCATAAAAAAACAAAACAAAAAGACAAATAGCGGCTGTTTTTTTTTCCAAGAAAGAAGAGAAAAGAAAACTAAAAAACAATATAATATAATCATAAAAAAAAGACAAGTGGTGGCTGTTTTTTTTTTTTTTTTCTTTTTAGGGTTCAAATACTTATTGGTTTTTCTTGACTTCGTACAAGAAAGAAGAGAAAAGAAAACTAAAAAAATCATAAAAAAACAAAACAAAAAGACAAATAGCGGCTGTTTTTTTCTTTTTAGGGCTCAAAATTTTTACTAGTTTTTCTTGACATAGTACAAGAAAAAAGAGAAAACTTAAAAACAATATAATCATTAAAAAAAAAAAAAAACTAGCGGTTCTGGATGAAATTTTAAAGGGTTTCTAATGAAACGAGTTGACTTATTGATGGCAGGTTGGAATGTTATGACAAACGATTTTTCTGCGAACGTTCGAAGGAAATTCTTGCAGTGTATGGCCAGCTTTAGTGAAACTGCAGTGCCCGGTGATTAGCAAATACAAAAAAAGCAAAAAAAAAAATAGACAGTGCGTTGAATTTGGATAACAGTGAACAATAAATAGCTCCATGCCTGTGAAGCTGGCGTTTAGCATCTGCTTTCTCTCTCTGAGATTTCCTCGTCCCGGGAACTTCTTGTACCCCGGTTTGGCAGGGAGCGAACGTTTGCATTCTCTGGGCTGGCACGCTCCAGCTTTTTCCTCTGTCAAGTTGTGTAAAATGTGTCTGCTGCACCTGTTACTGGAAGAGTGAGCGGGTAGGATCTGTATTCACCTATCATCTCCCTAGGGTTTGATGACATCACAGGGACATGTGAGGTCATAGGTCCTCCTTAAACTGAGAGTCTGTTTCCTCTGCAGGTTTGCTTCTTACAGACTGACCTCCAGGAAGCAGATATTGTCTGAATACATTTGTCACGTGTATTCTTATTTAATCTCCGTGTGTTTTGTGTGCTTCCTCCAGACCTGTGCAGGAATCCAGTTTGAGGCTGGCCATACATTATACAATTTACTTGTACAATTTTCCCAAAACCATATAATATGAGGTCAGACCTAAACATTTTCAATTGGTATGCAATCAGGCAAGCCCTTGCACTACATAGTTGAAGGTAAAGCTAAAGGAGCTTTCTGTATTACAGACCACTCACTACTGCTCTCTCTCCTTGTGCAAGGTGACTGGTCTTGTCTCCACCCCCTCCTGTAGTTGCAGACAGCTGTAGTGGGTGGGGCCTGCTGGGTCCCTCCGACAGCTCTGCTCTCTCTCCTTGTGCAGGGTGACTGGTCTGGTCTCCGCCCCCTCCTGTAGTTTTCTGCAGCCAGCCTGTATTGGGTGGAGCCTGTGGCCAGTGATGTCGCTGCTACTTTTACAAGGTGATATCTGGGTTAGCAAAGGTCTTTGGTGTATGTACTGTAAATGCAATACATTTATATCTTGTGTGCCTATTGAGGAATATATTTAAATCAAAGTTTGATTGGACTGAGGATGATAAAAGGCAAAGTTTACTTCTATGGTATTCTTTGTAGCTACAGGTGTTCAAGATGTACTATTGTGTGGGTGCTTCGAGACCTATTACACCTGGTCATACCTTGGTCTGAATTCTTAATAAAATACACATCATCATATGCAGTACAAGATATATATATATATATATGTGTGTGATATTTTTTTTTGGGGGGGGGGGGGTATACTTTTTTTTTTTCCCTTTTTATTAGTTGAACTAGATCAGTGATGGCGAACCTTGGCACCCCAGATGTTTTGGAACTACTTTTCCCATGATGCTCATGCATTCTTCAGTGTAGCTGAGCATCATGGGAAATGTAGTTGTATTAGGGTGAGCAGTTGTTTTCAGCCTAGGCTACTTTTTATTATTGTTGTTATTCAGTATGAAACTCAGAAAGTAGTGTGCTTAGTATTCTTGGATTAAGGTGCTGCGTCGTTTTTAGTCTAGGCCACTTTTTTATTATTATTATTATTATCAATAATAAAATCATTATTTTTAATAAAATTGTTGTTATTATAATTATTAATAATAAAATTATTCATTTTTTTATTATTATTATTATTATTCAGTATGAGGCTGAGAAAGCAATGTACAAATTATTCTTGGATTAAGGTGATCAGTCGTTTTCAGTGTAGGCCACTTTTTTATAACTAATATTATCATTAATAAAATTATTATTATTATTATTATTCAGTATGAAGCTCAAAAAGTAGTGTGCTTAGTATTCTTGAATTAGGGTGCTCCGTTGTTTTCAGCGTAGGCTTTTGTATTATTATTATTATCAATAATACAATTATTATTATTATTATTATTATTATAAATAATAATAATAAAATCGTTTTTATTATAATTATTAATATTAATACAATTATTAATTTTATTATTATTATTCTTCAGTGTGAGAAAGCATTTTACTAAGTATTCTTGGATTAAGGTGATCAGTCGTTTTTTTTTTTTACAATTATTATTATTGTTATTATTATTATTATTATTATTAATAATAAAAAATCATTTTTATTATTATTAATATTAATACAATAATAAATTGTATTAATATTATTAATAATTATTCAATTATTATTATTATTATTATTATTCAGTATGAGGCTGATTTACTAAGTGTTCTTGGATTAAGGTTATCAGTCGTTTTCAGTCTAGGTCACTTTTTTATTATTATTATTGTCAATAATACAATTATTATTATTTTTATTATTGTTATTATTATGAATAATAGTTTTTATTATTAATATTAATACAATTAATAATTTTATAAGTATTATTAATAATAATAAAATTATTATTATTATTTAGTATGAGGCTGATAAAGCATTTTTTCAGACGTTTTCAGTCTAGGCCACTTTTTATAATTATTATTAATACTATTATTATTATTAATAAAATTTATATTATTATTATTATTATTATGATTATTCTTCAGTATGAAGCTCAGAAAGTAGTGTGCTTAGTATTCTTGGATTAAGGTACTCTGTCGTTTTCAGCCTAGGCCACTTTTTTATTATTATTATCAATAATACAATTATTATTCTTATTATTAATAAAATTGTTTTTATTATAATTATTATTATGAATACAATTATTCTTTTTATTATTTATTATTATTTTTCAGTATGAGGCTGAGAAAGCAATGTACTAAGTATTCTTGGATCAAGGTGATCAGTCGTTTTCAGTCTAGGCCACTTTTTATAATTATTATTATCATTAATAAAGTTATTATTATTATGATTATTCTTCAGTATGAAGCTCAGAAAGTAATGTGCTCGGTATTCTTGGATTAAGGTGCTCCGTCGTTTTCTGTCCAGGCCACTTTTTTTTTTCTCATCTGTTACTTTGAGAAATTACATTTTCTCTCCATCACTATATTGGAGTTTGTGATAATACAGCTTTTTTTGAACTTCTCCTAGGACAGAGGTCAGGGTGCCCTTGGATAAAGACACTTTCCGTCTGGCATAGAGCCAGGTGCTTAAAGGGATCGTAGCGGGATGAAACGCTTCCTATCACCTTATTTGGTAAAGATGTTCCTGCCATTTGTCCCAGTGTCTCCATACCACCCGAAGTCATATAAACCGCTCTCCCTCTACATATATATGGATACGTCACTCTTTCCTTTAGTTTTGGTGCCACCTGCTCTTTTAGGATAATTCTTTTCAGTCTGTTGTCAGAGAGCAGGTGAAATGGTTTGACAAGACCACTTAAATCCTAAAACAAAAATTTATTATATTGCAGCTTACTAACTAGATGTGATGGCTGCATTAGTTTTCTCTTTTAGGGTTTTTTTCCCCTTTATTTTTACCTGGTGATCTGGCCAGTAACTTATTTTTTTACCGTGACCCCCAAACCAAATTTGTGGATGCCGCTTAGGCTGTAGGAATCCCAATCAATAAAGCTGACCATTGTGAGCGCAGGCTAGGACAGAGCTCGTTCCGGCTCCAGACAGCAATGCACAGGGAAGAATTTGTTTATATAAGCCGCACATCTCTGCAAACCCCATGATTAAGCTCCAGGGGGGGAGTGAAACATGTTGGGGGCGAGGCCTGGCTGGAGCCAAGGCTGAGGCTGTTTCTTACCTGGGGGTTTGCAGAGATGTGCGTCTTATACAGACGTTTTCTTCTCTGTTATTTTTCAGCTTCCTTTAACAGACCAAGCTGTCCAGGAAAAATGGTAGTTGGAGGGTTGAGACAAACCATTTGCTACTGACGAGGGTGCTTACAGTAGTAAGTTCTTATTCATTTATGTAAAACCTTTATCCCAAGCTGTAACAGCTGCTGTCAGTTTGTTTCTCCATTGCTTCTCCATCCAAACCGGAGACCCCCCTTAGACCCTGTTCACACCTGAGCGTTTTTCAGCTGATAAAACGCTCATCTCTGAAGTCTCAAAACGCCCAACAAGCAAAATCCCATTCATTTCAATGGCCCCTGTTCATATATGAGCGTTTTGTCACCTGAAGCAAACACCTGCAGCTCGAAAAAGTACATGAGCTTTTTTTTTGGCAGATTACAAGCGTTTTTGATAGATGTCAATGCCTGCCTCCAAACACCTGCAAAAACACCTTAAAAAAAAAAACCCCAAAAATGCCTGAAAACTGCCAGAATAAATGCCTGAAAAACGGCAAAACAAGCGCCTGAATTGATATGCTCAGGTGTGAATGGAGCCTAAGACAGTGTATTACTGGCTGGATCATCAGGTAAATATTATGGAAAAAAGCCTAAAAAAAGAAAATGAATGCATCCACCACATCTAAGGATTAGTAAGCCGCAATATATTATGTTTTTGGGTTTGATACTTCTTTAAATTGACACCGAACTCCCACTGTATGTAGGAACATAGCCACCATCCCTTGCTTGCTCCAGACTTTATACTATACTAGTCCCCTGAAGACGTCCACTTGTAGACGAAACGCGTGTTGGGTGGGGCCATCAGCCTGTGATGTGATTATGTCCATTGGTGTACAATGCCGAGGCATTCGATGCTTTATGTATGTACCCTGTGATTTTTGTGAGTATAATGTGTTACCAAATAAATGGGGAGGTTTTAGCGATACTTCTCTTCCTACTATGCCTGAGGAAAAGCTGGGTACTGCAGTAGTTATTATTTAATTTGCAACCACTAATCAATATGAGGATTGGTGTTGCCTATTTATAAACTTTCCAGACCAGTATTCTTGCAAATTTTGGATTGATATGTTTGGAAAGTGGCATTGGCCCCTTGGAGTGACCTTACATATGTATTCAATTGCAGTTGATCTCTTTTGCTCAGAGACTCTGGTAATTCGGTAAGGAGGTGGCATTTCTGGTTATTTAGTGACCTGGGAGTAATACATGCAGGGGTAATAGCTCACTACGTTCAGATTTTAAGTGGATTGTCCTTCCTGGACCATAATTGGACACTGAGAGAGGACTTTTTATTCATTTTTTATGCTTTTATTTCTTTTATTTTTATTTCAATTTTTATGTAAAATTTAGAGGCGCACCGAATGTAAATTTTGATGCCGAAACCAAAAATCAGGATGCACTTGGCCGAAAACAAAACAGTTTTTAAAATAGATATATTTTTTATTATGTATAATAATTTATAATTGTATGATATTCGACTTTAACGTGAATTTAAATGAATATTAATTTATTAGATATATTTTTTTATAATATATAATAATTTATAATTGTATGATATTCGACTTTAATTAACGCGAATTTAAATTAATATGAATTTGTAGCAAAAGACTGCTACAGCGTGGACATTAACTGCCGGGAGGGCGTCCATGTACATCCTCTCGCAGCTCGCTCTGTGATCAGTGAGTCAATGAGACCCAACTGATCACAGATCAGAGTAAGGGGCCAATCCCTGCCCCTTACCACGTGATCAGCTGTCAGCCAATGACAGCTGACCAGCGTGAGGAGAAAAAAAAGCCGATCGCCGGCTGCTGTCAGAGGGACATTGGTCCTGAAGAGGAGAGGAGCATCTGTGTCCATCAGTGTCACCTACCAGTGCCCACCAGTGCCACCTATCAGTGCCCACCAGTGCCACCTATCAATGCCCACCAGTGCCACCTATCATTGCCAATCTGCCCCATCATCAGTGCTGCCTATCAGTGTCACCTACAGGTGCTTATCATTGCCTATCAGTGCCATCTACCAGTGCCACCTATTAGTGCCCATCAGTGCCCTTCAGTGCCACCTACCAGTGCCCATCGTTGCCACCCATCAGTGCCACCCATTAGTGCCACCCATCAGTGCCACCTATCAGTGCCCACCAGTGCTGCCTTATTAGGGCTGACTTATCAGTGCCACCTCTCGGTGCCCATCAGTGCAGCCTATCAGTGCCTATCAGGGCCCATCAATGTTGCCTCATCAGAGCACATCAATGAAGGAGAAAAATTACCTTTTGTTTTTATAACAAATTCTAAAAATCCCAGTAGTGATTAAATACCACCAAAAGAAAGCTCTATTTATTTGAAAAAAATGATAAACATTTAATTTGGGTACAGTGTAGCATGACCGCGCAATTGTCATTCAAAGTGCAACAGCGCTGAAAGCTGAGACTTGGCCTGGGCAGGAAGGGGGTTTAAGTGCCCGGTAGGCAAGTGGTTAAATATGGACTATGGGATGTGTAGTGTGGAAAGAGCACATGACCGCAACTACCTGAGGAGCCGAAAAAAGGGTCTCTGGTAAAGCTCAGAGTGTCCACCAAAAAAGAAAAGAGAGGTAGGTGGGAGAGCCCTTATAGTTTCGTAGATTAATTCAGAAAAAAAAGGATAAAATGCTTTCACAATAAGACCCCTTTCACACTTGTGCGACTTGCCCTGCGATTTGGGACTGCAAAGTCGCATGACAAGTCGTATCCAATGTCTACCAATGAGTGCCGTTCATATCTGTGCAACTTCAAGTTGCAACAACTTCAAAGTAGTCCCTTTGGTCTGACTTTGATGCGTTTTGAGGTCCATAGACACAGGCATTGCTTCAAGTCCAGTCGAAATTGTGGCAAAAAATCACAGTAAAATCAGGCGACTTTTAGGTTGCACGAGTGTGAAAGTGGCCTTAAAGAAAAAAAAGGTCACAATGGACCTACAACTGTTGAGGCTGCGGTCACCCAGCACAGGGGGGAAACAGCATTTCTTGTACGCAGGTGGAGAAAAGCTGCCTCCATGCATGGTCAGTGTGGTCGCTCTCTATGTCTCGGGCATTCCCATCCTGGGTGCTCTGGTCAGTGCGCTGACTCCTAAAGCATAAAAATGCCCATTGTGTCCAATTTTTTATTCTTGGTCTCCTGTTGAATTCATACTCCACTCCAAGGAGTGGCCTTCACGCATTAAATGCATTAAACTCCCCGATAAGCAGAGTGTATTTTCACTTTAATTAGAGTGTTATTGTTTTGCTTTCCGTTTGTTCATGAAAAATTAATGACGGAGAAATGTCACTCATTGGATTTCTCCGGGAACATACATTGTACATGGAAATGGTTACAGAGCTGCTCCTCGGTCTCGTATGGGGGTATTACCATGGGACAGCACTGTGGTTTAGTGGTTAGAGTTGGGGTTAGGTTTATTTCCCACCGGAGTTGTTGTATTTTCATGGCTGTTGGCTATTCTCCCTGTGTGTATATGAGGGGGGGTCCTCTGGGTGCTTAACTTCCCCTTCACATTCCAATACTGCTAGGTTACTTTGTTTCTGTCCTAGTTGGCCCTATTATATGCCTATGACGGTGGTGCAGATATTGGAGTGTATGCTCCTCTGGTTTTATTTCATCTCAATTTGTTGGTGCCATATCAGTGAACGGGTTCATTGGGAAAAACACATTTTGCAATTGCTTAATAATAACTCTTATTAATAGGAAACTTTTCTGATCCTGTTACAACATATGCACAATGGGGGCAGCCATGCTGTAATCCTCAGCTGCTATTTTTGCGGCTTGTCATTTCACTTCAAGCTTAACTCCAAGCATTAGACAAAATCTACCCCTGCAATGCATACCCCCCCCCCCACTAACCATAATGGAAGAGGTTAAATGCTTGTCATATCTAGAGGGTACAGTATTACTTACTTACCCGACTCCCCACTTTGGAAAGCGCTGGCTCCCTCCACTTCTCCCCAAATCTCCAGTTTGTCCGCGGTCCCTTTACCTCATCATGTACAATGCAGGACTTTTAACCTTGCATTGTAGAGGAGGCAGCAGTGAAACTGCAGCCAAGAGCAGCTTAGAGAGGAGGCAGGAGTATGGCCATGGCCAAGAGCACCTTACAGGAGAGGCAGGAGTGTGATCGTGGCAAGAAGTGCCATAGAAAGGAGACAGGAGTGCAACCACAGCCAAGAGCACCTTAGAGAGGAGGCAGGAGTATGGCCATGGCCAAGAGCACCTTACAGGAGAGGCAGGAGTGTGATCGTGGCAAGAAGTGCCATAGAAAGGAGACAGGAGCGCAACCACAGCCAAGAGCACCTTAGAGAGGAGGCAGGAGCGCAACCACAGCCAAGAGCACATTACAGAGGAGGCAGGAGTGCAACCACAGCCAAGAGCACCTTAGAGAGGAGGCAGGAGTGCAACCACAGCCAAGAGCACCTTAGAGAGGAGGCAGGAGCGCAACCACAGCCAAGAGCACCTTAGAGAGGAGGCAGGAGTGCAACCACAGCCAAGAGCACCTTAGAGAGGAGGCAGGAGTGCAACCACAGCCAAGAGCACCTTAGAGAGGAGGCAGGAGCGCAACCACAGCCAAGAGCACCTTAGAGAGGAGGCAGGAGTGCAACCACAGCCAAGAGAACCTTAGAGAGGAGGCAGGAGCGCAACCACAGCCAAGAGCACCTTAGAGAGGAGGCAGGAGTGCAACCACAGCCAAGAGCACCTTAGAGAGGAGACAGGAGTGCAACCACAGCCAAGAGCACCTTAGAGAGGAGGCAGGAGTGCAACCACAGCCAAGAGCACCTTAGAGAGGAGGCAGGAGTGCAACCACAGCCAAGAGCACCTTAGAGGGGAGGCAGGAGTGCAACCACAGCCAAGAGCACCTTAGAGAGGAGGCAGGAGCGCAACCACAGCCAAGAGCACCTTAGAGAGGAGGCAGGAGAGCAACCACAGCCAAGAGCACCTTAGAGAGGAGGCAGGAGCGCAACCACAGCCAAGAGCACCTTAGAGAGGAGGCAGGAGCGCAACCACAGCCAAGAGCACCTTAGAGAGGAGGCAGGAGTGCAACCACAGCCAAGAGCACCTTAGAGAGGAGACAGGAGTGCAACCACAGCCAAGAGCACCTTAGAGAGGAGGCAGGAGTGCAACCACAGCCAAGAGCACCTTAGAGAGGAGGCAGGAGTGCAACCACAGCCAAGAGCACCTTAGAGAGGAGGCAGGAGTGCAACCACAGCCAAGAGCACCTTAGAGAGGAGGCAGGAGCGCAACCACAGCCAAGAGCACCTTAGAGAGGAGGCAGGAGAGCAACCACAGCCAAGAGCACCTTAGAGAGGAGGCAGGAGTGCAACCACAGCCAAGAGCACCTTAGAGAGGAGGCAGGAGCGCAACCACAGCCAAGAGCACCTTAGAGAGGAGGCAGGAGCACAACCACAGCCAAGAGCACCTAAGAGAGGATACAGGAGTGCAACCATGGCCAAGAGCACCTTAGAGAGGAGGCAGGAGTGCGATCGTGGCCAGAAGTGCCATATAAAGGAGACAGAAGTGTAACCACAGCCAAGAACACCTTAAAGAGGAGGCAGGAGTGCAACCGTGGCTAAGAGCACCTTAGAGAGGAGGCAGGAGTGTGATCACGGCCAAGAGCACCTTACAAAGGAGGCAAGGAGTGTGATCACAGCCTTGAGTGCCATATTAAGGAGACAGGAGTGTAACCACAAGAGCACTGAGGCAGGAGTGCAACCACAGCCAAGAGCACCTTAGAGAGGGTGGAGGAGTGCAACCGCAACAAACAGTGCCTGGAGCATAGAAGAAGGTATGTATTACACCTTATCCCTGCATGCCTAGATAAACATTTAACCCTTGCAGGGTGGGTGAGGAGAGGGACACAGCAAGAGTATTTATTTATTTTTTTTGTGCCCAAAATTTGCATGCATTCCCGAGCCCTTGCCTGCAGTGACAGCTGCATTTACCTCCTGTAGCTTTAAAAGAAGGCATTTTGTTTCAGAGTGGTGAAATATTGGACCATCAGTGAAATCAAGGCAGATCGCCGTTCTCCCAGGAAGGCATGGATCCTGTGTTCCTGCAAAGCAGGGACATTGATCTATGCCTTACCCTAGTAAATGCTCCTCCCCAACAGTACAGAAGCACTGGCTAGGAACACATTTACCCTTTAATTGCCCCTGATGTTAACCCCTTCCCAGCCAGTGTCAAAACAGTGACTGCATATTTTTTAGCACTGATCACTGTTTTAGTGTCACTGGCCCCCAAAAAAAGTGTGTTAGTGTCCAATTTGTACACCGCACCCCTATAAGTCGCTGATTGCCGGCATTACTAGTAAAGAAAAAGAAATAAAAATATCCCATAGTTTATAGACGCTAAAACTTTTGCGAAAACCAATCAATATACGATTTTATTTTTTTTTTCTTACCAAAAATATGTAGCAAAATACATATTGGCCTAAATTGATGACGAAATTTGATGTTTTACATTTTTTTATTGGATATGATTTATAGCAGAAAGTAAAAAAATTGATTGTTTCTTCAAAATTTTTGGTCTTTTTTTTGTTTATTGTGAAAAAAATAAAAACTACAGAGGTGATCAAAAACCACCAAAAGAAAGATCTATTTACATTTTTTTTATTGGATATGATTTATAGCAGAAACTAAAAAAATTTTGAGTTTTTTTTTCAAAAATGTTGGTCTTTTAATGTTTATTGTGAAAAAAATAAAAACTGCAGAGGTGATCAAATACCACCAAAAGAAAGCGCTATTTATTGGGAAATAAGGAAATACATTTTTTTTTCGGTACAGCGTCGCACGATCACGCAATTGTCGGTTTAACGTAATGCAGTGCCGTATCCCAAAAAATTATTTTTGCCTCTGATAATTACTGCATTAGGGCATTTGTACTTTTATACTTATATATTTCCATAGCTCCATATATAGCTTATATATTTCCATAGCTTTTAACACATTTTAAGGATTCTTTGTATATTCTTTATTGTCTAGTTTTTAGCCCTGATGAAGGCGTAGTGCTGATCCCCCGAAGCGTGCCGGCTGTTTTAAAAATCTTTTAAAAGTTTGTACAAGCTGGCGTGGCGCTCCCATCCTTTCAGAACTTCAACATGTCCCAAAAAATGGCCTCGTCAAATATTCCGGGAGGCAAGTGGTTACAACAATCTACTGAGCTGGCCTGAACTAGTTCTTGAGGGAGTCTATTCCACATTTTCACAGCTCTTACTGTTAAGAAGCCTTTCCATATGTAAAGTTTAAATCTCTTGTCCTCCAGATGTAAAGGGTGCTCCCTTGTCCTCTGTAATGACCTGAAAGTAAATAACACTCTATGGACCACCTATGGGTTTATCGTAAATGGTCACCTCCTCCCTTTTTGGCCTCTTCTCAAAAATGTTTGCGTTCTCCCAAAAACAGTGTGTAAATGCAAGCATTGGCGCTTACATGTGTATAGCTGTATGCAGTTTATTTAACTGGTTTAATAGTTTTTATTGATACAGTATATTTTTAATGCATGTCTAGGGCCAGAATTACCCAGCAGCTGGGGCTCCTGGGTGCCGTGAATACGCCATATGCCCTTATATACGTCCTATATAGCCCCTATCCCGTGTAGATAATAATACTAGTAAACAAGCAAAAAATTGGGTGAGCAAACCCTGAACATGTATATCTAAAGCCAGTGCAGCTATGGACCAAGCAACATGTATAATAAAAAAGAATAGCGCAACCATGCAAAAGAAATGACTATCAAATATGGAGACAATCCATAAATAAAAATGGGGATTTGGTCCCACCATATGGCCATATCGTGCTCAAGCCCACTACTGCGTCAAAGTACCCCATTATCAGTGGGTCCTACACTATCCATAAAAAAAGGGGTGAATCCAGCCTTTCTAACCCTTGGAGACAACACTCCTTGCTGGGATAGATGTGCTAATGCACTACAGGGGACTCCTCCTATATCTACTTGATGGTGGACTCTGATAGAGTACAGGTGTGTGTGGGGGGTGGGGTGCTCAACCCCAGAAGTCTGGTCAGACCGAATACATAATAAACAAGCAAAAAATTGGGGGAGCAAACCCTGAACATGTATATCTAAAGCCGGTGCAGCTATGGACCAAGCAACATGTATATTAAAAAAGAATAGCGCACACATGCAAAAGAAATGACTATCAAATATGGAGACAATCCATAAATAAAAATGGGGAATAATACTAGTACTCTGCTGTGTGAATGAACTCCTCTACCAATGGCCGCCCTACTCTCGCAGTTCCTGACGCGCTCTCGTCTCCTGATCCCCCCTTCCCAACCACTGTCAGCGCGTCTCGTCTTTTATTCACCCGTGCGGCTCGTGTATGGGCCTCCTAACAGCCAACAGCTGACGGATGTCCTCTCAGACCCGGCCGGTAGGTTTAGTAATGTCGTTTAACACAGAAATATTGCTTTTAAAGCCACCCAGCAATGGAGCAGCTGTCCTTTTCAATAAACAGTGTCCATGTCCTGAGCACACCATCCCCCGCATCACAAATGGATTCTATTAACCCCCCCCCCATCCCGAACACACATGTACGTACACCGCTCCACATGCTTGTAATCACACGCAATAACTTTATTATTCTGGGTTTCCAACGAGGGGAAGAACAGCTGTGTATACTGTGGAGGAATAGGCAAAGTTCTCGATGTGGTGATGTGTGGGATCGTACGGCAGGCAGAGGCGAGCTGTCCAACGGCTGATCACATGGCATGCCAAGTGTATTAAATTTTGCAGACATTTTAACAGCAATATGCTAGATAGTTGGGTGTCCCCTGAGGCCGCCGGATTTTTTTATCTCCTTCATAGAAGGTCAAAGCCCTTTCCTGGCTCCTCGTCCTTCTGTTCCTCCTCTTTGCTCTGGTTTTAAAATGCACTTCCAACATACATACTGTATATATTTATATATCACTCCTTCCTCCAGCTGCTCTAGGCTTTTTCATGTTTAACCTTTTCCACCCAGACGATCATTGCTGACATATTACAAACCCCCTGAGTCTATTTCTCTATCTAGAACACCTTTGCTGTCCCTGGTGTCGGAGGTTAGGGGATGAGCTGCTTCCTGGAAAACCTGAGCAATGGGGGTGTATAGATGGATGCTCTTCAGTGTGGCTGGTGCATAGCGTGTGGCATACAGATAGGCAATACCATGTTTGTAAATTGTGCTTTGTACATTTTACAATCTGACTTGCCCTATATGACATATACTGTATACACCCTGACCTCCTTCTGACACAAATGATGGGGCACTCCCACCAGTATCAATGATGGAGCACTATTCCTCCCTCTAGTATTAATGATGGAGCACTATTCCTCCCACTAGTATTAATGATGGGGCACTATTCCTCCCGCTACTATCAATGATTAGGCACTATTTCTCTGACTAGTATCAATGATGGGGCACTATTCCTCTGACTAGTATTAATGATGGGGCACTATTCCCCTGACTAGTATTAATGATGGGGCACTATTCCTCCCACTAGTATTAATGATGGGGCACTATTCCTCCTGCTAGTATCAATGATTAGGCACTATTTCTCTGACTAGTATCAATGATGGGGCACTATTCCTCTGACTACTATCAATGATGGGGCACTATTCCTCTGACTAGTATCAATGATGGGGCACTATTCCTCTGACTAGTATCAATGATGGGGCACTATTCCTCTGACTAGTATCAATGACGGGGCACTATACCTCTGACTAGTATCAATGATGGGGCACTATTCCTCTGACTAGTATCAATGATGGGGCACTATTCCTCTGACTAGTATTAATGATGGGGCACTATTCCCCTGACTAGTATTAATGATGGGGCACTATTCCTCCCACTAGTATTAATGATGGGGCACTATTCCTCCCGCTAGTATCAATGATTAGGCACTATTTCTCTGACTAGTATCAATGATGGGGCACTATTCCTCTGACTAGTATCAATGATGGGGCACTATTCCTCTGACTAGTATCAATGATTGGGCACTATTCCTCTGACTAGTATCAATGATTGGGCACTATTCCTCTGACTAGTATCAATGATGGGGCACTATTCCTCTGACTAGTATCAATGATGGGGCACTATTCCTCTGACTAGTGTCAATGATGGGGCACTATTCCTCTGACTAGTATCAATGATTAGGCACTATTCCTCTGACTAGTGTCAATGATGGGGCACTATTCCTCTGACTAGTAGCAATAATGGGGCACTATTCCTCTGACTAGTGTCAATGATGGGGCACTATTCCTCTGACTAGTAGCAATAATGGGGCACTATTCCTCTGACTAGTGTCAATGATGGGGCACTATTCCTCTGACTAGTGTCAATGATGGGGCACTATTCCTCTGACTAGTATCAATGATTAGGGAATATTCCTCTGACTAGTATCAATGATTGGGCACTATTCCTCCGACTAGTATCAATGACGGGGCACTCTTCCTCCAACTAGTATCAATGATGGGGCACTATTCTTCCCACTAGTATCAATGATGGGGCACTATTCTTCCCACTAGTATCAATGATGGGGCACTATTCCTCCCACTGATACCAATAATAAGGCACTATTCCTACCACTAACACCAGTGATGGAGCACTATTCCTCCCACTAATATCCATGATGGGGCACTACTCCATTTCTTACTGACCACCAACCCTGACGCCATGTTTATTCTCACCATTGTTGGGCCTGTAACATTTTCTACCCCCACTGGCCACAAGCCAGCCCCCCTAAAGTTGTAAGGACAGTAAATTGTCCCTATGTTTGAAAAGTTTAGAGCTCCCTGGTCTACACAAAAGAATTCGAAAAAGACAGTTTTTCTCTGTTCCTGAATGCAAAGAAGCTAATGTCCCAAAGCAGATGCCAGGATACCTTACATGTACCTACCTTGCTTTAAGATTTTTGGGAGAGGGGCATTTATGCCTGAAGGTCTTACTTCCAATGCGGCATGCTTTTTATGATTTATTTATTTCTCAATCACAGTTATTTAGACAGGAGCCATTTAACCTACCAGCATGTCTTTGGAGTGTGGAGCAAAAACCAAAGTACCTGGAGGAATCTCACACGAGCACAGGGAGAAAATGCAAACTCCATGCAGATAGTGTCCTGGTTGGGGGTTGAACTGAGGACCCTAGTGCTGCAAGGCAAGAGTGCTAAACACTAAAACTGGCCATACATGTGTAGATTTCTCCTGCTCGGCCCAAGCTGAGAGAAAGATACTGATTGATTCCTCCGTCCACGCTCAACAGCATAGATAGAACCCCCACTGACGGCTTTTGTACTCAGCCGGCTGCTGAATACCCAATTGACTCCTTCAACAAATGCCATGTGAAAGATCAAATTTCCAAATTGAGCGGTGCAGACAGAGCCACACACACAGCTTAAATTTTGTCTGAATCGGCCAAAATTCGAACCGTATATGGCCACCTAAAGCTGCTGTGCTTGTGGCTTAGTGACCTAAAGTATTGAGGTCACAGACAACCAGGGAACTAACATTTTCAGAGGAGGTCAGCATTGGCAGCCTACATATTTCTCCCATTAATTGTTCCTTTTATCATGTTCACGTACCAGAATTTAAAAAAAATTGCTAGGAGAATGGGGAACCATAAATAGCCAAAACCAGACGTATTGACTTTTTTTCTTAATGGAACTGGAAGTCTTCAGCTTAGGAACCAATTATATTTGTACCTGCCCTGCCCTAAAAGTTTAAATATGATTGGGACCTATGAGAAAATTCCATTTCTTGGTAAGAACTTACCTTTCCTTTTCTGTATGCCTGTGACACTCCATTTAATCATCAGGAGTGAGGAAAGAAAGTAATGAGTTGGGAATCATTCTAGACAGAACTTGCATAGGACGTAGGACTGTCTTCTTGCCCCATGTGACAGTGCTGGTCCAGAATTGTCACATACGATGAATGGAGTCATGTGGTTCTCAATATCTGGAAGTGCTGACCATGGTGGAGCTGAAGAGAGCAGCAGAGAGACATGGAGAAACCATGAATGGCCAAAACCTGATATGTATTGACTTGTTCTTACTGGAACTGGAATTATTCAGCTAAGCAATCATATTTGCACCTTCCCTGAAAGTTTTTAAAAATGATTTGTAGCTGTATGAAAATTCGAGTTCCTAGTAAGAAGTCACCTTCCTAGTAAGAACTCACCCTTTTATTCATTCCTGTGCCTCCCTATTTAGCCACCTGGAATGAGGAAAGAGAGCTATGTGTCTTGAGTGGTTCTAGTCGAGGACTATCTTCATGCCCCATGTGACAATTCTGGGCCAGTCACCAAGAATTGTCACATAAGTGGAACAGAGTCACATGGTCCTCCATACCTGGAAATACAGGCCATGGAGGAGCCAAAGGGAGCAGCAGGGAAGCACAAAATAGGTAAGTATGTGCTGATGAATGGAAAGGGGAGCATTAAAGTGAGCCCTTCAAGGACAAATGGCACTTTTCCAATGCAAGTACCGGCTCGGCTCTACTCGGCCCTGCTTGGCCCGGTTTGCTTTTCCACTGCTGGTACCGCATGGTAAGGTGTTGGAACGGTTCGGTACGTGTGGTATGGTTTGCTTTTCCACTAAAGTAGTACTAAAGTTTAGTGGGTGGGATAACAACAATTCTCTGACCAATCAGTGGCTAGTAGTGACTGCATGCAAAGGATTGTGGGATATGGTACCAGTATGGTACCTCTTGGAACCACAATCGAGGTGGTACTGTTTTAGAGAGCCATCTGCTGTTTCCATGCAGTGGAAAAGCGCTGCCGTACCGTACCGTACCGAACCGTTCCTACACCGTACCATGCGGTACCAGCAGTGGAAAGCACAAAAGCTAGCCGAACAGTTCGTAAACCTGTACTAAGATCAATAGGGGCATCGGGGATTGCTGCTGGGACACGGATTTAGAGCTCCTGATTGGTAGAAGACCAAAGACCTCATAAAATGTACAACATTTAAACAAGTGATTGTAGATTTACTAAAGTGACTATACCTTTTATCATATACCCAAGTATTAGTTATAGGGTTCTTGTTTAAATGGGAATGTCTTTAGACTGTGCAGCTGGGGAGAGAATTGGTGTCTTCTAGTAGAAGGTCCTTGACATGAGTGGTCTCTCTGTACAGTTCCCTGCCGGGGGTGCAGCTAATATCTTTGTGTCTACTCGGCACGTTGATTCTGTGTGGTTGCGAGCGTTGAATTTTCCTTTCACTCCCCGCGTCCCTCTCTATCCGCCTCCCGCTTCCCTTCCTTTTTTCTTTTCTCCAGTAGAAGACGGCAGGAAAAGATTCCATCTGGCACATGAATAATTGAAATGGCTCAACTTGGTTCCTGTTGCTGTTGTTTGCTCTGAGTTCTTCCTTATCTCCCACCTCAGCCCCCCCTTTGTATGACATCTCCCCGCAGGGCACAGTGGTGCAGGCGATGGGTGGAGGAGAGGCATGGTGACTGATGGCTGCTGCTGTTGGGAAAGTTTATACAAATGTTTCTTTCTTGTCATTGCAGATGGAAAAGCAGAAGCTGGCATAGAGGCGGAGAAGGTGTGACAGCCTCGCTACCTCACTGCCACTTACTAAGCTGTCAGTCACTGTGCGTTTTATCTCTCCGGTGTCTGGCTCCGCTCATTACACTCTTCTAGTCTGAAAATGCAGAAAATACGTGGCCTCCTTGGATGCATTTGGTCAGTGCAAAGTGCTGTGAAGATTGTTCTTTCACTGAGCTGTCATGGGCAATAAACCCATTAATGTGATTGGTTAGTGCACAGCACTTATTAGTATATATAGTCAGTGACCGGTGCTCTTCAGTGCATTAAGTTACTACACAGCTTTCTTCCACGTGCTTTGTAATGCATAGCACCTGTTAGAATAATTGGTCATTGCACAGCTCCCTTTCTACGTGCTTGGTCATTGCAAAGCTCTCTTCTATGTGCTTGGTCATTGCACAGCTCTCTTCTATGTGATTGGTCATTGCACAGCTCTCTTCCATGTTCTTGGTCATTGCACAGCTCTCTTCTATGTGCTTGGTCATTGTACAGCCCTCTTCTATGTGCTTGCTCATTGTACAGCTCTCTTCTATGTGCTTGGTCATTGCACAGCTCTCTTTCTTTGTGCTTGGTCATTGCACAGCTCTCTTTCTTTGTGCTTGGTCATTGCACAGCTCTCTTCTATGTGCTTGGTCATTGTACAGCTCTCTTCTATGTGCTTGGTCATTGCACAGCTCTCTTCTATGTGCTTGGTCATTGTACAGCTTTCTTCTATGTGCTTGGTCATTGTACAGCTCTCTTCTACGTGCTTGGTCATTGCACAGCTCTCTTCTATGTGCTCGGTCATTGTACAGCCCTCTTCTATGTGCTTGGTCTTTGTACAGCTCTCTTCTATGTGCTTGGTCATTGTACAGCTCTCTTCTATCTGCTTGGTCATTGCACATCTCTCTTCTATCTGCTTGGTCATTCCACAGCTCTCTTCTACGTGCTTGGTCATTGCATAGCTCTCTTCTATATGCTTGGTCATTGATCAGCTGTCTTCTATCTGCTTGTTCATTGCAGAGCTCTCTTCTATATGCTTGGTCATTGCACAGCTGTCTTCTATCTGCTTGGTCATTGCACAGCTCTCTTCTATCTGCTTGGTCATTGCACATCTCTCTTCTATCTGCTTGGTCATTGCACAGCTCTCTTCTATCTGCTTGGTCATTGCATAGCTCTCTTCTATATGCTTGGTCATTCCACAGCTCTCTTCTATGTGCTTGGTCATTGCACAGCTCTTTCTATGTGCTTGGTCATTGTACAGCCCTCTTCTATGTGCTTGGTCATTGTACAGCTCTCTTCTATGTGCTTGGTCATTGCACAGCTCTTTCTATGTGCTTGGTCATTGCACAGCTCTCTTCTACGTGCTTGTTCATTGCACAGCTCTCTTCTACGTGCTTGGTCATTGCACAGCTCTCTTCTATGTGCTCGGTCATTGTACAGCCCTCTTCTATGTGCTTGGTCATTGTACAGCTCTCTTCTATGTGCTTGATCATTGCACAGCTCTCTTCCATGTGCTTGGTCATTGCACAGCTCTCTTCTATGTGCTTGGTCATTGCACAGCTCTCTTCTATGTGCTTGGTCATTGTACAGCTCTCTTCTATCTGCTTGGTCATTGCACAGCTCTCTTTCTATGTGCTCGGTCATTGTACAGCCCTCTTCTATGTGCTTGGTCATTGCACAGCTCTTTCTATGTTCTTGGTCATTGCACAGCTCTCTTCTATGTGCTTGGTCGTTGCACAGCTCTCTTCTATGTGCTTGGTCATTGCACAGCTCTCTTCTATGTGCTTGGTCATTGCACAGCTCTCTTCCACGTGATTAGTCAGTGCACAGCACTTATTAGTATAAATTCTCAGTGACCGGTGCTCTTCATTGCACTCAGTTACTACATAGCTTTCTTCCATGTGTTTGGTAATCAGATCAGAGGCAGCATTGCCAGCTCACTATTGGAAGTTAGGAGGTCACAACTTGGGGAAAAGAGCATGAATTCCAGAAATGGACTGCATTTTGTTTTTCTATTTTGCCCAGATGTACACTTTAAGCAGTAAAGCCAGAATCCGGATGATAGATCCATGGTTTGCACCTTTTATAAAGTAAACTGCATTGGTAGCTCCCATGTGCCAGTCCTGGCAGGTCTCCTTAAAATGTGTCTCTTGGTTTTGCCAATGTCCACCAATGAGTTCCCTGAACAGCCTTGGTATTCAAGTCAGTTGGGCCATCAGTTCCTATATGCTACATCAGGGGTCTCCAAACTTTCTAAGCAAGGAGTCAAGATAATGTCCTTCAGGCTTTAGGGGGGCTGGACTGTGGCCAGCATCGGTGCCCCATCATTGGTTTTAATGGGTTCAATAGTACCATATTGATGGGGTCATTGGTTGGTGGGATAGTGCTCCAAGGGCCAGATAAAGGCACAAAAAGGGCCACAGGCCGCAGTTTTGAGCTACATGATGGTGTACAGATCAGTGAAGGGTGCAGACAGGTCCCCTTTAACAAAGAAAATGGTCATCTGCATCCTACACATACTTCCAGCCTGAGTGTATTTCACTTCTGGTAATCAAGGTGGCTGATTTTTCCTGAAAAATGCCTTGACAGGCGCATATAAAGTAGAGACCTCCGTTCGCGGGGATGCGTTAATGTATTAACAGCTGATTCCTGTACGCCGTTCCCGGCTGATTTTCTTGAGAACTGTCACCGGCTCATTTTGTTGCTGGAGCCTGCCTTGCATATGCATATGGAGGGTTTCGGAAAAAAAAAGTGGTATTTTAATGCTTTCTATTAAATTGGGACTAAAAGTAGTGTCTTAATTTGCATGCATTAGCATATTTGCATATAGATCACTGGGATGGTGGAAGATATAAGAGCGTTTAAATGAAGATTCCGTTAAAGAGACAGACATCATTTTCATTTCTTTACCGCCGCTAAAAGAAAGTTATTATTTAGAAAGAAATTAAGAAAGCGTAGTTTGAAGTTTTTTTCTGGAACATGAAATTGTCAAGATGGGTAAATCTGTCCCCTGCCAGCGATATATTCTTCAAACAGACACGTTCCTGACGAATTGCTGGGCTATAGGGGCCTGTCTAAATTTTGGACACTTTGGGCAAATAGTAATCAGTGGACTGCTAGGGCTATCCAGAAAACAGTGCTAAATTTCCAATATCCACTCTGGTTTACCTGATTCTAAATAGAATATATAAGTGAGTTCTGCTAGGCTTAACAGGCTTTTCACACTGCCTCTAGGTGGGACTGCAGCCTCTTGTCTTATGGTGCTGTACTATGCACCTTCACTGTCTGACGAGCTGGTTTTCAAATCAGTAATTACACTGGCCATTGTTCAGGAGGAATGCCAGGCCAACGGGTAGAGTCACTCCTGTGTTATAAATACACTATATTACCAAAAGTGTTGGGATGCCTGCCTTTACACGCACATGAACTTTAATGGCATCCCTGTCTGAAAGCTTGCCATCCTAGGCTCAGGCTATGGTCAGGCTATGCTGGTCTTTTCATAGACCCAAACCTGTTGATACATTATATTACCAAAAGTGTTGGGGCGCCCACATTATATTACCAAAAGTATTGGGACGCCTGCCTGTCCACGCACATGAACGTTATTGGCGTCCTAGTCTGCCATCTGCCTGAAAGCTTGCCATCCTAGGCTCAGGGTATGGTCAGACTATGCTGGTCTTTCCATAGAGCCAGACCTGTTGATACATTATATTACCAAAAGTATTGGGACGCCTGCCTTTACACGCACATGAACTTTAATGGCATACCCAGTCTTAGTCCATAGGGTTCAATATTGAGTTGGCCCACCGTTTGCAGCTATAACAGCTTCAACTCTTCTGGGAAGGCTGTCCACAAGGTTTAGGAGTGTGTCTATGGGAATATTTGACCATTCTTCCAAAAGAGCATTTGTGAGGTCAGGCACTGATGTTGGAGAGAAGGCCTGGCTCACAGTCTCCGCTCTAATTCATCCCAAAGGTGTTCTATCGGTTTGAGGTCAGGACTCTGTACAGGCCAGTCAAGTTCCTCCACCCCAAACCCGCAATCTCCGCTCTAATTCATCCCAAAGGTGTTCTATCAGGTTGAGGTCAGGACTCAGTGCAGGCCAGTCAAGTTCCTCCACCCCAAACTCACTCATCCATGTCTTTATGGACCTTGCTTTCGATCGGACCGATGGTGTGAAAGGGGCCTAATGCCCCGTACACACGTGCAGATTATCTGCAGACTTTTGTCTGCAGACTTACCTTTTCTATGTAGTGCAAGGGCCTGCCGGATTGCATACAAATTGAAAGTGTTTAGGTTTGACCTCATATTATATGGTTTTGGTAAGTCTGCAGACAAAAGTCTGCAGATAATCTGCACGTGTGTCTGGGGCATTAGGCTGCTTTCACGCTGATGTGCTGCGGTTTACACCCACTGCAGCTGCAGCCTAGTGCACCTGTGACTTTCCTGCGGGTTAGCAGCACTTTGCTGTAGACATCTATCATATCCTGAAGGTGTCATACACTTTCAGAAAGCCCACCAAACCTGCATGTAATGGCAGAAGTCTATGGCTCAGTGCAGGTTGCCCGCAGGTTTGAAAGCAGCCCAGTAACCCCTGTAGAGCAGATATGTCCATAAATACAAGGCTCCATTCACAACACTGATGCTCTGGGATGGTAGGTCAGCAACCTATGATCTGGGCTTGCCGACCTGTCATCCCAGAGGAGGAGGTAGCGGGCCACCGGTTGGGCACCCCTGTGCTAAGATCATGTTAAGTTGCGTTGACCCGGGAACTATGCTGGCACCATTAGATGGAAGGTCAATCGGCCATATCCCAAGGAACCCCCTCAGCAGTCTCTGGAGGAACCCTAGGGCTCCACGGAACCCTGTCTGAGGATGGCTGCTCCAATAGGAAAACAGATCATATCAAGAAAAAAAAGGGAGTTTGGAGGAGCCTTAGAGCAAATGAAAGGACTTTTTGACTTGGGAATATAAATACTTTGAACAGATTTTTGGAGTTTACTCTACTTTAAGCCCCTCTACAATCATCCGTTGTTACAATGACATTTAAGTTGCAGGTCACAGCTTCTGATTAATAGTCCGTTTTGCCCCGGGGACTCAGAGAATTGCCCAATCAGCTGTCACCATTCCAAAGTCGCAGAGAGCCCTGGCACACGCTTTTCCCTTTCTCCAGGTTTCATAAATAAGTCCTGGTAATGTGCTGTCTGACAATGAGGTGTTGTATCGATTAATCTTACAAAATAGAAAGGACCAAAATAATTTATATGAATAAGGCTGGCCATAATGTAGGATTTCACTGGAAAATGTTCATTTTGGGAAAGTTTGTTAGATTTTCTAATGGTGAGTAGGGATATATCGGCAATGTATTTCAACCATAGTGATGAGAACATTTGATGGAAACGTTTTTTCTTGAAGGAACAGAAACTTTTACTGCGAATGTAGTTTTTCGTTCAGGTAAGATCGAACATATTGTAACCATTTCAGAAGGTTTTACCTTCCTTCATGACCAGGCCATTTTTTTGCAATTTAGAACCCCACTATTTCTGTACCCAAACAAAATGTATATCATGTTTTTTCACACAGAACTGTCTTTTGGTGGTATTTGATCACCACTTTCTTTTTATTTTTGTAATATAAACAAAAAAAATACTGGAAATTCTGAAAAAAAGAAAAAACAATATTTTTTCTTTCTGCTATAAAACATATCCCAAAAAAAAAAATCGAATTTCTTCATACATTTTGGCCAAAATGTATTCTGCTGCATGTCTTTGGTAAAACAAAATCTCAATAAGTGTATATTTTTTTTGTTTGTGTGAAAGTTATAGCGTCTACAAACTATGGGATATATACTGGAATTTTTATTCATATTTTTTTTATACTACTAATGGGGATGATCAGCGACTTAATAATGGCTGTGATAGTGCGGCGGGTAATCTGACACTAAGTGACAATGGGGGGGGGGGACTGACTAACTGTCACTGACATCTCCAGTGACACTAATACAGTGATCATTGCTAATACTATGCACTGCACCCTGGCTGGGAAGGGGTTAACATCTAGGGGTAATCAAGGGGTTAAATGTGTGCCTAACAATGTGTAATGTGTGCTGTTATTTATTAAAAGAGATGTATGGGTTTTTTATTTTATTTTAGATGCTGCATCTGTCCCTCGGCGCCTCGAACACTGAGAACCGAGCGATCGAACGCTGCCAAACACTCGGTTCTCACAGCCCAGTGAGCAGAGAGCTGGTGACTGTCAGTCAGCAGCTCTCTGCTCTTCTCCCTCCCTCCTTGCTCACTGGAGCGCTGGGCTGTGGAGGGGCGGGGAGCTGCTGGCTCAGGCTCTCAGCGGCTCACTGAAAGGCTGAGCCAGGTGCCGGTCCAGGCATGTGGGTGGATTCTGAATCTGTGGTCGTGATGACGCCCGAGCCTGGACCGACTCTGTAACAGCAGAGAGCGGATTTCAGCCCGCTGTCTGCTGAAAACGGGTCACAGGAGTGCAAAATGAATTGCACTCCTGTGATTTATAGAAGAAGTACAGCCAAACGAGCTTTGGCTGTACTTCTCCTTTAACTATCTCTTTATTTCTTATCCCTGCTTTGCAGGGATAAGAAACAGAGAGATTGTTCCTTCTGTATAGAGCTCTGTGTTGATTGTCAACTCAGGACTCTAGGCTGTAATGAGACACAGCCCATCAGCAGGTCCCGGCCATGAATCATTGTCTGGGGATTTGCTGAAGACTCCTGCAGTGGTTGTCGGGGGGGGGGGCGCATGCATTGCGCTTGCGCTAAACCCGGGAGCAGGCAGAGACCTATAGGTACGCCACCTTAACTGCACGAGCCACCCATCCTCAGTACCTTGCGCGCCCCCCGGCTGGTTATTATGTCTAGAGATTTTATTCAAAAATTGAAGGGCTTTCGAACAAAACTGACCCAGTGATGACAATAGGGAATGCTCTGAGAAACGAATTTTTTAAATGTCCACACTAACATTCTAACCAAAATTCTACTGGTGTAGGACCAGCTGTTTTTAGTTTCTACCTCTGTCTTTTAAACTGGCCATACGCTAGTAGAATTTCATTCTAAATTTTTCAATTTAAGAAAATTTTGGTAAATTTTCTAATCCTTAGCGGGGCCATATTGACCTCAGTGATGAGAAGTTTCGTAGGAGCAGGATGGTAAATTTTTTTTATCAAACCATCAAATTTCTAAAAGTGAACATGAATTTCGTTTGGGAAATTACGTTCATTCCAAAATCAAACGTTAAATGCAAACAAAATGTTGAATTACTTTCGAACAACATTTGTCAAGTCATTGAATGTACTGAGAATTTTCGTACAAATGTTTGAAAATCCACTAGTGTATGTAAGGCCAGCTTTTATTTTTAGCTTTTAGCTGTGTGTCTTCTACTGGATTCCAGATGGTTATGCTGGAGTCGGTGTTCTCCATTCCACACGCACACGGGCCTCAGGCAGCTTGTCTCCCCCAGGGAATATATCACCCTTTATCTAAATGAGACAGTTCTCTGGGTGCCTGGGATTCATCTGGAAACGTACAAGCTTGCGAGTAAAGTGTAATTTGCAGACACTTCTTGTGTCCCAAATAGGAATTTTCCAGTGCACCAAATTGTGCCGGTTAAAGTGCCGTCCCATAAGGAGTGAGGATAGTTTGCCACACAGCTGGTAACCTGTAACCCTGGGGCAGCTATCAGTACTCAGTAATAGGGCCTATATACACTTGAGTGGAGTGTCTGTGGTCCTTTTTCAGGCCTTAGTTTGTTTGTCCAAGTGTTTTTGCGCAGGTTTTAGCCAAAGAAAGGTAGTTACTAGGCAAGCAAACATGAAATATAGTATACAAAAAATCAATCCAACGATAAAAGCCTGATAATGGCATATCACTAAACCAAAATAAACAAAAAAAAAAATAAAAATAGTGCAACGCAAAAGGATAATTCCCAGACAAAGTGTGAGCAAAGTTCTAAAAAAGTTCATAAAAAAAGCCCAAAAGTCCCTTAAATCCAACATCCAGATCCAGCTGGTCAGTGCAGAGAAAGGGAAGCAAAAACTTCAGGTGACAATTCCCTTCACCCAGAGCAACACATCGCATCCAGAGACCCCTGTATTACCAGTAGGTCATGAACGCTTGTTCCCTGCAATGGAATCACATTGTATATGGTGGTGGTATTTTCAGGTTGGTAAGTGTAGCGGGACCTCCTAAACATTCACTCGTGCATATATAAGCATGGAATAAAAAACACGAAGTCCTGTAGGACGTAACGTGTACGGGAGGAGGAGTTACAGCACTACACGTCACCCGCTGCTATCCTGCCTGGCCGGCATGTGAAACTTGTCAGCTGTATACCCTGTGATGTGAATGCGGCACATGTGTGTCCACACTGTTCAGCATTGTGTCCGTTTTTAGGGCCTGCTATTATTTGCCATCTTGTGAGTGCCCATTTTTTATTGATCCTATTATTAAAAAAAAAAGTTTTTGGGTACTAGAAAATAATCTGAGGAGTGTTGGATTCCTGCTCCCCCTCTGCACACCATGGTCTCTCCTGCTGGTCCATACTTTACTACAGGTCACATTAGTGACATGTGGGCTGGGGGGGCCAACCATGAAAAACAGTGGGGCCCCAGGAAATATTCAGAGGAATGTTGGATTCTTGCACACCACGGTCCCTTTTGCAAGTATATACTGTACATTACTATTGGTCTCAGTAGTGACATGGGGGCTGGAAGACCCAACCATGGAGAACAGAGGGGACACCAGGTAATGAAGTCAGGAGTGTTGGATTAATGTTCCCCCTCTGCACAATATGGTCCCTCCCATACCACTGGTCCATACTTGACTGCAGGTCACAATAGTGACAAGGGGCTGGAAGACCCAACCATGAATAACAGAGGGGAACCAGGTAATGCTCTCAAGAGTATTGGATTTCTGTTCCCCTTCTGCATGCTATGGTCACAGTAGTGACATAGGGGCTTAACGACCCAACCATGAATACCAGAGGGGAACCAGGTAATGCTCTCAGGAGTATTAGATTCCGTTCCCCTTCTGCACGCTATGGTCTCTTCCACTGGTCCATACTTTACTGCAGGTCACCAAAGTGACATGGGAGCTGTAGGACCCAACCATGGACAACAATGGGGCCCCAGAAAATATCAGGAATATTTTATTTGGCAGCAAACAGGGTATTGAAGTCTTCTTTGTAGGGAGCCATTTACCGTATAGATTCATTTTAGTAACAAAGTGGCTTTATAGTCATTATCATTTTAAACACGACGATGCCACTCAAGGTGACTGATGCATATTAAACCCCTATTCATTGTGCATTTGTGAGTTTAAAGAGCTAAAAATAACGATTGTTCCTATTTCTGGTAATGATAATGTATTAAATGTGTATTAAACTTGGTAAAAAAAGGAATAGAAGAAGTTTAGGCATGAATGCCATTTATAGCCTTGACGGACAGAAATGTCAGACTCCAATCTTAGAAATGGTTTTCCTGGCCTCACACAAGGGAACAGAACGACGAATAACTTTATTTTCCACTAGTTAATAAAAGTGTCTTTGCTGTTTATACATTGTACAGTAATAGGACGGGAGGATTCCACAGCTCCAAGCTGTTAGGATGGAATTTAAGCTGTTAGCGCTGTGTGTTTTATTAGGCTTCTGTTTGGGGCTGGATGGAGGAGGGAGAATGGTATACGGCCGCTTCTGCTGTGCAGTCTTCCACATAGGAACATAGACGGGTGACGGCAGACGAAACACCAAGTGGTCAATCGAGCCTGCCCCATTTTTTATTTATTTTTTTAAATTATATATATTTTTATATTATTTTCTTGTTTTTCTTTAAAGATCTCTTGCAACTTTATAAGTCTCGTATATAGATTATCTTATCTATAGATCTCTTGCAATTCTATGAAGATCTCTTGCAACTCTTACACTGGTAGAGTACATATCTCCTTCCGAAAGGGGAAGTTGTTCACCTCTGGCCACCCTCGTCTCTTTACTATTGGGAGTAGTCAAGTGAAATCATATTGATCTCATGTGATGCAAATGAGATGATGGCACAATGGGAAGTTAAATCTCCTAGTAACTTCGCCACTGTAGCCCAAGGCTGACACCCACACCCTTCTTTCTGTAGCAGCTGTTCTACATTGAAGTCCCCTTCGCTAGTGCAGTGAGACATGATAGAGCCCCGCTCACATCTCTCCTCTCCTGGCAGGTTGTAATCTGCTTAGTGGTTAGCACAGTGGCTCAGTGGTCAGCACTTCTGCCTTGCAGCACTGGGATGCTTGGTTTGAGTTTGGGTCAGGACACTATCTGCATGAGGTTTGCATGTTCCCCATGTGCTCCTTTGGGTTTCCTCTGGGTGCTCCAGGGAAGTTGTTCACCTCTGGCCACCCTGGTCTCTTTACTATTGGGAGTAGTCAAGTGGAATCATATTGATCTCATGTGATGCAAATGAGATGATGGCACAATGGGAAGTTAAATCTCCTAGTAACTTCACCACTGTAGCCCAAGGCTGACACCCACACCCTTCTTTCTGTAGCAGCTGTTCTACATTGAAGTCCCCTTCGCTAGTGCAGTGTGCTCTTACTTTAAGTGAGACATGATAGAGCCCCGCTCACATCTCTCCTCTCCTGGAAGGGTGTAATCTGTTTAGTGGTTAGCACAGTGGCTCAGTGGTCAGCACTTCTGCCTTGCAGCACTGGGATGCTTGGTTTGAGTTTAGGTCAGGGCACTATCTGCATGAGGTTTGCATGTTCCCCATGTGCTTCTTTGGGTTTCCTCTGGGTACTCCTGTTTTCTCTCACACTCCAAGCACCTGCTGGTAGGATATTTGCTTCCTGTCTAAGACCTTGTTTAGCCAGGGGTGGTAAAAATAGACAGTTGAGTGGTTGCAGAGGGAAATGGGGCTGCAGCACATTGACACCATTATTATGGCCCTGAGGAAGGGAGTGGTGAGAGAGTATGGTGGGTTATTGTACCATGCAGGGGTCGGGAGGCTGCAGCAGATTAACACCTTCATGATGGCCCTGAGGAAGGGAGTGGTGAGAGAGTATGGTGGGTGAGTGTACCTTGCAGGGGGAAGGGGTGCTGCAGCCCCTGAGGAAGTCCTTGAGAAAGGGAGTGGGCATGAAGCATGGTGGGTAAGTGTATTTTGGTGTGTAAAGGGACTGCAGTGGATTAACATCTTCATTACATCCCAGTGGAAGGTAGTGGAGAGGGAGCACAGATGAGTGAGAATATCTTGCTTTGGGAAATGGGGGGCTGAAGCCCCTGAGGAAGTCCTTGATGAAGGGAGTGGGCAGGGAGCACGGTGGGTAAGTATTCCTTGGTTGGGTTGGGGGGTGGGGGTGCTGCAGAAGATTGAAATCTTTATTATGGCCTTGAAGAAGGGAGTGTTAAGGGCACACGGTGGGTGAGTCTACCTTGTTGACAATGGGGGGAAGCTGCAGCAGATTAACACCTTAATTACATCCCTGGGAAAAGGAGTGTTGAGGGAGCATGGTTATGGGTGAGTGTACCTTCCTTAGGGAAGGGGGCTGCAAGTACATGACACCTTTATTATGTCATTGAAGAAGGGAGGGGTGAAGGAGCACAGATTGGTGAATATTACCTTGCTGGGAAGGGAAAGGGCGCTGCAGCAAATTGACACCTTTATTACGTCCCAGAAAAAGTGAGTGGTGAAGGACGACAGTGGGTGAACATTATTTTTTTTTTTGGGGGGGGGGGGGTCAACATAGCAGATCGATGTCCTTATTATGGCCCTGAGGAATGGAGTGGTAAGGTAGCATGGTGGTTGAGTGTGCCTTGCTTGGTGGGCTGAGCAGCAGTGCCAGGACAAGGTCATCCAGTGCCCAGGGAAAGATGGCAAATTTTGCCCCCCACCTTCATTATGTGCACGCTTTTGAGGAGGAGGGGGAGAGAGAGCACTGCCTGCTCCTCCTCCCGGCTGTCCTTGCTGCTTCCAGCACTGGGCTGACAGAAGTAGTGATGCCACTGTCATTACTCCTGTTGGCCTTATAGTAGAAGGAACTTCCAGCGCCTCCAACCCCTACAATACACGCTGTGCCCAGTGCAGCCTTCCCTTCTGCCCACTCCTTGTCCCTTTCTGCCCAACCCTTGTCCCCTTCTTCCCACCCCTTGTCTCCCTCTGCCCACCCCTCGACCCCTTCTGCCCACCCCTAGTTCCCTTCTGCCCACCCCTAGTCCTCTTCTGCCCACCCCTTGTCCTGGCCCTGCTAAACAGATTGACACCTTCATTATGACCCTGAGGAAGGGAGTAGTGAGTAGGCGGGGGGGGGGGGGGTGTTTGGTTACTAAATCCTGCAGATTATCATTGTTCGTCGCTCTGTTCTATAAGCCCAAATGAGATGTTTTCAGAGGATCACACATGATAACATAAAAACTGACATGCGGCTTTACTTTAATTCCCGTTGTCCATTACTTTTCACTTGTTAGTTGAACATTTTTACCAGTAAAACCTTCAAGATAAGGCTGCTTAGTGCATAGTGTGTGTTATCACAGTGTTTAATCGAGGCCGTGCCGCTATCATGGTGTGGTGATAGAGATATTCCTTCCAATAAACCTTAGGACAATCAGCTGCAGTCTTTGCAATGCAATGTATAGCTTAGCGCGTTTTTCATGGCGTATAAGGAGAAATGAAAGACTTCTTTTCACTTACAGTAAAGTTTTGCAGCTAAAATAGTAAGTATAAGAAGCTGCTGCAGTGGGAGCGTCCACTAGGAGGCGCAGCAGTCATAATTCAGTAGGGGAATTAAAGTGGCTTTGTGGATCCACACGACCTTGGGCAAGTCTCCCCCTAACCTCATGCATCAAACTTCAATCATAATATCTGGGTGACACCTATTAACTTATAAAAGAGAGAATGTTCCATCTGTCCATCTGCTGCTAAACGGTCATTTATATGCTGAGCGAAAGAAATGCAAAACTGCTGCCGGTCTCCTGGCGTTTGTTCTAGTTTTGTTTTAATGAGATTGCGTGTTTCTTTATGCATGTAGAGTCATAAATAAACACAATAAGTTCTGGGTGGAAGAGGCGATGAACTTCAGGGTGTGCGAAGGGTTAACCGGTATCATTAATAAGTCCCCCGGGCGCTCGTCTCCAGGTACCCCCCCATCCCAACGTGAAGATTCGCACATAGACGACAGGTTTTTCCTCCCTTGTGAAGGAGAAGTTCACCCTGTCATGAGAAATGTCTCACCGCCGGGCGGCCTGAAATGTGGCGAGATTTTGTGAAAACTTTGCAGAGTTTATTACCTGCACTGATGAGTCCTTCTCCGGCTTTTACCGGGGCCTACCTGTTCTGATCTGATTTCTGATTCAGGGTTCAATTAAAATACAAAAACTACAAACCTATGTTATCGGAAACTTTTACGTTTGTCTTTGTTATTATTTTTTTATTTATTTTTAGGTATACTTTTATTTTTTTACCTTTATTATTTCATTTTTAACATTTTTTTTTAGTTTGTTTACCTACTTTTACCTTTTATTATTGTTTTATATTTATTTTTACTGCTATCATTTTTTATTATTTATTTTTACTTTTTTTCAATTAATTTTTACATTTTTTTATTATTTTCTTCACCTTTATAAAATTTTTATTATTCATTTTTGCCTTTATTATTTCGTTTTAACGCTTTTCTTATTATTTATTTCTACTTTTATTACCTACTTTTAACTTTTATTTATTTTTTTACTGCTATTATTTTCTTTCATTATTTATTACTTTTTTTCAATTTATTTTTACCTTTTTTTATTATTTGTTTTTACCTTTATACTTTTTATTTACCTTTTTTTATTATTTTCTTCACCTTTTATAATTTTTTTATTATTAATTTTTACCTTTTTTATTATTTTGTTTTAACAATTTTTTTATTATTTATGTTTAATTTTACTGCTATTATTTTCTTTTATTATTTATTACTTAATTCAATTTATTTTTACCTTTTTTTATTATTTGGTTTTACCTTTTATACTTTTTATTTACCTTTTTTTATTATTTTCTTCACCTTTATATAATTTTTTTATTATTAATTTTTACCTTTATTATTTTGTTTTAACAATTTTTTTTATTATTAATGTTTACTTTTATTACCCACTTTTACCTTTTATTTTTTATTGCTTATTTTTACCGCTATAATTTTTTAAAATTTATTTTCAATTTTTTTCAATTTTTTTTTTTTTACCTTTTTTTTTTGTATTCATTTTTATCTTTAGAATTTTTTTTACCTTTTTTCCCTTTTTTATTTTCTTCACCTTTATAATTTTTTTTTTATTATTCATTCTTACCTTTATTATTTTTTACCTTTTTATTTTTTTTTTTATTATTATTTATGTTTATCTTTATTGTTTTTACTTTTACCTTTACACTTTTATAAATGATATTATTAATAATTTGCGATTCGGCACTACGTTTCTTTAATGGCTAATTGCACGGCTGTACCTAAATAAAATTGATGTCCTTTTTTTCCCACAAATAGAGCTTTCTTTTGGTGGTATTTGATCACCTGTGCGATTTTTATTTTTTGCACTATAAACAAAAAAAGAGCGACAATTCTGAAAAAAAAAAAAACAATATTTTTTACTTTCTGCTATATAACATTCCCAATAAAAAAATTTCAATTTAGTAAATGTTTGCATGGAAGCCTGCAGAGCATCACCAGTGCAGAGCATCTCCAGTGCAGAGCATTACCACTGCAGAGCATCACCACTGCAGAGCATCACCACTGCAGATCATCACCAGTGCAGAGCATCCCCACTGCAGAGCATTACCACTGCAGAGCATCACCACTGTAGAGCATCACCAGCGCAGAGCATCACCAGTGCAGGCCTTGTTTGCTTCATTTTCATTTGTTAAAAATCTATTAAAGGTGTTTTTTAAAAAATCCATTGAAGTGCTAAAAATCCAATTTTTAGACTTGGTGACATCATCACTGGGCCTCTGTGATTCTCTATACAATGTAGGTAGATTATGGCTGGTTGGAGGAGTTCGGCAGCGTGCTTTATATAGCCCCCTGCCTCAGTAATCCTCTCAAATTCTCAGCCCTGATGCAAGCAGTGGGAGGAGTTATGGAAATATTAAAACTCCTTGCTAGGTGGATGTCAGTCTGGAGGAGTGGGCGGTCCTGGGAACACTGTGTGTGCATGCAGACTGCTCTAGGTAATGCCCACATGTGATGCTGAGCCTCCATCAATCCAATGAATGAAAGGGGCGGGCCAGGGACAGCCAGGCTGGGTAGGAAAGGGCTAGATGATACTGGATGTCCTCCAGCCAGGTAATGAGGTGGGCTCTATCTGACTTGCTGCAGCTTCTAATGCACATGGTGAGAAGCTCACAGTGTGCAGTGAAATCAGAGTAAAGCATTTCAGCCCTGATAGTAGTGCAGGGTGCCGATGCCTGGATGTGGTGGCTGCATTCGTTTTCTTTCTTCAGACTTGTTTTTTCTTTTTATTTGAACCTGGTGATCCTGCCATCACCTCACTTCCTGTCCTCGGGTGACAACTCACTCACTGTACTCTATCTATGGAGCAGCAGCATTGTTACCCTAGGAAAGGGAGTGGCGCTGCCCAGGGGCCCCATGATCATCTTGCAGTACATCACACTTGCCTGCTGTCCCGGATTTGCCGGGACAGTCCCGATTTTTACTAAGCTATCCCAGGATGGCCGTGTCCCGAGCAGCTTCCCAGGAATCTAACCTCGCCCCCCCCCATACCTAACATCGCCCCCCATACCTAACATCGCCCCCCCATACCTAACCTGCAAAGGGTGGGCCAACTCAATATTGAACCTTACAGACTAAGACTGGGATGCCATTAAAGTTCATGTGTGTGTAAAGGCAAGCGTCCCAATACTTTTGAATACTTCTGGTAATATAGTGTATATGCGACTTAAAGTTGCAGCAACTTCAGAATAGTTCATGCACTGCTTTGGCCTGACTTTCATGCAACTTGAGAACCATAGACTTCAATGTTAAAGCAGAACTCCACCTAAAATTGGAAGTTCCTATTGGCCCCTCCCACAGCTCTGCTCTCTCTCCATGTGCAGGGTGACTGGTCTTGTCTCCGCCCCTCCTGTAGTACAGCCTGTAGTGGGTGGGGCCTGCTGGGTCCCTCCCACAGCTCTACTCTCTCTCCTTGTACAGGGTGACTGGTCTGGTCTGGTCTCCGCCCCCTCCTGTAGTTGCAGACAGCCTGTAGTGGGTGGAGGCTGCTAGGTCCCTCCCACAGCTCTGCTGTCTCTCCTTGTGCGGGGTGACTGGTCTTGTCTCCGCCCCCTCCTGTAGTACAGCCTGCTGGGTCCCTCCCACAGCTCTGCTCTCTGCACAGGCTTTGTACAGCACAGTGATGATGTCACTACTACTTTTACAAGGTAATATCTGGGTTTGTCAGTGCATTTGGTGCACACAGCGTGGCTTTTAAAGGAATTAATTTAAATGGAAGTTCAGCTTTAACAGCTGCTATAAAAGAAGTGTTGATTGTGTCACCATGCAGCATTGTGCCGTTTTCTGATATAAAAGAGGAAAGAATTATAATTTCAGTTGGTTCCACAGGAAAAAGCATTTCATCAAAGCTTTGCATCAGCCGCATCCTTTTACCGTCTCACTGTGATCAACGTATCTGCTGTATTTCTGCTTGTGAAAGGCAGAATGAAGAAATGTGGCTGTGTTCTCGGTATTTTTAGGGTCCCGGGTAGATCCTGTGATTGGGGGTCCTGGGTAGATCCTGTGATTGGGGGTCCTGGGTATATCCTGTGATTGGGGGTCCCAGGTAGATCCTGTGATTGGGGGTGCCAGGCAGATCCTGTGATTGGGGGTCCTGGGTAGATCCTGTGATTGGGGGTCCCGGGTATATCCTGTGATTGGGGGTCCCAGGTAGATCCTGTGATTGGGGGTGCCAGGCAAATCCTGTGATTGGGGGTGCCGGGTAGATCCTGTGATTGGGGGTGCCGGGTAGATCCTGTGATTAGGAGTCCCGGGTAGATCCTGTGATTGGGGGTGCCGGGTAGATCCTGTGATTAGGAGTCCCGGGTAGATCCTGTGATTGGGGGTCCCGGGTAGATCCTCTGATTGGGGGTGCCGAGTAGATCCTGTGATTGGGGGTGCCGGGTAGATCCTGTGATTAGGAGTCCCGGGTAGATCCTGTGATTGGGGGTGCCGGGTAGATCTTGTGATTGGGGGCCCCGGGTAGTTCCTGTGATTAGGGGTGCTGGGTAGATCCTGTGATTGGGGGTCCTGGGTAGATCCTGTGATTGGGGGTGCCAGGCAGATCCTGTGATTGGGGGTCCTGGGTAGATCCTGTGATTGGGGGTCCTGGGTATATCCTGTGATTGGGGGTCCCAGGTAGATCCTGTGATTGGGGGTGCCAGGCAGATCCTGTGATTGGGGGTCCTGGGTAGATCCTGTGATTGGGGGTCCCGGGTATATCCTGTGATTGGGGGTCCCAGGTAGATCCTGTGATTGGGGGTGCCAGGCAAATCCTGTGATTGGGGGTGCCGGGTAGATCCTGTGATTGGGGGTGCCGGGTAGATCCTGTGATTAGGAGTCCCGGGTAGATCCTGTGATTGGGGGTGCCGGGTAGATCCTGTGATTAGGAGTCCCGGGTAGATCCTGTGATTGGGGGTCCCGGGTAGATCCTCTGATTGGGGGTGCCGAGTAGATCCTGTGATTGGGGGTGCCGGGTAGATCCTGTGATTACGAGTCCCGGGTAGATCCTGTGATTGGGGGTGCCGGGTAGATCTTGTGATTGGGGGCCCCGGGTAGTTCCTGTGATTAGGGGTGCTGGGTAGATCCTGTGATTGGGGGTCCTGGGTAGATCCTGTGATTGGGGGTGCCAGGCAGATCCTGTGATTGGGGGTCCTGGGTAGATCCTGTGATTGGGGGTCCTGGGTAGATCCTGTGATTGGGGGTCCCGGGTATATCCTGTGATTGGGGGTCCCAGGTAGATCCTGTGATTGGGGGTGCCAGGCAAATCCTGTGATTGGGGGTGCCGGGTAGATCCTGTGATTGGGGGTGCCGGGTAGATCCTGTGATTAGGAGTCCCGGGTAGATCCTGTGATTGGGGGTGCCGGGTAGATCCTGTGATTAGGAGTCCCGGGTAGATCCTGTGATTGGGGGTCCCGGGTAGATCCTCTGATTGGGGGTGCCGAGTAGATCCTGTGATTGGGGGTGCCGGGTAGATCCTGTGATTAGGAGTCCCGGGTAGATCCTGTGATTGGGGGTGCCGGGTAGATCTTGTGATTGGGGGCCCCGGGTAGTTCCTGTGATTAGGGGTGCTGGGTAGATCCTGTGATTGGGGGTGCCGGGTAGATCCTGTGATTGGGGGTGCCGGGTAGATCCTGTGATTGGGAGTCCCGGGTAGATCCTTTGATTGGGGGTCCCGGGTAGATCCTTTGATTGGGGGTCCCGGGTAGATCCTGTGATTGGGAGTCCCGGGTAGATCCTGTGATTGGGGGTGCTGGGTAGATCCTGTGATTGGGGGTGCCGGGTAGATCCTGTGATTGGGGGTGCCGGGTAGATCCTGTGATTGGGAGTCCCGGGTAGATCCTTTGATTGGGGGTCCCGGGTAGATCCTTTGATTGGGGGTCCCGGGTAGATCCTGTGATTGGGAGTCCCGGGTAGATCCTGTGATTGGGGGTGCCGGGTAGATCCTGTGATTGGGGGTGCCGGGTAGATCCTGTGATTGGGGGTCCTGGGTAGATCCTGTGATTGGGGGTGCCGGGTAGATCCTGTGATTGGGGGTGCTGGGTAGATCCTGTGATTGGGGGTGCCGGGTAGATCCTGTGATTGGGGGTGCCGGGTAGATCCTGTGATTGGGAGTCCCGGGTAGATCCTTTGATTGGGGGTCCCGGGTAGATCCTTTGATTGGGGGTCCCGGGTAGATCCTGTGATTGGGAGTCCCGGGTAGATCCTGTGATTGGGGGTGCCGGGTAGATCCTGTGATTGGGGGTGCCGGGTAGATCCTGTGATTGGGGGTCCTGGGTAGATCCTGTGATTGGGGGTGCCGGGTAGATCCTGTGATTGGGGGTGCCGGGTAGATCCTGTGATTGGGGGTGCCGGGTAGATCCTATGATTGGGGGTCCTGGGTAGATCCTGTGATTGGGGGTCCTGGGTAGATCCTGTGATTGGGGGTGCCGGGTTGGCTGGGAGTATCACAGCATCCTGCACACTGTTTCATCCTGTGCAGGCAGGGGGGGGGCGGTAGTGGGGGGGGGGGGATATGTTTGGCTCATCCTATTCTATTTGCCCAGAAATCAGTAAGACAAGGACACAGCACATCACAGCCAATGTCACTGGATTTCAATGGATGCATCATGAATTTTTCAGCATCGTTTTATGGATTTCTACCTTGGGCTGAGCACCGAGCGCCGTGCACCCATTTATTCAACGTTTCCGCACTTTTTTTTTTTTGCAATGCCCACTTTATGTTATGAGTGCCGTCCCCTTTTAGCTTTTAATAATTCAGCCTGTGTGTTTTTTTCCAAGCTAGTGATTAGTGAATACATGTCAGCAGAAGGCCGTCAGATGTTCTTGGGTATAGCGAAAGTTAAACATAAATTGCAGGCACAAAAGCTATACTGTATTTCTCAAAAGCCGCAAAGAATATAAATCCACTCTATGTGCACAGAATGCCTTTGCAATCCCAGATATTCATTTGTAAAAGTGGCAGTGACATCATCACTGTGCTGTACATAGCCTGTGCAGAGAGCAGAGATGTGGGAGGGGACCCAGCAGGATCCGCCCACTGCAGGCTGTACTACAGGATGGGGCGGAGACAAGACCAGTCACCCTGCACAAGGAGAGCGAGCAGAGCTGTGGGAGGGACTCAGCAGGCCCCACCCACTACAGGCTGTACTACAGGGGGGGGGGAGACAAGACCAGTCACCCTGCACAAGGAGAGATAGCAGAGCTGAGGGAAGGACCCAGCAGGTCCCACCCACTACAGGCTGTCTGCAGAAAACTAAAGGAGGGGGCGGAGACAAGACCAGTCACCCTGCACAAGGAGAGAGAGTAGAGTGGTGGGAGTGACCCAGCAGGCCCCACCCACTACAGGCTGTCTGCAGAAAACTACAGGAGGGGGCGGAGACAAGACCAGTCACCCTGTACAAGGGGAGAGAGCAGCAATGACTGGTCTGTATTACAGGAAGTAAAGTCTCACACTGGATTACTGCACAGATCTGGAGGAAATGCACAAAGCACTCTGAGATTCTCAAGGGAAAATACACATGACTCTTGTATTTGGACAATATGTGCTTCTCCCGGAGTTCAGATTTAAAGTGATTGTAAAGGCTTGTTTTTTTTTTGCCTCTGCCTTTGGGAGTCATGCTTGTAACTGTCAGCCTTGCAATCCCTCATGAGAGCACCCATGATTCTATGGCACCCATGATTCTATGGCACGTCCTGACCTTCCAGGTGGCAGAGGAGGTTAAGGAGGACAGTGGAGCCATAGACTTCTGCTGCCATCAGTGGTTGCAGTGGCGTGGCCTGCCAGACTGTGGGTGTCTTTGGATGCATACAGCTCCGCAAAGGGCACGGATGGGTGCACGCACGCTCGGGTGTCTCTTTAGCCTGGCCAGCTAAAGTAAACACCTACATTCTGGATTGGGACCACTGCCCAATGAGCCATAATCCATCCATATGTGATAGCAGGGGCGTGGCGTGCCGGGCACTGTGTGTGTCTTTGGATGCGGACAGCTCAGCAAAGGGCTTGGAAAGGTGCGCAGGTGTCGCTTTAGCCTGGCCAGATAAAGGAGACACCCATATTCTGCATTGGGACTACTGCCCAATGAGCCATATTCCATCCATATGTGATAGCAGGGGCATGGCATGCCGGGCACTGTGGGTGTCATTGGATGCGGACAGCTCAGCAAAGGACTTGGACAGGTGCTCGTATGCGCGGGTGCCGCTTTAGCCTGGCCAGCTAAAGGAGACACCCACATTCTGGATTGGGACCACTGCCCAATGAGCCATATTCCATCCATATGTGATGGCAGTGGCATGGCGTGCTGGGCACTGTGTGTGTCTTTGGATGCGGGCAGCTCAGCAAAGGGCTTGGAAAGGTGCGCATATGCGTGGATGTCTCTTTAGCCTGGCCAGCTATGAGCCATATTCCATCCATATATGATAAAAGAATAGTCAAATTTTGGTATCTATTGCAAATGATTGATTGGGGTGGAAGGTTTCATGTGATCCCCTCTATCAGGATAAATAGAGATGACATGAAGCTCTTCATCAGGAGCGAGGAGTGATCTCCCACAGATAAATAGAGATGACATGGAGCTCTTCATCAGGAGGGAGGAGTGATCTCCCGCAGATAAATAGAGATGACATGGAGCTCTTCATCAGGAGGGAGGAGTGATCTCCCGCAGATAAATAGAGATGACATGGAGCTCTTCATCAGGAGCGAGGAGTGATCTCCCGCAGATTAATAGAGATGACATGGAGCTCTTCATCAGGAGAGAGGAGTTATCTCCCACAGATAAATAGAGATGACATGGAGCTCTTCATCAGGAGCGAGGAGTGATCTCCCGCAGATAAATAGAGATGACATGGAGCTCTTCATCAGGAGCGAGGAGTGATCTCCCGCAGATAAATAGAGATGACATGGAGCTCTTCATCAGGAGCGAGGAGTGACCCCCCGCAGATAAATAGAGATGACATGGAGCTCTTCATCAGGAGGGAGGAGTGATCTCCCGCAGATAAATAGAGATGACATGGAGCTCTTCATCAGGAGCGAGGAGTGATCTCCCGCAGATAAATAGAGATGAAATGGAGCTCTTCATCAGGAGCGAGGAGTGATCTCCCGCAGATAAATAGAGATGACATGGAGCTCTTCATCAGGAGCGAGGAGTGATCTCCCGCAGATAAATAGAGATGACATGGAGCTCTTCATCAGGAGCGAGGAGTGATCTCCCACAGATAAATAGAGATGACGTGGAGCTCTTCATCAGGAGCGAGGAGTGATCTCCCGCAGATAAATAGAGATGACGTGGAGCTCTTCATCAGGAGCGAGGAGTGATCTCCCGCAGATAAATAGAGATGACGTGGAGCTCTTCATCAGGAGCGAGGAGTGATCTCCCGCAGATAAATAGAGATGACATGGAGCTCTTCATCAGGAGTGAGGAGTGATCTCCCGCAGATAAATAGAGATGACATGGAGCTCTTCATCAGGAGCGAGGAGTGATCTCCCGCAGATAAATAGAGATGACATGGAGCTCTTCATCAGGAGCGAGGAGTGATCTCCCGCAGATAAATAGAGATGACATGGAGCTCTTCATCAGGAGCGAGGAGTGATCTCCCGCAGATAAATAGAGATGACGTGGAGCTCTTCATCAGGAGTGAGGAGTGATCTCCCGCAGATAAATAGAGATGACGTGGAGCTCTTCATCAGGAGCGAGGAGTGATCTCCCGCAGATAAATAGAGATGACGTGGAGCTCTTCATCAGGAGCGAGGAGTGATCTCCCGCAGATAAATAGAGATGACATGGAGCTCTTCATCAGGAGCGAGGAGTGATCTCCCGCAGATAAATAGAGATGACATGGAGCTCTTCATCAGGAGCGAGGAGTGATCTCCCGCAGATAAATAGAGATGACATGGAGCTCTTCATCAGGAGCGAGGAGTGATCTCCCGCAGATAAATAGAGATGACATGGAGCTCTTCATCAGGAGCAAGGAGTGATTTCCCGCACTCAATGCATACATTAGGAAATGCAATCTTTTCATTGGTCTGATTGTTGGCTCCCAAGGTGAACCCTTGCATGCGTTGTCAGCTTTATGGTTTGTTTTAGTTATCTTGAACATTCTTTATTTTCCTTTTTTAAAATAATTTACTGGCGATAAGTGTTTTTTTTTTTTTCTTAGCGGCTATTTATTTTGTCGGAGATACAGGCTGGCGATCCTTCGTCCTAATTTAACTCCGGAGCTCTTTATTGTATAATGAAGCAGCCCTTCTAGAGGTAGTGGCACTCGTTTTAAGTGTCCTTGTAATTTTTACTAGCTCTGGACAGTAATTACAGATTACAGTCATTCACTTCCATTCCCAATTGGCCTCCCAGTCACCTTCAAACACCAGGAGGAAAGAGCGGTGTGTGTGAAAGGAAACAACACGTTGGGAAGGAAGATAAGTGAAATAAAGTCATGATCTGCACGCCGTATAAGACTCGCTCTCAATCTCTTAAAGTGTACCTGTCACTCGTAGAGGCAGATTTGGGATCGCTAAGGCTAGGTTTACATTTGTACGTAAAATCGCAATCTTTTGCCCGCAGCACACAGAAATGCGCTGCCCTTTGGCAAATGGGTGGTGGTGCCGATAATTCTTCATGCGTTTTCACACACTCCAAAATACATGGTGCCAGAGGCGTAACTAGAACCTTCAGGGCCCCGGTGCAAGAGACCATCATCGCCCCCCCCCCCCCGGACCCCTGGCCGGGGCCCTTCCCTTCAAGCCTGGGGCTCTTCCCACTGATCCTGGGGCACTTTACTCTTGTTGTGGGGCCCTTTATTACGATAGCAGCGGGACCCTTTCACAAGTTCTGCAGTGGGCCCCCTTCCTGCCATCTTGGGGCCTCCCCACGGTGGTGGAATGCCAAGAGTAACCTTTGCGATCCTGGAAGTTCACCCACTGGAGGAACAATCCACTGCTGGAGCACAAGGGAGTGCCATTAGGTAAGTAAAAATGCTCCCTGTCCCTTTCCTGTCCCCTAGACCTAGATGTGAATTTACCACTTGCAGTGTGGGGGTAACCCCACTGCTAGGGAGGACCTTTCCTTTCCCTGAAGTTGGGCTTTAACCTACAAAGCAGAAGCCCAACTTTCAAACCTTTTACCCCGTGCTAGCAAAGGCTGTGTTTAAATCTAGTTTACAACTGATAATGAGAGCTGGCAGCACAATACAGACAGGGTTAAATATGGCAAACACAGCTGCCCAGCACCCTAATGAAACAAAGAACTAACTTAGATTTTATTTTCTGTGTCGGACTTAGAAGAAAAGATTATCATTAATTGTAGGCAGACATTTTTAAATATTTTTTTACCCCCTTCTCTTACGGCTGCAGTAGCATGGCGGGTGGGCCTTAATGCCCAGTCATCAGATTTATGCTTTGCTGTATTGCCCTGGGCGAGCTCCATCGGTACCCGGAACTTGGTAACTTCCGGCGACTTGGTGTCAGTAGGACAGGCTCCCAATGATGTCGTCTCCATGTATGTGCATCATGTGTATTCTTCCTTTAATCTCAGTGTGCTTTGTGTATTTCTTCCAGATCTGTGTAATAATCCAGTGTGAGACTTTTCCTTTCTGTAATACAGACTGGTCACTGCTGCTCTCTCTCCTTGTGCAGGGCGACTGGTCTTGTCTCCGCCCCTTCTGTGGTTTTCTGAAGGCAGCCTGTAGTAGGTGGAGCCTGCTGGGCTCCTCCCACAGTTTTGTTCTTTCTCCTTGTGCGGAGTGACTGGTCTTGTCTCCACCCCCTCCTGTAGTTTTCTGCAGCCGCCCTGCAGTGGGCGGAGCTTGATGGGCCCCTCCCACAGCTCTGCTCTCTCTCCTTGTATGGGGTGACGGGTCTTGTCTCCGCCCCCTCCTGTGGTTTTCTGCAGGCAGCCTGCAGTGGGTGGAGCTTGATGGGCCCCTCCTGCAGCTCTGCTCTCCTTGTGCAGGGTGACGGGTCTTGTCTCTGCCCCCTCCTGTGGTTTTCTGCAGGCAGCCTGCAGTGGGTGGAGCTTGATGGGTCCCTCCCACAGCTCTGCTCTCTCTCCTTGTTCGGGTGATGGGTCTTGTCTCCACCCCCTCCAGTGGTTTTCTGCAGGCAGCCTTTAGTGGGTGGAGCCTGCTGGGCCCCTCCCGCAGCTCTGCTCTCTCTCCTTGTATGGGGTGACTGGTCTTGTCTCTGCCTCTCCTGTAGTTTTCTGCAGGCATCCTGCAGTGGGTGGAGCTTGATGGGCCCCTCCCACTGCTCTGCTCTCCATGTTCGGGGTGATGGGTCTTGTCTCCGCCCCCTCCTGTGGTTTTCTGCAGGCAGCCTGCAGTGCCTGGAGCTTGATGGGCTCCTCCCACAGCTCTGCTCTCCTTGTTCGGAGTGACGGATCTTGTCTCTGCCCCCTCCTGTAGTTTTCTGCAGGCATCCTGCAGTGGGTGGAGCTTGATGGGCCCCTTCCACAGCTCTGCTGTCTCTCCTTGTGCAGGGTGACTTGTCTTGTCTCCGCCCCCTCCTGTAGTTTTCTGCAGGCAGCATGTAGTGGGAGGAGCTTGCTTGGCCCCTCCCACAGCTCTGCTCTCTCTCCTTGTGTATAATGACTGTCTTGTCTCCGCCCCTTCCTGTAGTTTTCTGCAGGCAGCCTGTAGTGGGAGGAGCTTGCTGGGCCCCTCCCACAGCTCTGCTCTCTGCACAGTCTATGTACAGCACAGTGATGATGTCACTGCTATTTTTGCAAAGTAATATCTGAGTTTGCAAAGGCCTTTGTTGCACACAAAGTGGATTTATATCCTTTGTGGCTATTGAGGAATATATTTAAATAAACTTTTTTTTTTTGCGTCCGGAGTTCAGCTTTAAGTTATGCTATGTGAATGAGAACATGTAACAGATATAGGGTAGGTGTTATCCCAATTTGTCAGTTTCTTTCAAGTAACAGGTAGGTGTTTTTTTTTTTTTTTTTTATTGCTTTTATTACTTTTTTATTACTTTTGCTTTTTTTTACTTTCTTCTAGTTCAGATGAAGATATCAGCCTGGAAAGTACGGCTCTGTATTAAAGTTATTAAGATAATGATGTCAGGGTGTTAGTACGAAATTTTTATTTCTTTTTTTGTATAAAGAAATAAGATGTGTGTTGTGGAAATGAAATGTGATGTGGCCCCGCGTTAGTCGGCCTCCTGATCCCACATTCTCCAGGCAGACAATAGCACAATGCCGCTCGGCCCTCCACATCCACACAGCAGGAACTGTGCTTGGTAACGCTGCACACGGTCCCCCAAGTACAATGGCAGCAGGTCAGCGGCCGGCGTGTGGCTGAGGGATGTCTTGTAAACCGCAGACTTTTGCGAGACGTCCCCGAGACTTTTTTTTTTCTGGTGTCACTCGGAAAAAAAAGAAAAAAAAAAAACTCAGCTTAAAAAAAAAAAAAAAGCTGGGCCCCTCCGCGGGCCAACCTTTCCCTCTCCCATAGCCCCGGTCTAATCAACCCCTATAATTTATGCAGAAAATATGATTTATATTTAATTTCACCACACTTGCTTTGTTAATTTGAGATGTAATTAACCCGTCGCCACGGCAACTAATTTTGTGATGCCGTAAATTACCGCTGCCTTTTCATCAAAATTCAGTTACTCCGGCTCCTGTGTGCAAGGCGCTGATGCAATTAGGTTGCTAGGGGCGACCGAAAAAAGTGCGTTTGTTTATTTATTTATTTTTTTGTGAGACCGCCGAGAGGAGAACCAACTTAATAAAAAAAAAAAAAAAGCTGCCAGCTTAGGTCTCTGTGGGTATGTGACCCCCCCCTTCCCCTGCCCCCAGGGGACCCCGCTGCCATACGTGTGCCATTTCAGTGCCAAGGTCCTGCTGATCCCAGGTGGAGGTATTCCTCCAGAAATTATTTTATTTTTTTATTTTTTTACGTATGTGTCTGCAGTTCGTTGTTACAATGCTAACAAATTTTTCAACCCAGGAGGACAGTAATTTTATCAGAAACACTTGACTACCATATTGCGTGATTTAGCGGCAATCCAGCCTGGGGTATATGACGGGGAATGGCCATGGGATGCAGCATCTGTGCCATATATATAATATGCATGGAATATTCCCTACCGCCCCAAAAAAAATATTTTTTTTTACATATACACTAATAATTTATTTACACCAAAAAAAAAAAAAAAAAAACTATTGAGTTTTCCCATTGCCCTTAGAGCTTGCAATCTTTCCTCTGGAGGCTATCTATCCCAGCCACTTTAACCAATAAATTAAAGGGTAGTGAAATTTTTTTTTTTTTTTTTTTTTTTTTTACATATACACTAATAATTTATTTACAAAAAAAAAACTATTGAGTTTTCCCATTGCCCTTCAGAGCTTGCAATCTTTCCTCTGGAGGCTAGCTATCCCAGCCACTTTTACCAATAAATTAAAGGGTAGTGACATTTTTTTTTTTTTTTAAATATACACTAATAATTTATTTACACAAAAAAAAAAAAAAACTATTGAGTTTCCCCACTGCCCTTCAGAGCTTGCAATCTTTCCTCTGGAGGCTAGCTATCCCAGCCACTTTTACCAATAAATTGAAGGGCAGTGATTAAAAAAAATAAATAAATATAAAAAAAAAATAGCATAAGATTATTAAATCTCCCTTTAATTAGTTCTAAACATATTTGATTTTTTTGATATTGTCCTCCTCCGCATTGGATTACGGCGCGGCCCGTACAGGTTTTGGCGCTCACCTTGGAACACCATGCGTCCCGATTCTTCAGGAGATCGCTATGCAGGTCCGGCGGTGGACGGCAATGACGGCGGAAGACGACAGTTTTCCACCGTCCTGCAGAAGAGTTTGCGTACATCAGATTTTTTTTTTTCTTTTTTTTTTTTTTTATTTAAAACAAAACCCCTCTGTGTTGCTTTTGTCACGTTAATTCCCATTTTGCCAACACCAGGGGCCCAGGCAGACGAGTTACCAAGGAACGCAAAATTTTAATTAGTGTATTTTAATCATTCAGGCTTTTCAAGCTAATCCACATACCCCAGAGAATTCCCAAGATGCTGCTCTATGCTGCGTTACCATTTATTGTTGAGTCTATTATAATTACTGTTAGCAGGTGGGGACTGCAAGATGTTTATTATGAGTTTTTCATCTTTAGTGTAATTACTGAGGAAAAAAACACAAAATAAAAAGAAGTGGTGACTCTTTGATTCCTAGACAACACTTTTCACATTTTTCTACAATTCTCCCCACCCCTCTTTATTTTTGGCAACTCCTGGCAGACAGGTGCGAGTTGCTGGAAGTTCGCTGATACTGTTGGTTCGCTCTCAGTACATGTGTGTGGTGGGGGGGTTGACAGCGAACTTACAGAATATTTACGATTGCTGGAGGCCACAAGTGATCTAAACTGAAACTAGCTATAATAATCAAGTGGCCGTTGGATGTGTGGGAACAGCGAGGCTACCAAGAAGATGTAGCTATAATACTCAAGTGGCCGTTGGATGTGTGGGAACAGCGAGGCTACCAAGAAGATGTAGCTATAATAATCAAGTGGCCGTTGGATGTGTGGGAACAGTGAGGCTACCAAGAAGATGTAGCTATAATAATCAAGTGGCCGTTGGATGTGTGGGAACAGCGAGGCTACCAAGAAGATGTAGCTATAATAATCAAGTGGCCGTTGGATGTGTGGGAACAGCGAGGCTACCTAGAAGATGTAGCTATAATAATCAAGTGGCCGTTGGATGTGTGGAAACAGCGAGGCTACCAAGAAGATGTAGCTATAATAATCAAGTGGCCGTTGGATGTGTGGGAACAGTGAGGCTACCAAGAAGATGTAACTATAAAAATCAAGTGGCCGTTGGATGTGTGGGAACAGTGAGGCTACCATGAAGATGTAGCTATAATAATCAAGTGGCCGTTGGATGTGTAGGAACAGTGAGGCTACCAATGGCGCTTTTCCACTGCATGGAACCGAACGGTTCGGTTCGCTTTTGTGCTTTTCCACTGCTGGTACCGCATGGTATAGTGTAGGTACGGTATGGCGGCGCTTTTCCACTGCATGGAACCGAACGGTACGGCTCTCAAAAACAGTACCACCTCGATTGTGGTTCCAAGAGGTACCATACCCGGTACCATATCCCACAATCCTTTGCATGCAGTCATTACTAGCCACTGATTGGTCAGAGAATCCCACCCACCCCGTTGTTATCCCACCACCTAACTTTAGTACTACTTTAGTGGAAAAGCAAACCGTACCGTACCGAACCGTTCCAACACCGTACCATGCGGTACCAGCAGTGGAAAAGCAAACCGGGCCAAGCAGGGCCGAGTAGAGCCGAGCCGGTACTTGCAGTGGAAAAGTTCCACTAGAAGAAGTAGCTATAATAATCAAGTGGCCGTTGAATGTGTGTGAACAGCGAGGCTACCAAGAAGATGTAGCTATAATAATCAAGTGGCCGTTGGATGTGTGGGAACAGCGAGGCTACCAAGAAGATGAACATGCACACTCAGCATTCCCTGGTAGATATGTCTGTGGAGCAGAGTGTAGGTAGACCGCGGTTTCTCAACTAGGGTTCCTCCTGAGGTTGCTAGGGGTTCCTTGAGCAATGGGCAATTTCTACCTCTCGGATAAGTTTCCAATGACACCATTGTTCCTTTTAGCTATCTGTAAGGAGGTAATTCTTCCCAATGATAAGAGTGAGGAGAATTCTTCCCACTGACTGTCACACTAATGTGAGATGAGTTGTAGATTTTACATTTTTAGCAGGGGTACCCCGAGACCAAAAATGTATTTCAAGGGTTCCTCTGGGTTGAAAAGGTTGAAAAAGGCTGAGGTAGACCATCAATGCCAACCTATATCTCAGTTGGTTTGGCCTTCCCCCTAAGGTCAGTTGGCCAGGAGGTGTTTGGAAAAGTTGCCAATACAGATACACTATATTACCAAAAGTATTGGGACTCCTGCCTTTACACGCACATGAACGTTAATGGCATCCCAGTCTTAGTCCGTAGGGTTCAATATTGAGTTGGCCCACCAGCTTCAACTCTTCTGGGAAGGCTGTCCACAAGGTTTAGGAGTGTGTCTATGGGAATGTTTGGATACAAGAGAAATGGCCGCACACCAGGCAATAGCTCACGATGAAAGGCTTTATTGAACAAGGATGCAAGATACAGCAAAATGGATGGTAGACATGTTTCACACGACTCTACGGTAGTGAACAAGCACGCTGTGAGTCGTGTGAAACATGTCTACCATCCATTTTGCTGTACCTTGCATCCCTGTTCAATAAAGCCTTTCATCGTGAGCTATTGCCTGGTGTGCGGCCATTTCTCTTGTATCCTGTCTGCGGTGGCGATCCGCGGTCCTGCACCCAAGGCTGGTTGTGAATTTCCAAACTGCCTGAGCAGTTTACAGTATGGGAATGTTTGACCATTCTTCCAGCGCATTTGTAAGGTCAGGCACTGATCTTGGAGAGAAGGCCTGGCTCGCAGTCTTAGCTGTAATTAATCCCAAAGGTGTTCTATGGAGTTGAGGACAGGCCAGTCAAGTTCCTCCACCCCAAACTCGCTCATCCATGTCTTTATGAACTTTTCTTTGTGCACTGATCCAAATCATTTGGTGAAGGGGGGATTATGGTGTGGGGTTGTTTTTCAGGGGTTGGGCTTGGCCCTTTAGTTCTAGTGAAGGGAACTCTTAAGGCTTTGGCATATCAAGACATTTTGGACAATTTCATGCTCCCAACTTTGTAGGAACAGTTTGGGGATGGTCCCTTCTTGTTCCAACATGACTGCACACCAGTGCACAAAGCAAGGTCTATAAAGACATGGATGAGTGGGTTTGGGGTGGAGGAACTTGACTAGCCGGCACAGAGTCCTGACCTCAACCCGATAGAACACCTTTGGGATAAATGAGAGCAGAAAATGCTAGCCAGGCTTTCTCGTCCAACATCAGTGCCATAGGTGTGCGCAGCCTATTAAATTAGGGTGTGCACCCCAAAGCTCAAACACACGTGTTTGTGTGTGGCTACATTTATATGACCCCAGCACATTTATCTCCCTGCCGGCACATTCAAAGGCAAGTGCCTAAAGACTTATTTTATGGCAGAACCAGTAAGAGAGAGATTTTTCCCATCTTCCTGGCAGCACAAAAAGTGATAATGTGAATGTACATGGGGTGATTAGGGTATGCCCAGACACACCTGGCACACCCTGTGCGCACACCTATGATCAGTGCTTGACCTCGCAAATGAACTTCTTCCCATAGACACACTTTTTTTTTAACAGAAAACTTTATTGAAACAACAGCAAACAATACAAAAAGAAAACAAATAACATGGCACAGCGCACCCAACACACAGGGCACTTGTTGCAGTCAACATTTACAATTACACATCTTCCACAAGTTATTGACATAGGTATAGATATATATGGAGGAAGCAGCTCCGACAGCAAAGGCAGGCAAATATATCGCAGGGCTGTATATCAAGGAATTCACTTGTCTAGTTAGATAGGTAAACGTAAAAAGAGGGGGGAGAAAGAGAGAAAGAGAAAAAAAAGGGGGGGGCAGAGGGGAGGGGTAGACAAAGTGTAGGAATAACAGTTTCCACTGCACCCTTGCATCAACCTGCGTCACCCAAGTTGGCTTCCACGGGCGCCATAGACACAGTCCTAAACCTTGTGGACAGCCTTCCCAGAAGAGTTGAAGCTGTTATAGCTGCAAAGGGTGGGCCAACTCAATATTCAATCCTACAGACTAAGACTGGGATGCCATCAATGTTCAGGTTCATGCGCATGTAAAGGCAGGCGTCCCAATACTTTTGGCAATATAGAGTAGTGGGGTTAATTTACTAAAACTGGAGAGTTCAGATTTTTTTGTCTAAGCTTAATTAAACTAGCTAAAGTTATGAACTGATTGGCTACCAGATTTTGCACTCTGTAGTTTTAGCAAATCAACCCCATACTCTCTGTACTGAATATAGTCTTCTGATCTGACCACATCAGGGTAACCATCATCTAATGCCAAGGATGGGGTTGGGGCAACTACTGTATTTGGGCAAGGCACCTCAGTAAAAGAGTAGAAGTATTGTGGGAGACTCTATGGAGCTGATTCATTAAAACTGTGTGTGGGATGGGTAACAGCAAGCTTACAGCATATTTACGATTGCTAAAGGCCACAAGTGATCTAAAGTAAAGCTAGCCATAATAATCAAGTGACCATTGGATTTGTGGGAACAATGATGAGGCTTCCCCAAAAAGGGAATATGCTTCAGCATGTTGTATGTCTATGGAGCAGAGGATAAGTAGACCATCACCACCAGCTTATATCTCAGTTGATTCATCCTTCCCTCTATAATCAGTTTACCAGGAGGTGTTAGGAGTTGCATATTGCCACTAGAGATATAATTGTTTTCTGATCTGACCACAACAATGGGTAACCATCATCTAATGCCAAGGATGGGGGGATTAACTACTGTGTTAAAATAAGGTAGTCAGTAAAAGAGTAGAAGGTTTATGTTGGACTCTATGGAGCTCCAAGGAAAATTTGGTTTTCAAGTCTATGGAGCACAGAGTAGGTAGACCATCGCCACCATGGTATATCTAAGTTGATTCATCCTTCCCCCAGAGGTCATCTGGTCAGGAGGTGTTTGGAAAAGTTTCTTCCTGCCAAAAGAGATATACTGTATTTTCTGGCGTATAAGACTACTTTTGAACCTCAAAAAAATCCCCCAAAAATGGGGGGTCGTCTTATACGCCGAGTATAATATCTCCAAGGTAACCTAAGTATAAGTATTACCGGTAGATGTAATCTCTCAAGACGCTGGCTGTGTGGGAATCCTGTACCGGTATACTGTATGTACCGTAGCTTGGGCTACATACAGTATACCGCGCTGAGCCAATCAGGGAGAGTGATGTATTCTATTATTGAATGCAAAGCCTGCTCGGATTGGCGGAGTAACATCAGCCCACCTCTCTGACTCTGCCAATCCGAGCAGGCTTTGCATTCAATAATAGAATACATCGCTCACTGTGATTGGCTCAGCGCAGTACACTGTATGTAGCCGAAGCTACGGTACATGCGGTATACCGGTACAGGATTCCTGCACAGCCAGCGTCTTGAGATTACATCTACTGGTAATACTTAGGGTACCTTGGAGATATTATGAGAGATTACATGTATTACAGTACTAGGGTACCTTGGAGATCTATGAGAAATCTGATGTTTTTCAATGGTGTTGTCTTGCTTCGGAAGGGGGATAGTCTTATACGGTGAGTATAGCCCAAAACCTATGTTTTAACTTGAAAATCAGGGGGGTCGTCTTATACGTCCAGTCGTCTTATACGCCCTAAAATACGGTAGTAATTTTCTCATCTGACCACATTAGAGTAATCCTACATCTAATGCCAAGGATGGGGGTCAACTAGTATGTTCAGATGGCTCAATAAAAGTGTAGAAGGATTGTGGAGGACTCTAAGGGGGTGGGTAACAGCCAGCTTATAGCATATTTACAATTGCTGAAGGCCCCAAGTGATCTAAACTAAAGCAATCCATAATATTCAAGTAGCCACTGATTATGTGTGAACAATGAGGCTGCCCAGACGATAAACATGTATACTCAGCATGCCTGGGTAGGTATTTTTATGTCAATAGAGCAGAGAGTAGGTAGACCACCACCGATTGATATCATAGTTGATTCATCCTTCCCCCTAAGGTCAGTTGACCAGCAGGTGTTTGGAAAAGTTGCATACATTCAATAGAGATATAGTTTCTATACTATATATTGTTTCCTGATCTGACCACATTAAGGTAACCATCATCTAATGCCAAGGATGGGGGGTCAACTAGTGTATTCAGACAAGGCTGCTCAGTGAAACAGTGGAAAGATTGTGGAGGACTCTGGGTCTCTTCGGGGCTATTTCATTAAAACTGTATGTGTGTGTGTGGGGGGGGGGTAGCTTAGAGCATATTTATGACTGCTGTGGGCCACACGTGATCTAAACTAAAGCTAGCCATATTAATCAAGTTCCGTTGGATGTCTGGGAACAGTGAGGCTGCCCATAAGATGACCATGCACACCCAGCATGCCTGGTTAGGAATGTTTATGTTTATGGAGCAAAGAGTTGGTAGACTATCGCCATCAGCTTTTACCTCCATTGACTCGTCCGTCATCCTAAGATCAGTTGGACAGAAGGCATTTGGAAAAGTTGCATACTGCCAATAGCGATATAGTCGTTTTCTGATCTGACCACATTAAAGGGTAACCATCATCTAATGCCAAGGATAGGGGGCCAGCTAGTGTGTAAAAGTAGAAGGTTTGTGAAGGACTCTATGGAGCTCCTTGGAGAATTTGGTTTCTTTAAAATAAAAGGAAAACCCAATTGCTTGCTCTTGTCAACATCTATTCTTTTGTACTCTATATTTCTCAAGCAAAAGTAAAAATAAATTACATGGGATAAAAACAAGTTAGAAATAAGGTCTTGGAGGATCAGTTTATTGACCAGACCTTACCAAAACCCATTAGGATAAGGAAGCTTCCATAATTCACAGATTTGGTTTAGGTCGTTATTGCCTTGTAACTATAGTGCTTAGGGAAATCAGCAGTTTATGAAAGAATGGATTTATTTTTTGTGAACTGGAGGTCTTTCCAGGTATTGCCTCATCCATTCTGTCTGGGTCACATATTGAATATAACTTGGGTTATTTGCTATCTGGAGCAAGGCATGGCCTAACACCGGAGATTGGTGAATTTCGAAGTGTATGGGTTGGAAGTGCTAGTAGACAGAACTAATTGAAATGTGCAGTTTCCATGCCTAGCTTACCCTAACATCAAATGTAAACCAGTAAGTGGGTATACAGTAGTATTTGGGTCATTATTGTAGACCAGAGGTCTTCAAACTATGGCCCTCCAGTTGTTCTGGAACTACAATTCCCATCATGCCTTGTCATGTCTGTGAATGTCAGAGTTTTACAATGCCTCATGGGATGTGTAGTTCTGCAACAGCTAGAGGGCCGTAGTTTGAGGATCCCTGTTGTAGACTGTGCTGGCAGTGCATAGAAATGAAATAATCAACCCATATCAATATGCTTAGCGGAAGCAGAGAGGTTGGATCCACTCTCTAAAAGCTATAAATGAAGTCGGAAAACATTAGTTGTGACTTAACATTACTGTAGGTCAGAGTTGACCAGAATCCTTAATAGGGTCAAATTAAGAGCACGTCTTGTCCTAACACTTGGTATGGAGATTGTGGTTTATCTTTTAATGGTAGCCCTGCAATTTGAGATAAAGTGGATGTTTGTTTTGTGTTCATTATACCGCCTGAATAGTTTTTCTTCAAGTGGCTAGTTTAGCGTTCAGGATGTGAAGGGTGATGGAATTGCCCTGAGCTGAATGATCTTACCACAACCCTGCAAGGCTATAAACATAAAAACCTCTCTCTTTATTTTCTTGTGGCATGGATTTATGTTCCATCAAATGTACTGAAGCAGCAGTTACAACAGGGTCAGTGAAAAAAGTGCCCCTTTGTAGGACTAAAACCTTGCCCAAGTGCTATAACTCCAGTCAACAGTCCACTTATGCCAATAATCTACTATAATAAAGTGCAAGTGTCTCTGCATCCAGTCCCTGTGTCCGTGGGATTGCGATAACTGCGCATGTGCCCCACGGAAAGCCGTTGGGACTTGGAGCGCAGAGACTTCAGGCGGCCGGTGTTCTAAAATTTCATCGGACCCATGAAAATTCTGGACCTTAGTCACTTCCTGTGACGCTACGTCAGAACCCAGCTGGTGCAACAGGCGGTGTCAGAATGTATCACAGATACAGAACACAGTGTGACCAAGCGCCGCGCCGGAGCATCATGGGAATTGTAGTCCACCTCCATTGTAAGACAGGGGCTTCCCATCACATGGGAACTACAATACCCACAATTCTCTCCGCCGCTCCGTCAGCGTCTGATTAAAACGTAAACAAACACAGCTGTCCCTAACACAGTGCACAGGAGAGAGACCTGAGGAGGGGGCGGCAGCCATGTTTATGTAGACTGATCAATCTGAAGCAGTAGCCATATTTTTGTAGACCAACCGTGAAGGCAATAAAAATACAGCAATGTTTACTACATAATAGATACCTAGATGTAGGTGGCCGCTTTTAATGCATTCATTACCCACCTCCGTCCCGCCCCCTCTAAGTCAGCTCTAAAGACACGTTTTGAACGGGACATTTGCAAATAGAAAGACTGCAGACGCAAAACACGCCTGAAATCTGCGACTGTAGGTGCATTACTGTAAAAAAAACAAATTGCAGAACATAGACACGCTATTAAAGGGACCATTTATAAGCAAACTGACTTTAGTAGCAAAGTACGCCTTACTGGAACAAGTCTGTTTTTACAAATGTTTGACCACATATGTTCTAGCGCCCGTTAATTTAACGGGCTTAATGTCTAGTGTTTGATAAACCATGCCGGTATGCTAAAGTAACGGAGTCCACTCTATGAGCTTTAATCTAAGTTTTGAACAATCCAGTGCGGCCAGTTTAAGCAAGCATCTTTGACTGCTATATTCACCTTCAGTACTGAGCTGTCCTCCAAACTAATTTCTTACCGCCACTAGATGTCTTATGGCTTTGGGCTGAATGACAGCCAGCTTCATTCAACCCAAGTTGTTGTGTACCCGTGTCATTACACGGTCCGAGCTTGCTTATAATGTCATTATCCCCATTGTCTCAAAGAAGGAAGGCCTGTGATGTTATTTGACCAGCATGAAGACCCTTAGTAAACATGTATGTACCATCTTTTTTTTAAGTGCGGTGGGGGGGGGGGGGGGGCCTAAAAGATGAGGGCCTTCACAAACTAGACTTCTACTTTAAGTGGAACTTAAAGTCGAGGTGGAAACCTTACAAGCGGACCTGAACAAAATAATGGGGTGGGCAACTACATGGCAGATGAGGTTTAATGTTGAAAAATGTAAAGTAATGCACTTGGGTGCCAGAAACCAGAAAGCAAGCTACTCACTAGGGGGGGAACCTCTGGGTGAGTCTAGGATGGAAAAGGACCTGGGGGTACTGGTAGACAACAGGCTTGGCAGTGGCATGCAATGCCAAGCCGCTGCAAGCAAAGCCAACAGAATACTGGGATGTATAAAAAAGGGGATTCACTCCAGAAATAAAGAGAATATTCTCCCGCTCTACAAGACTCTGGTCCGGCCACATCTGGAGTATGCTGTCCAGTTCTGGGCACCGGTCCTCAGGAAGGATGTGCTGGAACTGGAGAAAGTCCAGAGAAGGGCAACAAAAATAATTAGGGGAATGGAGGACATCGGCTATGAGGAAAGACTACAAGCACTGAACCTATTCTCTCTGGAGAAGAGACGATTGAGGGGGGATATGATATCAATTTACAAATATTGTACTGGTGAGGACCCTAGCATAAGGAACAAACTATTCAGAGAAAGGGAATACAATAAGACACGTGGCCACTCACTAAAACTAGAGGAAAGGCGGTTTAACCTTAAAATACGTAGGGGGTTCTTCACTGTCAGAGCAGTAAGGATGTGGAATTCTTACATAGTTACATAGTTAGTGAGGTTGAAAAAAGACATCAGTCCATCCAGTTCAACCTATGATGTGTGTGTGTGTTTGCTTTTAACCGTACATTGTGTACCCCTGTATGTTGTGATCTCCAAGGTGCCCATCTAATAGTTTTTTGAAACTATCAATGCTCCCAGCTGATACGACTGCTTGTGGAAGAGAATTCCACATCCTTACCGCTCTTACAGTGAAGAACCCCTTATGCATTTTAAGGTTAAACCGCCTTTCCTCTAGTTTTAGTGAATGGCCATGTGTCTTATTGTATCTCCTTTCTCTGAATAGTTTGTTCTCTTCCGCAAACAGTCGTATCAGCAGGGAGCATCGATAGTTTCAAAAAACTATTAGATGGGCACCTTAGAGACCACAACATACAGGGGTATACAATGTACGGTTAACAGCAAACACACACACACATCATAGGTTGAACTGGGTGGACTGATGTCTTTTTTCAACCTCGCTAACTATGTAACTATGTAACTAAATCCATTTTTAGTGATATGTTGGAAAATTATCAGGATATGGTTGCTACACTTACCCATTCACTCAGTTTTTATAAATCTGTCCACACTTTCTCCACACAGGAGCTAGCGATCTGATGATATCCATATCCATCTATTGTATGCAATATTGATGTCATTGAAAGTTCGAATACTAACATTTTTAAGTGTTGGGTGACCAGGACATAACTTGCACATCCAGCCACATATTCTAACCTTTTTTTTTTTACCTCCGGGCTCACTCCAGAGAGTCCCATCCAACCCACTGTGTAATCTGTCAAGTACAACATAGTGATGGTAACACATTTTCGAGGAGCTTGATGAGTTCACCAAGAGCTAGTGACATAATTTGATGTATGACAACCAATATTCACAGGGAGATGGGTCAATTACCTTTAAATCAATCAAAAGGCCAGAATTATCTAGTGTCGGAAAAGTCTATCCGATAAAACCCATTTATCACCTACTATATTATCCTGTTAAGATAATTTATCAAACTATCTAAAATAAAAGTAAAAACAAGAAATAAATGAACAATTTTGTAAATTGGTGTTCAAGGTTGATGTATGTGTTTGACCAGAAACGCTGTGTAATCTGCATAAAAATGATAGTTTCCTTGAGCAAAGATTGATAGTATTTTTATGATGTCTTCAATGGATGTTTCTACTCAAGTGGATATTGTGAACAGAACTGGCCGTAAATGAATGTAAAAGTCAACATTTTCAGGCGATCTGTCTGCTAGCCACTAAAGGCCTAATCTAAACCTTCGCATGACAACATTGTTATTATTACTATATATGTCCCTGTCTTGGTAGTCCGTTAGGCTCAGTTCACGTCTGTGCAGTTTGCGTTTGGTGCATTCTACAGTGCACTTTGCTGTTCTTTTTTTAACACACGATTTTATCGCAATTTTCCTTTTTTTTTATGGGAATTTTTTTGGCCAGTTTGTTGCTGGGCAGATTAAAAAATGCAAAATCGCAGTAAAATTGCTCCAAAATGCACTACATTATTTTCTGCAACTTCTCCACTGAAGTCAAGGGAACCAAAAAAGCAAAAAAAAAAAACAGTTTTGCATTTAAAAATGTCCCTGACTCTTTCTAAAAACACAGCGATTGAAAACAGCATAGATGTGAACGTGTCCCCTAGGAAACCATGTTAAATGGACTGTAGTGCGTTTCTGCAAAAAGAACCAAAAAATGCATATGTGTGAACCGAGCCATGGACTAGAATAAGACCACACAGAGGCACCTCGGAATGGTACGTTGCTTCCTCTTACACAGGAGTCTCCAAACTTTTAAAGGGCCAGTTTACTGTCCTTCAGACTTTAGGAGGGCCAGACTGTGCCCACTGGGAGTAGAAAAAGCCCAGACGTCAGTGGGAAAAAAAATATTGCTCCAATGTTTGTTTCAGTGAGAGTAATTGCACCCCAATATTGGTGTAAGTGGGAGGAAATTGTGGCCCATCATTGATGTCATTGGGCTCCCATCCTTGGTGTCATTGAGTGGAATTGTGCCCCATCATTGATGTCATTGGGCCCCCATCATTGGTGTCATTGAGTGGAATTGTGCCCCAACATTGATGTCATTGGGCCCCCATCATTGGTGTCATTGAGTGGAATTGTGCCCCAACATTGATGTCATTGGGCCCCCATCGTTGGTGTCATTGAGTGGAATTGTGCCCCAACATTGATGTCATTGGGCCCCCATTATTGGTGTCATTGAGTGGAATTGTGCCCCAACATTGATGTCATTGGGGCCCCATTATTGGTGTCATTGAGTGGAATTGTGCCCCAACATTGATGTCATTGGGGCCCCATCATTGGTGTCATTGAGTGGAATTGTGCCCCAACATTGATGTCATTGGGCCCCCATCATTGGTGTCATTGAGTGGAATTGTGCCCCAACATTGATGTCATTGGGCCCCCATCATTGGTGTCATTGAGTGGAATTGTGCCCCATCATTGATGTCATTGGGCCCCCATTATTGGTGTCATTGAGTGGAATTGTGCCCCAACATTGATGTCATTGGGCCCCCATCGTTGGTGTCATTGAGTGGAATTGTGCCCCATCATTGATGTCATTGGGCCACATTGTTGGTGTTATTAGGAGGAATTGTACCTCATTGTTAGTGTCATTGGGAGGAAATGTGCCCCCTTCATTGGTATCATTGTTGGTATCAGTGGATGAAATAGTGCCCCAAGAGTCAGATAAAAGCAAGCAAAGGACTGCATCTGGCCCCCAGGCCAACGTTTGGTGACCATTGCTCTTATATATGTAGATTTTGCAGGCGGGTATTAATGAAATCCTCTTTTCTGGCTAACAGTGCAGAGTGCTGGAGAATTTATTATTCTGAACTTGCTATGAACCAAATTGTACCCATAGACATGGGATGATCATAAACTGATCTGGCCAATTTCCAACATTTTTGGAAACAGTTGTATCGTTTGTCTGTGATATCAGCAAATGTTTGTAGGTGACTGGTCTTGGTGGCGAATCATTACTGGTCCTCAAAGAAGGGGCTGGCAGTAGGACTATCTCCTCATCACATATACCCGTACACTCAACTGTAATGAGTATTCATGTTTATGCCATAGTTGGCCATAAAAAAAAGCAATTGTTCTCTTGTTGAATCTTCGGATGAAGTTTAGGGCTGAGTACACAACTTGGGGATGATCTTAACTGGATTTGATTCTGACCTCCAGACAGCCCACATGCTCCCCAATACTTTGCTGTAACACATTAGCTGCTAGTGGCGGCCCTGTCAATCAAGCATTAAATGTATCGGTGAAGGAACAAAACTCTTAGAAGCTCATTTGTGGAAAGTGCTTGTCATTTTCTGTGAAAAAAAAAAAAAAACCAGAACAACTATTCTTTGTATCCTGAAAGCATTAGAAGGACGTCCATTATAAACCCATTTTACTTTTGTGTGCCTGGGCCCCCCAGCTGTCCCCAGCATGTGATCGACGCAGTTGTTAAACTAGAAGACAAAATAGTTGGCAACTTCCAGAGGTTGTTTTTCAAACTAGGGTTGCTATAGAAACGCTTGGGCCATCCAAGCCAGGGGGACAAAAATATCCCCTCATGCCCCCCTTCAAAACATAAGCAAACTGATATGATATCATGAACATAAGGGCAGCTGACAGAGGAGTGAGTGAAGGGCGTCCTCTTTTCAGTATCGTCTGGGCGTTTTAAAATTTGCATGTTGAGTGTTTTGCTTGAGGGCCTCTTCCCATTTAATCACCGTTTTTAATGCAAAAAAGCAATCATCATCTTTTTATGTAATGCTTAGCACTAGCACTGCTCCAGGACTTCTACCGCGTCACCGTGAAACACGCAGGACTTTCTTAGTGCACTTAGAAATTTACAGGAAGTCAGATAGGGTTGCGGTACGTATATTCCACTGGACTGTGGGCAACGAGTGCGCTCTCTGCTTGGCTATAAAACGAGAAGATCCAATATTGATCGTTAATATATAGTCTATTAAAACCAAAAAGTCCAAAATGCTATCTTTCCCCTCTATACATAATGGCTTTTAAAATATTTATAACAGGTATAATATATACATACATATACACGTGTAAGGATTGCTGAACCTTGATATCTAGCTTCACAATTATCGGCCATACAAAAGCCACAGAGGCTTGTGATTGCTGCATTAGGAATAATTAGACTCCCAGGAGATCCCATACATCTGCAGCATGTGTTGGGTAAGCTGCCCATTAAGTCTAAAGGCCCGTACACACGATAAGAAAATCTGAAGGTACATTTCGTCTGACGGCCAATTTTCGGATTGTTAAGCCTCGTACACACGCAACGAATTTCCACCGACTGGTCGTCCGGCTTTTGTCCAGAGTGGTGTCTGTCGGTTGGGTTGTGCTCTAGACTACACACAAATTTTCCCGCACGACAGAATTCTACTTCAGAAGTGATGTCATGTGTTGGATTGCTTTCTATGTGTTCTTTCATCTCTGAGCATGCCTAGTCTTGCTCATAAGATTTTTCCCCATCGAAAACTGTACTAATGAGATGAAAATCGGACGTTGTTTTGACGGTCGACAAAAATTATATAGCCTGCACACCAGGATTTTTTTGGCCGAAAAGTCGGAGTCGGCTGTTGGAAGCACCATACTAAAAAGCCGGAGTCGGTCGTCGGACGAAGTTTCCCGGCCGAATTTCTACTCGTGTTTTTTTTCAGACGAAATCTGTACTAATGAGACGAAAATCGGACGTGTTTTGACGGTCGACAAAAATTATATAGCCTGAACACCAGGATTTTTTCGGCCGAAAAGTCAGAGTCGGTTGTTGGAAGCACCATACTAAAAAGCCGGAGTCGGTCGTCGGACGAAGTTTCCCGGCCGAATTTCTAGTCGTGTTTTTTTTCAGACGAAATCTGTACTAATGAGACAAAAATCGGACGTGTTTTGATGGTCGACAAAAGTTATATAGCCTGCACACCAGGATTTTTTTGTCCGAAAAGTCGGAGTCGGTTGTCGGAAGCACCATACTAACAAGCCGAAAATCGGCAGATCGGTCGTCGGACGAAGTTTCCCGGCCGAATTTCTACTCGTGTGTACGGGGCTTAAGTCTAAAGCCCCGTACACATGATAAGAAAATCTGAAAGGAAATTTCGTCCGAAGACTGATCTGCCAATTTTTGGATTGTTAGTATGGTGCTTTCGACAGCCGACTCCGACTTTTCGGCCGACAAAATTCTGATGTGCAGGCTATAACATTTTTGTAGTCCGCCAAAACAACGTCCGATTTTCATCTAATTAGTACAGATTTCGTCTGAAAAAAATCTTAAGAGCAAGACTAGGCATGCTCAGAGAGAAAGAACACATAGAAAGAAATCCAACACATGACATCACTTCTGAAGTAGAATTCTGTCGTACGGGAAAATTCGTATGAAAATTACCTCTTCACTTTCCACATCAGACTAGCATGCCACAAAAAAACAGATGACAGATCGTTCGATAATCTGATCGTGTGTACGGGACTTTAGGCATTGTACCAGTTTATCTTTACACCACCTGCAGAGAACAATTGTAGGATTGCTGAAAATTTCCAGCCTAACCATTTTAAAGTTTTTATCAACTTACCGCAACCTTTGAGTCGCAATAAAGCATGGTAAAGAAAAAAGTCCTACATGCGGCAGTTTTGGTGTGTTTATACTGATGGAACAGTGTTATTCCCGTAAAACAACTTTTCTCAGCCAGTATTCCTCTAGAACAGGGGTCTCCAAACTCTCTAAACAAAGGGCCAGTTTATTGTCCTTAAGGCATTAGGGGGGCCCCACTGTGGCCAGTTGAAGTAGAAAATGCCCAGCATCAGTGGGATTAAACAATGCCCTATCATTGGTTTTAGTGGAAAGAATAGTACCCTATCATTGATGTCAGTGGGAGGAATAGCACCCTATCATTGATGTAAGTGGGAGGAATAGTGCCCAATCATTGATGTAAGTGGGAGGAATAGTGCCCTATCATTGATATCAGTGGGAGGAATAGCACCCTATCATTGATGTCAGTGGGAGGAATAGCACCCTATCATTGATGTCAGTGGGAGGAATAGTACCTTATCATTGATGTCAGGGGGAGGAATAGTGCCCTATCATTGATGTCAGTGGTAGGAATAGCACCCTATCATTGGTTTTAGTGGGAGGAATAGCACCCTATCATTGATGTCAGTGGGAGGAATAGCACCCTATCATTGATGTCAGTGGGAGGAATAGCACCCTATCATTGATGTCAGTGGGAGGAATAGTACCTTATCATTGATGTCAGGGGGAGGAATAGTGCCCTATCATTGATGTCAGTGGTAGGAATAGCACCCTATCATTGGTTTTAGTGGGAGGAATAGCACCCTATAATTGGTGTCAGTGGGAGGAATAGTGCCCCATCATTGATGTCAGTGGGAGGAATAGCACCCTATCATTGATGTCAGTGGGAGGAATAGCACCCTATCATTGATGTCAGTGGGAGGAATAGCACTCTATAATTGGTGTCAGTGGGAGGAATAGTGCCCCATCATTAGTGTCAATTGTGGATGGAATAGTGCACCAAGGGCTGGATAGAGCCAAGCAAAGGGCCACATCCGACCCAGGGCCGCAATTTGGAGACCGCTGCTCTAGAAGTTGTTTGAGGTTCCTTGAGCAGTTAGCAGCGACCACCTCTGTAAGAGGGAAATTTTTTCTCTGACCAACAATGGAAGATAGTACTTTTCCATGGACCCTAATGGAAGGGTGACATCTCTACACTTATCAACAATGTAAGACTGTACCTTTCAAATTACCCCCCAAAAAAAGGTGACACTTCTACATTGACCACTAGTGTAAGATTGTACACTTTCCCATGGACACCAAAGGAAGTGTTACACTTCTACGCTGACCACCAATGTAAGATGTTACTTTTCCATGAACCCCAAAGTATGGGAGATACTTTTACACTGACCACCAATGAAAGATGGACCATAGACCCCAAAGGAAGGGTGACACTTCTGCATTTGCCAACAATGTAAGTTATTATTTTTTCACTGACCGTAAAGGAAGGGTGACCTCTCTACACTCACCAACAATGTAAGACTGTTCCATTCAAATTACCCCAAAAGAAGGGTGACACTTCTACATTGACTACAAATGTAAGATTGTACTTTCCCATGGACTCCAAAGGAAGGGTGACACTTCTACACTGACCAACAATGCATGATGGTACTTCTCTGCTGATCCCAAAGGAGCGGATGACATGTCTGCACCAACAAACAATGCAAGATGGTACTTCACTGACCTCTAAAGGAAGTGTGACACTTCCACACTGACCCCCAATGGAGAATGGTACTTTCCCATGGACCCCTAAAGGAAGGGAGACCTTTCTACACTGATCACCAATGTAAGATGGTACTTTTTCCACTGACCCCAAAGTATGGGAGGCATTTCTAAACTCACCAACAATGTAAGATAGTGTTTCTTCACTGACTCTAAAGGAAGGGTGAAAACTCTACATTGACCAGCAATTTAAGACGGTACCTTTCAAATGACCCCAAAAGAAGGGTGACACTTCTACATTGACCACCAATGGAGGATGGTACTTTTCCACTGACCTTAAAGGAAGGGTGACACTTCTGCACTGACCAACAATGGAGGATGGTACTTTTCCACTGACCTTAAAGGAAGGGTGACACTCCTGCACTGACCACCAATGTAGGATGGTACTTTTTTATGGACCCCAATGTTAGGGAGACTTTTCTACTCTGACCACCAATGTAAGAAGATACTTTTCCACTGACCCCAAAGGAAGGGTGACACCTCTATACTAAGCAACAATGTTGGATGGTAGTTTGCTATGGACTCTAAATTAAGGGTGGCACTTCTACAGTGACCAACATTACAAGATGCCACCCTTCTATGGTTGACCAATTTAAAGGGACACTACAGTTTTCAGGGTCTGTATTTACCTTACTGGGTTCTATAAATATTCTTTAATGTCAGGATAATTACTGATTATATAGTTTATTTGTCCTATAGCCTGGAGGTTTGTAGAAAATCTGCCCTGGGTATTAAATACAAATGTGAACACCTCCTTTCTTTTACTTTTCTTTACTATTATATCTACATCTTTTAATTTACCATAAGCTATAGGAATAATCATTGTTAGCATTGTCCCTAAAAAAAACATTTCAAGGGTTCCTGCATGGCAAAATGGCTGAGAAAGGCTGCTTTAAACCATCTTTTATTTTAAACATCGTGGAAGGACTAACTTCCCTTATCAGGTTTATATTGCCGTGCGGGTCACCGCTGGGGAGATTCCTCCTCTTTTTTTATTCTAGTGACCAATGTCTCTGGGACAGAAAGTGAATGAAATTCTGAAATTATGAGCTGTGTTTGAATCAAAAGTATCGGAGAACTCTCCAATGTGATTAACTTCTGGTGACATCACTTCCTGTTGTGCCTCAAGACAGGAAGTGAAGGAAAATCTCCACGATAAGATAAAGACAGCAAAAAAAAACATTGGCCAGGGTGTTAACCCTTTCCTGCTCTATCCAAAACAAACAAAAACAATACACATTAAAATGTTCCATTTATCAGTTATGTGAAGTGTACAGCTGAGACATGTAGTATATGGGCATTTAGCTGTAATACCAAAGAGACACTTTGCTTTTTTCAGGGGTTTTGATGTTATCAGCCACTTAGTAGGCCTCATTGTACTCCAGACTGGAAGCAAACATTTTCTGATTACAAGTAACTTGTCTTTGCCAGACTAGGAATTGCTGTGCCTTGCCAATGCCAGTTCCCCCCTCCACCCTACGGCATGTTACATCTTCCTTGTGTTGTCCTCCCTGCGGCTAAGAAAGCTTAAAGAGTTGGCCCCCGATGCCAGGGGAACCACTTGGGCATAAAAGAATTTCAGGAATGTGGAATACTTGTAGCAGGCTGGCAGTGCCCCAATCACATAATGACTGATGGCGGGAGAGCCTGTCGCTACATTGGTCCATTGTGAGTCACTTATTATACCAACTGTAACAAAGTGTAATGTCAACTGTGTAATGTTTCAAAACAATAACTGCTTATTGCTGGTAATAAAATATCTATAAATCCCTCCACCTACCCATCCATCCTCCCACCCATCCAACCTCCGATCCTTTTATCCATTCATCCCCTCACCCATTCATCCCCTCACCCATTCATCCACTCACCTGCCCATCCATCCATTCAGCCATGAATTAATTCATCCATCTGTCCATCCATCAGTCCAACTGTCCGTCCTTTTAACCATGTGTCCGTCTGTCAACTTGTTCATCCGTCCATCCATCCACCCCTCTACTTATGCATCCATCCGCTCACCCATCCATCCATGCACCTTCCTACCTGCCTGACCATCTGTCCATCCTTATGTCCATCTATCTGTCCATCCATCTGTCCACTTGTTCATCTATCCATCCATCCACCCACCTACTTATCCATACATCCACCATTCATTCATCTGTCTGTCCATCTATCTATCCATCCATGCATTCATCCATCAATTTGTCGATCCTTCCCCCCATCTATCCATCCACTAATCCATCCATTTATACATCCATCCATTTACCCATCTATCTATCTATCCACCTTTCCACCTGCCCATCCATAGATCTATCCATCCATTTATCCATCCGCCTTCCCATCTGTCCATTCCTCCATTCATCTATTTGTCCATCCATCCACCTGTTCATCTGTCCATCTATCCACTTATCCATATTTCCACAATTCATGCTTCTGTCTGTCCATCCATCCATCTATCATTCCATCCATTTACCCATCTATCTGTTCATCCATCTATCTGTCCATCCTTCAGTCCGTCTGTCCACCTGTCTGTCTTTCCATCCGTCTGTGAAGCTGTTTGTCTGTCTGTCCTTCCGTCCACCTGTCTATCCATCCATCTGTCCATCTATCTGACCATCCATCTACTTATCCTTATGTTCACCATGTATGCATCTCTCTGTCCATCTGTTCATCCATCAATCCGTCCATCTGATCATCCATCTATCTGTCTATCCATCTATTTATCTATCCATCCATCCACTTATTTATACATCCACCCATCCATCCATCCACCCATCCATCCATCCATCCTTATTTATACATCCGCCCACCCATCCATCCATCCATCCATATATCCAGTGAAGAGACTTTTACCAAGTAAAATGATCTGGCACCTTTATTAACATTGCAGAATACAAAGTTCCTATGTTCTTATAAACTTCAGGTTGGGTAATCCTGTGTACAATAAATGAAGCTGCGTCCTCTGAATTGACAAATCCACTCCCATTTTCAAGCAAGCAGCTTAAACTGAAGGTGTCAGGCCCTTCATAGAGGAGGTATAGCCTTATACTAGGACATACTGTACATGTAAAGTACGCTGAGTGGAGGAGCACACACTTTAATGAGGCTGGAGCTGGCTTTTGGCATCTAGGCGACAAAAATGTACACAGGACTTAAAAAGGAACTTATTTAACTTTTTAACTCCCATGTCTATGCTAAAAGTGTGCCCAGCGCCAGTTATTTCTTCTTTTATTTGAAACTTGAGATCAATAAAATAAAAAATAATTCATTGTTGTTTTAAATAGTAGCTCGCCCAAGAGGGTTAACTGCATCAAACTGAACGTGCAGCAGGGTCTGGGCAGAACTACTGATAAGTGAGTGGCCGGACACATGTCGGCTGTTCTGTCCAATGTTTAAACACTATTTATCCTGAGCTCCTGTCTGTGCGTAGGACTCCTCACAGCCATATATCACTCCAAAGCTTGTAACTTAGTAGCTGAATGAACTCTGTTTCAAAGGTTAATACCAAAATCTGGAGCGGATTAGGAAAAAATTACTTACAACACCATTAAAATTCTGAACTCTTTTTGTTGTGGCTGTAAATTAATTTAAAATGTCTTTTTTTTTAAAAAAAAAGAAAAAAAAATCCAACGAGAAATTGAGCCAACAGAGTAATCTGTAAAACGTCTGGCAGCGAGGAAAGTGTGGCTTCTATTGACAAGAAAAAATATGGAGCTTAACTAGAACCATATGGCAGCCACTCTGGAGAGAAGGAGCTGCAGAAAGGGAGAGCGGACACCGAGGAGGGCAGACAGGAGTAGATAGGGTGACCGTCTGTCTGCTGATTACCAGGGACAATGTTACCACCCCAGGGGAACCTCAGCCAGAGCTGCTGCCATAGTGAAAGGCGCTGTCTTAAAAGGCCGTATTACCCGGAATATCAGCAGGTGTGTGCGAAGGCACATGCCTTCTCCAACATTTCATTATAAACTTCTTTTATCTTGTCCCGTCACTTGTACATGATATACAAGTTTTCTGCTGATGGTGGGAAGCCATCTGTTTCTGCCGGCTAAGAGACATTTGACACTTCGCCCTCCCAATGTCTATTTTATTCTTTTATTGTTGGGACAAAAGTCCTACCTGCACCAGTTTGAATTTACGTGAATATAAACCCAACTCAATGACATTTTATTTGCCTAAAGCCCAACTCCGGGCTGCTGTTAAATTTACGAATGCAGTTGGTTAAATGCTGGTTTGGCTCAAAGAGAATAAGGGCTAATACCTCGTTCCTTGCTCCCCTGGCATCTGGCGCTTTTCTCTCCCATGCTTCAGCGACTCGGGTGGACTGCCACCATCCCTGCATACAGTGGCAGCCAGAAGCTGGCGCTCTTCTCTTAAATGCTCCCAAGATGTAAGCAGTTTCCACCATTTTTGCATACATCGGTAGCCAGCAGCTGGCGCTCTTCTTGTCTCTTTGATGCTTCCAGAAGCTGGCGCTCTTCTTGTTTCTTCTATGCTCCCAGGTGCTGGCGCTCTTGTTTCTTCGATGCTCCCAGAAGCTGGCGTTCTTGTTTCTTCGATGCTCCCAGTAGCTGGCGCTCTTGTTTCTTCTATGCTCCCAGGTGCTGGCGCTCTTGTTTCTTCGATGCTCCCAGAAGCTGGCGCTCTTGTTTCTTCGATGCTCCCAGAAGCTGGCACTCTTCTTTCTTCGATGCTCCCAGAAGCTGGCGCTCTTGTTTCTTCGATGCTCCCAGAAGCTGGCGCTCTTGTTTCTTTGATGCTCCCAGAAGCTGGTGATCTTGTTTCTTCGATGCTCCCAGAAGCTGGCGCTCTTGTCTCTTCTATGCTCCCAGGTGCTGGCGCTCTTGTTTCTTCGATGCTCCCAAAAGCTGGCGCTCTTGTTTCTTCGATGCTCCCAGAAGCTGGCGCTCTTGTTTCTTTGATGCTCCCAGAAGCTGGCGCTCTTGTTTCTTCGATGCTCCCAGAAGCTGGCGCTCTTGTTTCTTCGATGCTCCCAGGTGCTGGGGCTCTTGTTTCTTCTATGCTCCCAGAAGCTGGCGCTCTTGTTTCTTCTATGCTCCCAGAAGCTGGCACTCTTGTTTCTTCTATGCTCCCAGAAGCTGGCGCTCTTGTTTCTTCTATGCTCCCTGAAGCTGGCGCTCTTGTTTCTTCGATGCTCCCAGAAGCTGGCGCTCTTGTTTCTTCGATGCTCCCAGAAGCTGGCGCTCTTGTTTCTTCAATGCTCCCAGAAGCTGGCGCTCTTGTTTCTTCGATGCTCCCAGGTGCTGGCGCTCTTGTTTCTTTGATGCTCCCAGGTGCTGGCGCTCTTGTTTCTTCAATGCTCCCAGAAGCTGGCGCTCTTGTTTCTTCCATGCTCCCAGGTGCTGGCGCTCTTGTTTCTTCGAGACTCCTAGAAGCTAGCACTCTTGTTGCTTCGATGCTCCCAGAAGCTGGCGCTCTTGTTTCTTCGATGCTCCCAGAAGCTGGCGCTCTTGTTTCTTCAATGCTCCCTGAAGCTGGCGCTCTTCTCTTCGAGGCTCCCAGGATGTAGGTGGGCTTCTAACATCCTCCCGTACAATGGCAACCAGCATTTGGTGCAGTTCACTTCTCTTCAATATTACCAGGATGTAGATGGACTTCCACCTACAGGACAAATACTTTATTCCTTTCTCCCCCCCCCCCCCCCGGCACCTGGTCCTCTTCTCTCCCATGTTTCATTTGTTTGGATGGGCTGCCCCCATCCTTGCTTATAATGGCAGCCAGAAGCTTGCTGTCTTCTCTTTGACACTCCATGAATGTTGGTGGTCTCCCATCACTTGCAGTGGCAGCCAGCAGTTGGCTTTCTTGTCTTCTCTTTCATACTGCCAGAATGTAGGCAGGCTCCCACCATCCTCACGTACAATGGTGGCCAGGAGCTGGAGCTCTTCCCTTTGACACTCCCAGGATATAGCTGTGTTCCCACCATCCTCACATACAAAGGCAGCCAGCAGCTGGTGCATCTCTCTTCTCTTCAGTGCTACCAAGATGTAGGTCGACTCCTACCTACAGGACAAATACCTTCTTCCTTGCTCCCCTGGCATTTGGCCCTTTTCTTTCCCATTCTCCAATGATTTGCGTGGGTTTCCAGCATCCTTGCATACAGTGGCAGCCAGAAGCTGGTTCTCTTCTCTTCGACACTCTCTGGATGTAGGTGGGCTTCCATCATCCTCACGTACAATAGCAGCCAGCAGTTGGCCCTCTTGTCTTCTTTTTCATGCTTCCAGAATGTAGGCAGGCTCCCATTAATCCTCGTTTACAATGGCAGCCAGCAGCTGGCGCTCTTCTCTTTGATGCTTCCAGGATGTAAGTGGGCTCCCACCATCCTCACGTACAATGCCGGCCAGCAACTGGCGCTCTTGTCTTCTCTTTGGTGCTCCCAGAATATAGGCCGTCTCGCACCATCCTCTTGTACAATGGCAGCCAGCAGCTGGCGGTCTTCTTTTCAACACTGCCTGGATGTAGGTAGGCTGCCACTATCCTCATGTACAATGGCAACCAGCAGCAGGCACTCTTCTATTCTACCCTTCCAGGATGTAGGAGAGCTCCCACCAACCTTATGAACAAATGAACAATGGAAGCTAGCAACTGGTGCTCTTCTCTTAAAGCTCCCAGGATGTCACCAGGCTCCCATCATCCTCATGTACAGTACAGTAGCAGCCAGCAGACAATGTCCATCGCCCCTAGGATGTAGGTGTGCTACCACCATCCTCTTATCCAATGCAGGACTGCTGGTCCTGTATTATACGTGATGATGTCAGAGAAGCTACAGCAAAGAGAATTGGTTTTGGAGGACCGGTCACATGGTGAGGAGGGAGCAAGGAGTAAGGTATACATTTCATGTATTCCTTTCTCCCCTAGTCAAAAGAAAATTTAACCCATATAGTGCAGGGTCCCCCACCACACTGCATGGATACATTCAGCAGCAGCCTAGAGTGGGGCTTTATGTACTCTGCATCAGGGGCTGACTGGCAACTTTCGGCCCAGGGGGCAAGTACAGTCCAGAGGCCCATGGTGCAGCGACTCGGCCCCCCCTCCCACTCTCCCTCTTCCCAGCCTTCTCCTAACCCCCATTCCAGGCTGAAGCTCCGCTCCAGGTACTCTCTACCCACCAGCCGAATCCAGGTTCCCAACCTGGCCTACAATGGGCAATTTGGGGGATCTGGGACAGCTCTGTTGGGGCTGACCTGGGGGAGAAGAGTCTCCAGTGGGGCATGGAATTGGCTCTTGCTCAGACACAATTTACACCATCCATGCTTTGGGGGCTGCGCTCTGTCCCTGTCTTCTTCCGGCAGTCAGTAGGTCAGCAGTGGGGACTTTTTACTTCTCTTCACCAGGAATCCTTTAGCAATGTCTGTGGCAGAAGCAGTGCAGCCTTTTTACAGGGCATCAGAGCAGCCCAGGGGGCAATTGCCCCCCTGCCCCCTGGCTCAGTCCTCCCCTGCTCTGCATTATAAACAATTACAATTTTTTCAATTAAAATATTTTTATCACCTTCTTTTCATCCTATGTTGCATCTCAGTGCTGTTTATCTCCTGCAGCCTCTTCCCATCTACATGCACCTCAGCGATCCCTGAATGGCATTTTTTAGGCAGGATTCTAGACGGTGACAATGGAGAACTATGCCTGCATTATGTATGTTGAAAACGCCACTTGTAGTCTCCAACGGAAGCCTGTGTGACAGGGTAACAACACAGGAGCAAAGTTGGGCTATAGGGACAAAGTGTTGTCACCGTACAACAGGAAGTGCCTGAAACCAGTACCTTCATGTCAGGATCACCAGAGATTATTTTATTCAACAGACTGAAATTTTTTTTTTTTTAATTAGGCGTTAAATATTATATGAGATGTTAGTGATTGGGCTTACATATACTTCAAAGTCCTTATAAAGCCATCGCCCAGATCTCCTAAATACATGAAAACGCATAGGACAAAATATAACCAAAGTTGAGTCATTATGAATATATAAATGTATTACACTCTACTTGGGATAGGTCTAACACATGGCTATACTTATAGAGGGGAGGCTTCAGTTATCTGCCCCTTCGGCTGTATTTGGTAGAGTTCGCCCACAACATTTTCATTTAGTTCATTAAATATCAAAAATAGTTTATTAACTCAATTTGAAGCGAAATGTTATTTCCCAATAGGTTTACGTAAGAATAACATGGTTAAAAAATAATGACAGTCTGCCATCTGCCTGAAAGCTTGCCATCCTAGGCTCAGGCTATGGGCCGGCTATGCTGATCTTTCCATCAGACCTGTTGATACATTATATTACCAAAAGTATTGGGACAACTGCCTTTACGCGCACATGAACTATAATGACATCCCAGTCTTAGTCCGTAGGGTTCAATATTGAGTTGGCCCACCCTTTGCAGCTAGAACAGCTTCAACTCTTCTGGGAAGGCCGTCCACAAGGTTTAGGACTGTGTCTATGGGAATGTTTGACCATTCTTCCAGAAGCGCATTTGTAAGGTCAGGCACTGATGTTGGGCAAGAAGGTCTGACCTGTAGTCTCCACACTAATTCATCCCAAAGGTGTTCTATTGGGTTGAGGTCAGGACTCTGTGCAGGCCAGTCAAGTTCCTCCACCCCAAACTCTCTCATCCATGTCTTTATGGACCTTGCTTTGTGCACTGGTGCGCAGTCATGTTGGAACAGGAAGGGGTCATCCCCAAACTGTTCCCACAAAGTTGGCAGCATGAAATTGTCGAAAATATCTTGGTATGCTGACGTCTTAGGAGTTCCCTTCACTAAAACTAAGGGGCCAAGCCCAACCCCTGAAAAACAGCCCCACACCATAATCCCCCTCCACCAAATGATTTGGACAAATGTGCAAAGGCAGGTCCATAAAAACATGGATGAGCGAGTTTAGGGTGGAGGAACTTGTCCTGACCTCAACCCGATAGAAGACCTTTGGGATGAATTAGAGCGGAGACAGCGAGCAAGACCTTCTCATCCACATCAGTGCCTGACCTCACAAATGCGCTTCTGGTTGAACATTCCCATAAATACACTCCTAAACCTTGCCTTCCCAGAAGAGTTTAAGCTGTTATAGCTGCAAAGGTTGGGCCAACTCAATATTGAACCCTACGGACTAAGACTGGGATGCCATGGAAGTTCATGTGCATGTAAAGGCAGGCGTCCCAATACTTTTGGTAATATAGTGTATATGTGATGATAAAAAACTCAGGAAGAATGTAGCTGCCTTGCCGTCCCTTCCGCTCCTACTGAAATATAGGCAAGAGCGGGTTCCCTGACCATGATGTGGATTGAGGTAGACAGCATTGGGGGTTACATAGTAGGTGAGGTTGAATAAAGACAATAGTCCATCCAGTTCAACCTGTGTAGGTGTGTGTGGCTGTAATCATCTCTCATACCCCTGAATGTTCTGATCCTTGAGATGTACGTCTAAGAGTCTTTTGAAAGCCACCACACTTCCCGCAGAAACCACCTCTTGTGGTAGACAATTCCACAATCTTGTAGCCCTAACAGTAAAGAACCCCCCTCGTTGCCTGAGGTTAAAACGCTTCTCCTCTAATCGCATTGTATGCCCTCGAGTCCTCATGCAATCCCTTCGACTGAATAGCTTTTTGATTTACTAAAGGCAAATAGGCTGGTAGGGAATTTTCCATTAGCTTAGTGAATATCCTTTTGCTAAGAACACTCAATCACGTCCAAGGAAAATGAAAGAAAACTGCATTTTTCCTTCACAGAAAACACAGGGCTAGACTGATTCCCACGCATGGGGGATGATTTACTAAGGTCAAATAGACTGTTCACTTTGCAAGGGAATTTTCCCCAAAACTGAGGTGAAGTAGTGCTAACGTCAATCATCCACGCATGTACAAGCAAATATACTGCTGTTGTTTTTGTTTTAATCTTCCTTGTACGTGATTGGGTATTCTTTGCAAAGTAAAATTTCACCCCATTCACTAAGTTCTGAGGAACATTCCCTAGCAAATTGCTTTTTCCTTTGCAAAGTGGTTAGACTATTTGCCTTTAGTAAATCAACCTCCATGTGTGGGAATCAGTCTCTGTTTTCAGTGCTGGAAGAGGTCTGATCACTGGAGCTCCGGTTAACAAGCCGTATCATTTCCTATCACCCGAGGAGATGTTCATCTCCGCTCGCTTTATGCCATGGGTCACTTTGGTAATTCACATCCTTGTTCTAGCATCATGGTTTGTTCTCCCGTGTGAGATAACCGTGCTTGTTATATAGGTGATAAAACATCAGAGACGCAATTTCTACACTTTCCTTTTCTATTTCAAAGATTTTGCCGGCTGCAACACAACCTCAATGAGGCAACGTCGTTCCAAACGTCTCAATGAGAAGTCACAAAGTTGCTCTCCTCGAAACCATTGTAGATGACCATTGGCTTCCCTGAAAAAAAGACCGGGTCTTATATTAATTGTGGCTACAAAAAACACACTAGGGCTTATTTTCAGGGGATTTCTTATTTATTTATGGTATGTACAATAATTTACATTTATTCAAATACAGTTATGTCATCATGACGATCTTAAAGTGGTTGTAACCCTAAAATAAATAAATAAATAAAATATCCTAGAGCACAGGTGTCAAACACAAGGCCTGCGGGCCGAATGTGGCCCCCCCAGGCCATTTTATGTGGTCCTTGCACCTCTCCTTCAGCAGCGGCACCCCCCTTGTCTCTGCCCCCACCTTGTCTCAGTAGTTGGCAACAGAGGACAGAACTCCTTTGCCAGATCCTGTGCTGCTGCAGTAAGGCTCGTCTTTGCCCCACCCCCTTTCTCAGCAGTCTGCAGCAGAGAGGAGGGCAGAACTCCTCCTACAGATCCTGCACCTCTCTTTGCAGCCACAACACAACCTTGTCTCTTCCTCTCCTGGTTTCAGCATTCAGCAGACTCTATAAGCGGACTTCAGCCCTCCCCTGGTCGTCCTCCAGACCTTGTACTTCTTTCCAGACCTGCATTTTCTTCCTGGCAGTAGCACCAGGTAAGGGGTTGCATTGTGATGTAAGAAAGGGTGGGTGACTCTTGACTTCTGATGTTGGGGGGGGGGGCTCTTGACATCCTGTGTAAGGATGTAAGGGGGCGTGGGGTGCTCTGAACATTTAATCCTACAGATATAACCTGCCCTTTGAGGGCAACCATAATGCTGAGGCGGCCCGCAATGAAATTGAGTTTGACACCCCTGTCCTAGAGCCTTCAAATCATGATAGACAGCACAGGGCTTGTGCTTTATCATTTACCCATTTCTATGTTCTAAAAAAACCTAAAATAAAAAAATACATAGTTATATATACATATACAAAAATAAAAAGTACATGTGCCCCGTCTTCTCTGCTCAGGAGTCGGCATTATGACATTCTGTAATCCCAAAAATAAACCTTGGTTAACGCATTGTAAAATTATGTAATCCATTTTGAAAAAAGATTATGTAATGTGCAGTGTGTCTCCTTTTGTAACTTTATTGTGAAAAATACCTTATTTACAGCGCCGCTGGGCGCTCACGTTACCCGCCGGAGCACTGCAGAGGGAGGGGCCGCTGACGTCAGCTGGGAGGAGAGTAGAAGATCTCCGGCGGGTAACGTGAGCGCCCAGCGGCGCTGTAAATAAGGTATTTTTCACAAAAAGTTACAAAAGGAGACACACTTACAAAAAGGATTACATGTTTTTACAACAATTTAACTAGGGCTTTTTTTCGGGGTAGGGTTTATATTGCAGCCATCCCCGAAAATAATGCTAGGTTTTATATTCGGGGTAGGGCTTATTTTCAGGGAAACAGGTGTACTAGGATTCTCCCTAAACCTAGGTTATCGGTCTATGACAATGGTGTGTCATCAAGCAGGTAAGGAGGGAGAAAGGCTGTGATGAGGGCTATACTGCCCCCTATAGAGTGTGGTGGAAAAGCCAGATTGAGAGATGGAAGGGTTAGAATGGTCCGGCCTATTCAGGTGAGCGTTTCCACTGCAAGTCGGACCACCAGGGGCCATGCGGGGTTCACACCAAACGTGGTGTTTGTTTTGCGATTTCGTTTGACATTTTCCTGTCCGCCAATCAGTGGAATGTATTGTGTGACGCCAGTAGCTCCGCCCTAACCGTACCGTACCATTTCCTATGGCCCTACATCTGAAGGAGGACCAGGAATGGTCCGGTTGGGTTCGGTTGTATGGGCCACTTTCATAATGGAAACACCCAAAATAGCGTACCGTACCGAACCGATCCGCTCAGTGAAAACGAGGTATTTGAGTCCCAACCAAGACACTATCTGCATTGAGTTTGCATGTTCTCCCTGTGCCAGCATGGGTTTCCTCTGGGTACTCCGATTTCCTCCCACACTCCAAAGATATGCTGGTGGTTTATTGGCTTCTGTTTAGATTGTCCCTAGTATGTGCGCTTTTCCACTGCATGGAACCAAACGGTTTGGCTCGCTTTTGCGCTTTTCCACTGCATGGTACCGCAAGATACAGTGTTGGAACGGTTCGGTACGGTACGGTACGGCGGCGCTTTTCCACTACATGGAACCGAGCGGTACGGCTCGCTTAAACAGTACCACCTCGGTTGTGGTTCCAAGAGGGCTGTACCGGTACCATATCCCACAATCCTTTGCATGCAGCCTTGACTGTTTGTCACTACTAGCCACTGATTGGTCAGAGAATCGTTGTTATCCCACCCACTTACTACTTTAGTGGAAAAGCAAACCGTACCGAACCATTCCAACACCGTACCATGCGGTACCATGCAGTGGATAACCAAACCGAGCCAAGCAGGGCCGAGTGGAGCCGAGCCAGTACTTGCAGTGGAAAAGTGCCATATTGTAAGGTCTTTCAGGTCAGGGACAATATGTACAATGCTACACAAATTGTTAGCACTATATAAACACCTGTAATAAAATAAAATATGGTACAACTGAAATTTTGGAATTATTGGTGTAATTGGTACTACAGTATCTGTGTTTTTAAGGAAGGAAGAAAGAAAAAAAAAAAAGATTGATGAAAGCAAGAGGACATGTAGGGCCCAGAGTGGCGGTCCCCTTCCTGAACCCTAGACTATGGGATTTGTCTCACTGTTATGGAAGGTGTTAATGCTGATCACCTTCTGGAGGGATTATCTGGATGTCAGGAAGACATACAATGGCTCTGTTATTTATTCTCAGACAATTAAGCTTCCTCTGCCCGTGTCAGTAAATGATGACAGGGGCTCCAGCCTACAGTATGTCTTTCCAAGCCCGAGCTTGTGCTGTCACAGCAGCGATTTACCCAAAGCAAAATCACCCCATCGCCAACCGCCAGAGCAACAGTTCTCAAAGCCACAGGTCCCTGTGCAAATACGGACTGCATGCAATATGGCATTTCATATAAAAGGAAAAATATATAAAGCCATTCCCCAGATTAGTGAATGAGGGCTTTGCTTTTAGTCTCTAACCTTTGCTGTCATCATGGCACATTGAATGTGATTGGCTGTCCCAGTACATAGAATATTATTGGATGCCCCGGTACATAGAATATGATTGGATGCCCCGGTACATAGAATGGGATTGGATGCCCCAGTACATAGAATATAATTGGATGCCCCAGTACATAGAATACTATTGGATGCCCCAGTACATAGAATATGATTGGATGCCCCAGTACATAGAATATGATTGGATGCCCCAGTACATAGAATATGATTGGATGCCCCGGTACATAGAATATGATTGGATGCCCCGGTACATAGAATATTATTGGATGCCCCGGTACATTGAATATGATTGGATGCCCCGGTACATAGAATATGATTGGATGCCCCGGTACATAGAATATTATTGGATGCCCCGGTACATTGAATATGATTGGATGCCCCGGTACATAGAATATTATTGGATGCCCCGGTACATAGAATATGATTGGATGCTCCGGTACATAGAATATGATTGGATGCCCCAGTACATAGAATATGATTGGATGCCCCAGTACATAGAATATAATTGGATGACCCGGTACATAGAATATGATTGGATGTCTCGGTACATAGAATATTATTGGATGCCCCGTTACATAGAATATGATTGGATGCCCCGTTAAATAGAATATGATTGGATGCCCCAGTACAAAGAATATGATTGGATGCCCTAGTACAAAGAATATGATTGCATGCCCTAGTACATTTAATGAAATTGGATGACCCAGTACAATGAATCTCATTGGATGCCTCAGTACAACTAATCTGATTGGATGTCCCAGTACATTGAATCTGATCAAATGCCCTAGTACATTGAATCCGATTGAATACCCCAGTACAATAAATCTGGTTGGATGCCCCAGTGCATTGAATCCAACCGAATACCCCAAGACACTGAATCTGGTTGGGTGCCCCATTACATTGCATCTGATTGGATGCTCCAGTACATTGAATCTGATTGGATGCCTCAGTATAGTTTGGATGTCCAAGTGTGTTTAATCTAATCAGTTGCCTCAGTGCCTGTAATAACCTAAACCTAAAGTTTAGCTTAAAAGAAGTCCCTACAACTTTAGTGACCTCATGTACAGTACCTGTTATGAAGGATGCTGCACATTATGCAGGCAGATGGATCCTGGGGAAATCTTCACTGCAGGTATGCCCTGTCCTTCTCCTGCCTCTGAACTTCCAACTCTGAGATAATAAACGGCTTTGGGTGTTCAAGCAGGACAGGTGGTCCAACAGGAAAACACACCCTCCTCCCTCTTCCTCCATTCGGAAAAGTTCTTTCATTGGTTACACTGCTTGTAACACAACCTGTGAATGGAGGTGTGTGTCTGGTCAGTAAGAGGATTCTGTCCTCCATTCACAAACTGTGTAATCAATGAAAGAACATTCCTCATTGGAGGAGGAGGTATGTTAGATTATTAGACCATCTGTCCTGCTGTTACTGCTGGTCTGCCTGTAGACCCGAAGCTGTTAACCATCGTAGAACTGAAGGTTCAGAGACAGGAAGAGGACAGGGCATCCCTGCAGTGAAGATTTCTCCAGGATCCAGCTACCTGCTCAGTATGGGCAGTGCTGTATTTTGGCCTAGGCCAACAAGGCCCAGGCCTAGGGCGGCACTTTGCAGGGGGGCAGCAAAAAATCCACCCTCCCTCCACCTGAGACTCTATTGGCCACTGGTTGCTAGAGCCACCTCTTTCACCCCCCTCTCTCTCACCCCCTCTCTCTCACCCCCCTCTCTCACCCCCCTCTTTCACCCCCCTCTCTCTCACCCCCCCCCCTCTCTCTCTCACTCACCCCCTCTCTTTCTCTATCACCCCCCCTCTCTCTCTCATATCCCTCTCTCATCCCCCCTCTCACCCCCTCTTTCATCCCCTCTCTCTCTCTCATCCCCCCTCTCTCTCGCTCTCCCTCTCATCCCTCCTCTCTCTCTCATCCCCCCTCTCTCTATCTCATCCCCCCTCTCTCTATCTCATCCCCCCTCTCTCTTTCTTATCCCCCCTCTCTCCCCTCTCTCTCTCATCCCCCTCTCTCTCTCTCATCCTCTCTCTCTCTCATCCCCTCTATCTCTCTCATCCCCCCTCTATCTCTCATATCCCCCCTCTATCTCTCTCATTCCCCCTCTATCTCTCTCATTCCCCCTCTATCTCTCTCATCCCCCCTCTATCTCTCTCATTCCCCCTCTATCTCTCTCATCCCCCCTCTATCTCTCTCATTCCCCCTCTCTCTCTTATCCCCCCTCTCTCTCTCTCACCACCCCTCTTTTTCATCCCCCTCTCTCTCTCCCCCACTCACCCACCCCCTCTCTCTTATTCCCCCTCTCTCTCTCCCTCCCTCACCCACCCCCCTCTCTTTCTCCCTCACCCACCCCCTCTTTCTCCCTCCCTCTCACCCCACCCCCTTGGGAGATCTTAGGGGTTCATGCTGGGACTTGTAGTCCTTCAATTTTGGAGGGAGTCACATCTGTTAAAAAAGGAGTGGGGCAAATTTACATGGGGGGGTGCCCAATTTTAATTTTGCCTAGGGCAGCACAAAACCCAAATACACCACTGAGTATGGGACATCCTTCACTACAGGTAAGGGATGTCACTAAAGCTGTAGAGGTTTTTATTTCAGCTAAACTTCAACTTTACCATTTCCAGCAGATGTGTTCCTTCAAGGCCTGGACTGACTGCCTCTCACTGACCCTCTATGGGGGATTCGTTCTTCGTATTCTCAGCCACAAAGAAAATGATTTTTTTTATGGTTGTCGTGGTGGAGAGAAATTTTCTCCCTCTGCGTTTCTGGTCCCCTCTGACATGTGTTGCACATTAAACCTTCATTTCTCAAGATTTACAACACATTAAGTAATTTGTAGGTTATTTCAACTTTAATCTGCTGAACTCAAGAAAACCAGAATTAAATTTAAAACACACAAAAGCATGAAATGACAGGGAACGGATTATTTTCCCACTGAAACTGTCCCATTTTATTTCCTGTTATAAAGTTTCTTCATCCTCTAATTTAAATAAATACTATGCTGAAATTATATTATTTTCATCAACTGGTTTATGTAATAGAGGCTTTAAAGTGGAAGTTTAGAGATGGTGATTTTTACATGGTTCCAGTGGACTGGCTTGTACCAATGTAAGTATGTATGTGCCATGCCAATGGAATCCCCCTGGAAGCTGGAAATCATTGTAGTAGATACGGGTAATACAACGACCTCCACTACTTTCTGGGTCCTGGCCAGGTGGCTGCCCTGCTGCTTAGTGAACACAGGGGGCGCAAATACTCAATTAATGCAAAATGTTCTCTGATTGCATGAGGTGGAAAGGTGCGGTGGTGACGTCACAGAGTGGGAAATCTCCTGGAAGCTGGAAATCATTGTAGAAGACACCACTAATACAGTGATCTCCACTACCTTCTGGGTCCTGACCAACTGGCTCCCCTGCTGTTTAGTTAACACAGGGGGCGCAAATACTCAATGAATACAAAATGTTCTCTGATTGCATGAGGTGGAAAAGTTGCGGTGGTGACGTCACAGAGTGGAAAGTCTCCTGGAAGCTGGAAGTCATTGTAGAAGACACCACTAATACAGTGACCTCTACTACCTTCTGGTTCCTGGCCAATTGACTACTGCTGCTTAGTGAACACAGGTGGCGCAAATAATCAATGAATACCAACTGTTCTCTGATTGGATGAGGTGGAAAGCTGAGGTGGTGACGTCACAGAGTGGGAAATCTCCTGGAAGCTGGAAATCATTGTAGAAGACACCACTTATACAGTGATCTCCACTACCTTCTGGGTCCTGGCCAATCGGCTCCCCTGCTGCTTAATAAAGACAGAGGGCACAAATACTCAATGAATACAAAATGTTCTCTGATTGCATGAGGTTGAAAGGTGGGGTGGTGACGTCACAGAGTGGTAAGTCTCCTGGAAGCTGGAAATCATTGTAGTAGACACCACTAATAATACAGTGATCTCCACTACCTTTCTGGGTCCTAGCCAACTGGCTGCCCTGCTGCTTAGTGAACACAGGGGTGAAAATACTCAATGAATACAAATTGTTCTCTGATTTAATGAGGTGGAAAGGTGGGGTGGTGACGTCACAGAGTGGGAAGTCTCCTGGAAGCTGGAAATCATTGTAGTAGACACCACTAATACAGTGATCTCCACTACCTTCTGGTTCCTGGCCAACTGGCTGTCCTGCTGCTTAGTGAACACAGGGGGCGCAAATACTCAATAAATACAAATTGTTCTCTGATTGGATGAGGTGGAAAGGTGGGGTGGCAACGTCACAAGGTGGGATACCCGTGGAAACTGGAATTCACTGTAGTAGGCACCACTACTTAAAGCATCTCCACCAGCTTCTAGGTCCTGTACAAAGCGGCTATCTTGCTGCTTAGTGATCGCAGGTCGCCCACTTGGTACAGGCACCATTCAGAGAACGCTTTTCATTTTCTCGATGAATGCAAAGCATTTTCTGATTGGACGAGGTGTTAAGGCTGGGCGGTGATGTCACAGGGTGAGATCCCAATGGAAGCTGGAAATCACTGTAGTAGGCAGCAGTACTACAAGGTTCTCCACCAGCTTCCGGGTCTTGTACCGAGCAGCTTTCTTGCTGCTTAGTGAGCACAGGTCGCTTGCCTAGCACAGGCAACATTCATAGAATATTTAGCATTTTCCCAATGAATGCAAAGTGTTCTCTGATTTGACGAGGTGAAAAGGCGGGGTGGTGACGTCACAGGGTGGGATCCCCGTGGAAGCTGGAATTCGCTGTAGTTAGCAACACTACTACAAAGATCTCCACTAGCTTCCAGGACCTGTACCAGGTGGCTATCTTGCTGCTTAGTGAGCACAGGTCGCCCACTTAGCACAGGCACCATTCAGAGAATACTTAGCATTTTCCCAATAAATCCAAAGTGCTCTCTGATTGGACGAGGTGGAAATTGTCATATCACCGCCCTGCTTCTCCACCTTGTCCAATCAGAGAATGCTTCGTATTCATTGAGAAAATGCTAAGGGTTTTGAAACCCCCCTATCCCCTTCTAGATCACGTCCCAGGATTAATGCCTTTCTTTACTTGGTTCCTGTAGCAAGGAACAGCTTTTATTGCTCCCTGTGACGTCATCACCATGCACAGCTGCTGGAAGGTCAGTTCCTAACTTCCTATTGACTAAGGTACACCCCCGGAACTACATCTCTCAAGAGCTCTTTCCATTTACACTGTGTGTGGGAAGGCTCTTGAGAGGGCAGCAGTATTGTTTTACCGGTAAAGAAATCAATGTGGAGAGGGACAAGGAGGCCAAATTCTGAAGTCCAGCAGGGAAGAATTTAGACTGGACTGACAACACTACTTGGGATTTTAGTGCAGGGGAGGCAGTGTTGTCAGCCAACAGCAGAATGTTAGGAGCTCACTGGATATCTGGCAGGATCAAAAGTTATTTCTCTGTATTTGCAGTGTTCTATAACAAAACACATGGCAATGAGTATGTGTTGCAGAGAATTAGTGAATATTTTGTTCACACATAAACTTAGAGAGTGCAGCTAGAATGGAAAACATAGCTGGCAACTATCTGAGCAATTCTCTAATACACTGCTCACAAATATTAAAGGAACCTTTGAAAACACATCAGATCTGAATGGGGAAAAATCTCATGCTGGATATCTATACTGATATGGACTGGGTAATGTGTTACGAAGGAAAGGATGACACATTGTTTGATGGAAATGAAAATAATCACCCTATAGAGGGCTGAATTCAAAGACACCCCGAAAATCAAAGTGAAAAATGATGCAGCAGGCTAGTCCATTTTGCTGAAATTTCATTGCAGCAACTCAAAATGGTACTCAGTAGTTTGTATGGCCCCCACGTGATTGTATGCATACCTGACAACATCGGGGCATGCTCCTAATAAGGCAACGGATGGTGTCCTGGGGTATTTCCTCTCAGACCTGGACCAGGACATTACTGAGCTCCTGAACAGATTGAGGCGCAACCTGAGGGTGTCAGATGGACCGAAACATAATTCCTCAGAGGTGTTCTATTGGACTTAGGTCAGACGAGCGTGGGGGCCATTCAGTGGTATCAATTCCTTCATCCTCCAGGAACTGGCTGCATACTCTCGTCACATGAGGCCGGGCATTGTCGTGCAGCAGGAGGAACCCAGGACCCACTGCACCAGCGTAGGGTCTGACAGTGGGTCCAAGGATTCCATCCCAATACCTAATGGCAGTCAGGGTGCCATTGTCTAGCCTGTAGAGGTCTGTGCGTCCCTCCATGGATTTGCCTCCCCAGACCATCACTGATCCACCACCAAACCGGTCATGCTGAACAATGTTACAGGCAGCATAACATTCTCCGTGGCTTTTCCAGACCTTTTCACGTCTGTCACATGTGCTCAGGGTGAACCTGCTCTAATCTGTGAAAAGCACAGGGCGCCAGTGGAGGACCTGCCAATTCTGGTGTTCAGCGGCAAATGCCAATCGAGCTCCAAGGTGCTGGGCAATGAGCACAGGGCCCACTAGAGGATGTCAGGCCCTCAGGTTACCCTTATGAAATCTGTTTCTGATTGTTTGGTCAGAGACATTCACACCAGTGGCCTGCTGGAGGTCATTTGGGCTGGTCATAGGGGTCTGGCAGTGCTCCTCCTGTTCCTCCTTCCACAATGGAGCAGATTCCGGTCCTGCTGATGGGTTAGGGACCTTCTACAGCCCTGGCCAGCTCTCCTAGAGTAACTCCAAGATGCAAAACAATCCTCCTGCGCTCGAGTGAAAAAACAATTGGGGGAAAAAGAGGAATACTTCCAACGGGGTTAGATGGATATGACTATTGGTCTTGCTGCCCCCTCAGGGCCAAGGGTATCCAAAAACAACTGAAAAACAACAAAAGAAAGGGGCGCACGACCTAGTGCATTACCACTAAAAATGTTTATTAAAATAGTATAAGATAAGCATTATACTCACAAACCAGATGTGAATATCGCACATAACAACATGTTCAACATAGGGTCTCCAAGGTTGCCAGGGTACTACGCGATGCTGGATGGCATGCTGTGTACCACAGAAAACTGCTGTAGCTAGGCTGACGTGTTTCGAGGGAGAACCCCCTTCCTCAGAGCCAAAGGATGCTGCTCTTTTGTTGTTTCTCCTAGAGTAACTGCCTGTATCCTGGAAACTCCTCCATGCTCTTGGGACTGTGGTGGGAGACACAGAAAATCTTCTGGCAATGGCACCCATCCTGGAGGAGTTGGACTGCCTGTGCAACCTCTATAGGGTCCAGATATAGCCTCATGCTAACAGTAGTGACACTGACCCTAACCAAATGCAAAACCAGTGGAAAACAGTCAGAAAAGATGAGCAGGGGAAAAAAATGCCAGTGGCCTCCACCTGTAAAACCATTCCTGTCATTGTTGCCCATTTAGTGCACCTGTTGGTAATTTCAATAACAGCCAAGCAGCTGCAACTGATTAACAACCCCCTCTGCTACTTAACTGACCTGATCAATATTGCAGGAGTTTAATAGACTTGATGCTATACTCTGATTAAAAAGTTTTTGAGCAGTGTACATAGAATAGATGGAAAACCTATTCCTGGCTTCTGTATACTAACTAGGTATGGGTTGTATATTTATCTGCCCTCTCTTGCTTTATAGGTTAGAGTACAATACACTGGAAGTGGCAGAGTAGTGAGGTTCAGGGTATGGGTGGACAGAACAGGCAGTGCCACAAAGGTGCCATCAAATTTGAGACATGTGACTCTTTAGATCGCCATAAAAACACAAACACTCTCATGATTGTATATCCGTTTTTTCTTGCAAAAACCTCTCTTATTTGAAAAATAATTTTCCCTTATTCCTTCATTCTAATGCTTGTAATATTCACTAAAAACAAGCAGCCAGTTTGAAATTAGCCCCAAAGTGTGTAGAGTTTTGTCAAAGTGGCCTCACACTGATTCTGTGTGACCCGTGAACAATTTGCTAAAATAAACAATAAAATAATACTACGAATAAAATATATCAAATATAATATAATTTCTAACATAATACCAGTATTATTAATAATATTACACAAATAAATGTAAACACAAAAAACTAAATTAAAAGTGGCCTCAGAATAATATTGTGTATGACTGTGCACAAACAGTATACACAATTAGCTAATATAAAAAATGAAATAATATTACTAATAATAAAATATATAAAGTACAACTCATAATATTATTAATAATATTATTATTAATAATAATAATAATAATATACAAAATGAAATGTAAGCACAATAAAAAAACAAAGTGGCCTCAGATTGATATTGTGTATGACTGTGCACAAACAGCATATGCAATTATCTAATATAAAAAATTAAAATAATACTACAATATAAAATATATTATATAATATATGAATTATTATTATTATATAATAGATAATATAATAATATATAAAATACTACTATAAAATATATTTATTATTATTATTATACAGGATTTTTATAGCGCCAAAAGTTTTTTGCAGCACTTTGCAATATATATATATATATATATATATATATATATAATACAATTAATAATATATTAATAACAATAATATACAAAATTACGTGTAAACACAATTAAAAAAAAGAAAAAAAAAGCAAAGCGGGCAGGCCTCAGATTGATTTTGTGTGTGTGTCTGTGTATATATATACAGTACATATATATATATATATATATATATATATATATATATATATATATATATATATATATATATATATATACACAAAATGTATATATTTGTGTGTGTGTGTGTGTGTGTGTGTATGTATATATATATATATATATATATATACAAAATATATGCATAGATAGAGCAAGCACAGTGGCTCACCCAGAACACTATCTGCATGGAGTTTGCATGTTATCCCTTTTGCTTCCATGGGTTTCCTCCGGGTACTCCGGTTTCCTCCTACACTCCAAATACATGCTGGTAGGTTAATTGGCTCCTGTCTAAATTGGCCCTAATATGTGTATGTATGCATGTGAGATATAGACCTTAGATTGTAAGCTCCTTGAGAGCAGTAACTGACATGAATGTACAATATATGTAAAGTGATGTGTAATTACCGGTGCTATATAAATACCTATAAAAAATAAATCAAGACCATCCTACATATAGATCATGTGAGTAAATGGCAGTAGGACATGGCAATATACTTTGCAAGTTAGAGGAAACATCTGCCACAAGGTAGACATTGAATCGTTCCATGGCGTAGATGGAGGAGTCACAGAATAATAACTACTATATGTAATTCTAAATAAACCAAATGCTTTTGCATTTAATTTTCAAATGATTACACAACAAACACAAAATATTATTATTTTTTTCTACAACTGCCATTTTTGTGCATATTTTATTACGGATCTGTGTGGTTGTATAATGTAGCTATCTTGTTGTGTTTGTTTTATACAATATATATATATATATATATATATATATATATATGAGATATAACCCCCTATATAAAGGGTTAAATCTTCCATTGGGGATTGAGGTCTGGAAATTCAGTGTGGCCTATGACTGTGACTACTGCAGGGTACAGGGAAGACTGGATGGAAGGACTGGTGAGGATGTCACATTGAGTCTGTGCCGTCTGAGAGGTGACTCATGTTGTCCCCTCTGGTGTGAGTCTGAACCAAGCGCGTATCCGCATGTGGGAGACACAAGACGCGGCGGGTGGATTTTTGGAGGTGGCTGCGGCGCCCTGGGTGGCGGGGAGTTCCCTATTACCTCTGCGGTAATGCTGGAAGGCTTGTTTAGTGGCCCCCCGGGGACCCTGCCTCTGCTGAGTCTTGAGCTACAGACAGTTGCCCTGTTTCTCCTTGGAGCCCCGGCTCCCAGCTTCTCCCCAGCCAGGGACTGTGGAGCTCCAATGAAAATGATGATATGTGACAATCAGTCACAGCAATTAGTGTTTTGGTTAACGGGCCTTTTTTGTTTTCTCTCACCCAGACAGAATGTCACAAATAAATCCTTGCCCGCATTTGCATATTAATTGGATCGCAGACGTCAAGCATCTTTCATTAAACAAAATGATCTGCATATTTGGAGACATAAAATAGTTATTTTGATGGGTTTTTTCCTAAGATCAGGGGGCGGGGGAGGAAGGTGATGGAAGCCATCGAGAATGTTGGTACAGGAGAGGGGTGAAGGCAGGAAAATAAATCGGAAGAAATTAACTCTGCGACTGCCGCACGCATCGCTCACGCCATGGCCAATATTTACATAGAGATGGGCAAATATATTGTGCTGCATATGTTCTATGTAGGAGCAATAGACAGCAGGGTCTGTCTTCTTATAGGGTCATTGGATAGAATCCCAACCTAACTACCTGCATGGAGTTTGATGTTCTCCCTGTGCTGTGTGGATTTCCTCCCACACTTCAAAGATTTGCTGGTAGTTTTAAGTGGCTCTTGTCCAAATTGGCTCTAGAGTAGAGTTATGATTCTTGGATTGTAGGCTCCTTGAGGACAGAACTGAGATACATATGGCACTTTTCCACTGCAATTACCGGCTCAGCTCTACTCGGCCCTGCTTGGCCAGGTTTGGTTTTCCACTGCATGGTACAGCACGGTACGGTGTTGGAACGGTTCAGTACGGTTTGGTACGGTTTGCTTTTCCACTAAAGTAGTACTAAAGTAAGTGGGTGGGATAACAACGATTCTCTGACCAATCAGTGGCTAGTAGTGACAAACAGTCAAGGCTGCATGCAAAGGATTGTGGGATATGGTACCGGTACGGCTCGCTTAAACAGTACCACCTCAGTTGTGGTTCCAAGAGGGCCGTACCGGTACCATATCCCACAATCCTTTGCATGCAGCCTTGACTTTTTGTCACTACTAGCCACTGATTGGTCAGAGAATCGTTGTTATCCCACCCACTTACTTTAGTACTACTTTAGTGGAAAAGCAAACCGTACCGTACCGTACCGAACCGTTCCAACACTGTACCATGCAGTACTAGCAGTAGAAAAGCACAAAAGCGAGCCGGACCGTTCGGTTCCATGCAGTGGAAAAGCGCCGCCGTACCGCACCGAACCGTTCCAACACCGTACCATGCGGTACCATGCAGTGGAAAAGCACAAAAGCGAGCCGGACCGTTCGGTTCCATGCATTGGAAAAGCGCCGCCGTACCGCACCGAATCATTCCAACACCGTACCATGCGGTACCATGCAGTGGAAAAGCACAAAAGCGAGCCGAACCGTTCGGTTCCATGTAGTTGAAAAGCGCAGCCGTACCGTACCGAACCGTTCCAACACCGTACCATGCGGTACCATGCAGTGGAAAAGCACAAAAGCGAGCCGGACCGTTCAGTTCCATGCAGTGGAAAAGCGCAGCCGTACCGTACCGAACCATTCCAACACCGTACCATGCGGTACCAGCAGTGGAAAAGCACAAAATCGAGCCGAACCATTCGGTTCCATGCAGTGGAAAAGCGCCAATAGATTGTATGTAAATTTTTGGGTCTTTATGAATACCTGTTGGCTCTAGTATACATATATACAGTATCTCACAAAAGTCAGTACACCCCTCACATTTTTGTAAATATTTTATTTTATCTTTTCATGTGACAACACTGAAGAAATGACACTTTGCTACAATGTAATGTAGTGAGTGTACAGCTTGTATAACAGTGTAAATTTGCTGTCCCCTCAAAATAACTCAACACACAGCCATTAATGTCTAAACCGCTGGCAACAAAAGTGAGTACACCCCTAAGTGAAAATGTCCAAATTGTTCCCAAAGTGTCAATATTTTGTGTGGCCACCATTATTTTCCAGCACTGCCTTAACCCTCTTGGCCATGGAGTTCACCAGAGCTTCACAGGTTGCCACTGGAGTCCTCTTCCACTCCACCATGATAACATCACGGAGTTGGTGGATGTTAGAGACCTTGTGCTCCTCCATCTTCTGTTTGCGGATGCCCCACAGATGCTCAATAGGGCTTAGGTCTGGAGACATGCTTGGCCAGTCCATCACCTTTACCCTCAGCTTCTTTAGCAAGGCAGTGGTCATCTTGGAGATGTGTTTGGGGTCGTTATCATGTTGGAATACTGCCCTGCAGCCCAGTCTCCAAAGGGAGATTTTTTTTTTTTTTTCATGTTTGTCACACTTAAATGATTCAGATCATCAAACAAATTTTAATATTACGCAAAGATAACCCAAGTAAATACAAAATGCAGTTTTTAAATGAAGATTTCATTTATTAAGTGAAAAATTCTTTCCGGACCTGCCTGATCCTATATGAAAAAGTAATTGCCCCCTAAACCTAATAACTGGTTGTGCCACCCTTGGCTACAACAACTGCAATCAAGCGTTTGTGATAACTGGCAATGAGTCTTTCACATTGCTGTGAAGGAATTTTGGCCCACTCTTCTTTGCAGAATTGTTTTAATTCAGCCACATTGAAGGTTTTTTCAGCATGAACGGCCTGTTTAAGGTCATGCCACAGCATCTCAATAGGATTTAGGTTTGGACTTTGTCTAGGCTACTCCAAAATTTTTATTTTTTTTAGCAATTTTTTTGAGTCATTTAGAGGTGGACAAGCTGGTGTGTTTCGAATCATTGTCCTGCTGCATTACCCAAGTGCACTTGAGCTTGAGGTCAGTAACTGATGGCCGGACATTTAGGATTTTTTGGTAGAGCGCAGAATTCATGGTTCCATCAATTATTGCAAATCGTCCAGGTCCTGAAGCTGCAAAGCAGCCCCAGACCATCACACTACCACCACCATGTGTGACTGTTGGTATGATGTTCTTTTTATGAAATGCTGCATTCGTTTTACGCTAGATGTAACGGGACGCATACCTTCCAAAAAGTTCAACTTTTGTCTCATCAGTCCACAGAATATTTGTCCAAAAGTATTGGGGATAATCAAGATGTTTTTTGGCAAATGTGAGCCTTTGTGTTCTTTTTGGTCAGCAGTGGCTTTGGCCTTGCAACTCTCCCATGGACGCCATGTTTGCCCAGTCTCTTCCTTACCTTTGAATCATGAATACTGACCTTACCTAAGGCAAGTGAGGCCTGCAGTTCTTCAGATGTTGTTCTGGATTATTTTTATGACCTCCTGGATGAGTCGTCATTGTGCTCTTGGAGTTATTTTGGTAGGCCGGCCACTCCTGGGAAGGTTCACCACTGTTCCAAATTTTCTCCATTTGTGCATAATGGCTCTCACCGTGGTTCAATGGAGTCCCAAAGCCTAAGAAATGGCAATGTAACCCTTTCCAGACCGTTGCATGTCAGTTACTTTGTTTCTCATCCGTTCTTGAATTTCTTTAGATCGCAGGATGATGTATTGCTTTTTGAGATCTTTTAGCGTGCTTCACTTTGTCCGACAGCTTCTATTTAAGTGGTTTCTTGATTCAACAGGTCTGGCAGTAATCAGGCCTGGGTGTGGCTAGTGAAATTTAACTCCTCTTTCCAAAAAATGTGGTAATTACAGTTCATTCATGATTTAGCAAGTGAGGTGGAATTTTTTTTATATATAACATATATTTTTATTAATTTTCCAGAATGTACACATACCAAAAAAAAAAACCACAAGTACATATCAAACTCAACATAACAAATAATACCTAGCACACACAAAAAAAAAAAAAAAAAAAAAAAAAGGAAGGTGGAATTACTTTTTCACATAGGGCACATGTGTCAAACACAAGGCCAGCGGGCCGAATCCGGCCCTCCAAGCCATTTCATGTGGCCCTCGCACCTCTCCTGCAGCTGCAGGAGAGTTCCAGCCCTCCTTTGGTCCTCCTCTAGACCCTGCACTTTCTGCTTCCCAGCAATGCCCCAGCTTCTTCCCAGCAGCAGCACAAGGTAAGGGAGGGTGGGGAACTCTTGACTTCTGATGGTGGGGGGGGGGGCGGCCCCCTAACATCAGATGTAAGAGGGGGTGGGGTGCCCTGGACATCTAATCTTACAGATTCAACTGGCCCTTTGAGGGCAATCGTAATGCTGATGCGGCCCACAAAGAAATTGAGTTTGACACCCCTGACATAGGGCCAACTTTTTTTCCCCTAATAAATGAAATCATCATTTAAAAACTGCATTTTGTATTTACTTGGGTTATCTTTGTATAATATTATCATTTGTTTGATGATCTGATTTATTTAAGTGTGACAAATGTGCAAAAATAGAAAACATCAGGCAAATACTTTTTCACTGCACCGTATATACGTATATAATATATTCCTAATGTTCTATGTATGTGCAATATATAGTGCGTTCGTGTTGTCCAAATAAAAATTGAGTGTTCTCAATTGTGGAAGTTGGATATCACTTTAGATATTGATACTCTGTGTGACTCCTGCACCCCCGGGGACGCAGGGAGCCCATAAGTGGGGGATTTTGGGCCCTCTGTAGTTGAGTTGTGGCTTCTACAAACCCACTTAGGAGCACCTTTTTCTGCCAAACTATTTTTTGGTGTCCTTTTTCCACCCTGCTCCCTCTCTGCCTCCTCCCGCATTTGTCTTTCACTGTCCTGCCGTTTTTTTTTTTTTTTTGCAATCCTGAACTTCAGCAGTCGTTGGCATCCAGGCAGCATTATCACACACACTGGAAATAACCCAGAAAGCTGGCAGCCCCATATTAGGGAAAGAATCCCTGTCACAAAGCAAGTGCACACAAAATTTATTGACAAGGCAGTGTGACTGGAGGCAGCTTGTACCGAGCCCTCCCTTTACCCTCCGCTTCCCCCCCCCCCCCACCATGCCATCGCCTCGTACTGACAGACGACAACAAAAAGCCCTGCTCGCCGCTGATTCTTATATTTAGATTATCCCTCGTTGTCCTTTTCCAGAGCCGTCTTTCCCACCCACTTTCCACGATGTACCCTCTACTTTCCATTTCTGGAACCAGAGGATTTATTTATTTATTTTACATTTTTATCAGTTATTTACAGGTAAAGCAACGTTATTTGTCATGTACCATGGTCTTAAAATTATTATTATTATTCATAATTTTTTACAGTATTTATATTGCTCCAACAGTTTGTGCAATACTTTACAATATAAGGACCTGGTCGCACTTGAGCATTTTGGCGCGCTCAGGCCAACGCTCAACAGGTAGAATCTCATTCAGGTCACATTGCAAAGGCCTTTCGCTTGTGGCGAGTCGCGTGTTGCTGGAAAAAGTACTGGAACTTCTTTGGGGCAGAGTTGCATTTTTTTTGTCCCCATAAACTTCAGGGGGTGCGTCTGAAAAATGCACATTTTATGCATGATCTCTTGCCTCTCCTTCTCATAGTAACTAGCTTTCTGTTGGCTAAAACAAAATGCCTGAAAAACACATGTACAAATATGTTTAAAAAATGCTTAAATAAGTTCAAGCTCCAGTGTGAACCTTAAAAGATAAATTCTAAATGTGCATTTATTTATTTTTTTCCTGCAGAAGCCTAAAAAACAGTGCAGCCATGATAAGTATGATTAGTGGATCAAGGGTGCAATTTTAGGCTCCTGCAGCTGTCTGCCTGTTCCTGCATACGGGCTGACTGTTGAAAGCTGCAGGGCTTGCGAGTGAACTACAAATGTGCTCATCAGTGCTACATCAAAACTACAAGCCATCAGCCGCGGTGGAAGACTGAGTTGAGTGGCAGGGACTGGAACATGTTACGTGTTCTACCCTAAAATTGCTCATCACTGCCCTTGCAGTTCATTCAGACTACAACCCATCAGCCGCAGTGGAAGACTGAGTTGAGAGGCAGGGACTGGAACATGTTACGTGTTCTACCCTAAAATTGCTCATCACTGCCCTTGCAGTTCATTCAGACTACAACCCATCAGCCGCAGTGGAAGACTGAGTTGAGAGGCAGGGACTGGAACATGTTACGTGTTCTACCCTAAAATTGCTCATCACTGCCCTTGCAGTTCATTCAGACTACAACCCATCAGCCGCGGTGGAAGACTGAGTTGAGCGGCAGGGACTGGAACATGTTACGTGTTCTACCCTAAATGTGAGTGGAACATGTAACATATTCCAAAAGGTGAACTTTGCCTTTAAAGGAGACGGAACTTTGCAATATAATACGGTTAGATTACATTATCCGTTTTTTTTTTTTTTTCCCATTCAACCCAGCGGGTCGGAACCGCTGCATTATGTAAAGTTAGTACAGCGATCCCCCCCACTGAGCTGTTGTGTTCTGACAAGGGAAATCAACCCCCCCCCCCCCCAGAACACTCCGATCTGAACCATTTGGCTGAAAGCACCGATTGGGAGTCGGTCGGCTGCTGGTTTTCCAGCATACATGTCCGACAGATGCAGGCCAAGCGGCATCGGACAGGCCGACATATACACACACATTTATTTTTATGTGTACCTGGCTTTAGAAGACCCTGCTCGTGGGAGATTACAATCTAAAAGGGAGCTGTAAGAGATGAACTGGTGTAAAAAGAAGAAGTACAGTTTTTAGGTGATGGCAGGATAGGCTTCACTGAAGAGATAAGTTTTTCAGGGATCACCTAAAGGAAGACATTGTAGGAGATAGTTGGACAGATTGGGGCAGGGAGTTCCAGAGGATGGGAGAGGCTCTGGAGAAGTCATAAAGGTGAGCATGGGAGGAGGAGACAAGGGAGCTAGAGAGCAGGAGGTCCTAGAAAGAAAATGGCGGACCATTTGGTAGATATTTTGAAATGAGTTTGGTGATGTTGCTAGGGGCAGAGTGGTGGATGGTTTTGTATAATATAGTTAATATTTTGAATTCTTTTTTTCGTTTGGTGATCAGAAGCCAGTGGAGGGATTGGCGTAGAGGAACGGTGGACTCTGGACAGTTAGTAAGATGTATGAGTCTGGCAGCAGCATTCATAATAGGCTGTATAGAGGTGTGTCGGCATCTGAAGCTTTACATGAACACGTCACTGTGCGGAGACATTTTCCAGATGCTGACAACAGTGGACCATGTGTGTGTAATGTTGGACTTCCGCTTGTAGTCGCTATTGGAAGCCTGTGGGACAGGGTGAGTACCCAGGAGTACAAATTAGGAGACAGACTGTTGTTTCCCTATAATAGGAAGTGCCTGAGCAAGGACCTTCATGGCAGGATCACCTATGACTATTTTAATTTGTATTTGTAAAAAGTGTAGTGGCTAGTGTATGGCCAAGCATTAGTGGTTGTGTTTACATATACTCTAAAGTCTGCCTTACGGGGCGCAAAGTTTGGCTGATTCCTGCTGAGCTGTGGGTGACCCTGTTGGCAAAAGTCAAATGCTCAGTCAACTTTTGTTGAAATAGCCAGGTGAAAAAATTGTTGATCAAACAGCGCCTGCATCCAAACAGATGCCGCTTTTGCAGGCTGTGAGAATACGATTCGTCCATCTGTGCTGTTCAGTGTGGATGGAGGAATCCATCAGATTTATTTTGTTCAATCTATGGCAAGCATAAGTGTAGTTCCTAAATTCTGCCAACTGGTGTTCACAGTGCTCATTCCTGACAACTGGACCTATCCATGTGCCCTTTGGCATCAAAAAATTGTTGCTCTTGGATATTTGTTTTTTTTACACTTTTTAACAATATTATTAAATATTTCCATGTATATGGCCCCTGTTCACATCTGAGTGTTTTGCAAAACGCCTGTAGCTGAAAAAAGTACATGAGCTTCTTTTTGGGCTGATTACCAGCGTTTTTGATAGATGTCAATGCCTGCCTCCAAAAACGCCTGAAAATCGCGGTAAAAATCGCGGTAAAACGCTACGCTCAAGTGTGAATGCAGCCTTAACTGATAGAAGCTTGTTCTATTGATAGTGACTGTGTTTTATGCTGGCCGTACACTATAATAAAATTGGCCGAAATTCGGTCATTTGGACAGTTCTTTCGTTTTTCGAACAGTTAATGGGCATGAATTGGTAGTCGGTTGGAGGACAAGTTTGGACATTTTCTGCCGAACGAACGATAAATTGAAAGGTTAATGTGTTTCTCATCCAAACTGTTGGCAGTAGGTATATGTAAAGAAGGATTAATTTATCCATTGAACGATTTATCGGTCATTACATGATGGCACGATCGTCTAGTCTCACGGCCGAGTGTTGTTTTTTGAAAATGAGTTTGAACGATTTTTTATATAGTATACGGCCAGCATTAGAGTAAGTCAAATCACAGGAACGTTTTGTTTTTTTTTTCTCCTGGGTCTACAGACTGGGAGTATTCAGTGCAGATGACATGTGGTGGCTTTTTATAACACTTTCACTCCGGCATCCGGCATAGTTGAAAAGCAAACAAGTTATTTAAATGACCTTGAGCCTCCTCAAGTTGGTTCATCTCAGCCAAGACTTCATACTCCGTAGACTTAGCAGTGATCTTACCCTCCGTCAACCCCATTGTTTATTTCGGTTTAATCATTTGTACATTCCCATTCTCAGAATATTGTAGGTTAGTAGGGCAATCGAAAGGAAACGACTGGAAGAGAATAAAAAAAAAAATCTGATTTTGAAACCCTTGGAGATACATCTTACTTCATTGTGTCCGATCTTCCTGATCCAAATGCTCCGTGGAAAACAGGCATAAATAATTTATGTGTGTATAATAATGCTGCTGTTGTTTCAATAACTGATACAGCTGCTACAAGACTGCAATAAGATGGCTGGAGATGAATCAGTACACATTAATTGATTAAGATGGAGTAACATAAAGTTGCTTTTGCTCGGGTAAACTTTGGTCGGTAGCCAGACATCTTGACTTCCTGCTAAGTAGTGCTGGGAAAACAGTCAACATGTGTAATACATGAGCTGTTCTTTAGAGAGAGCTCCTCCACACCTACAGTGAGCCATGGGGTGGGCAGGAGGTTTCCGTATGTACAATGAGGTGGGCAGGAGGCTTCCGTATGTACAATGAGGTGGGCAGGAGGCTTCCGTATGTACAATGAGGTGGGCAGGAGGCTTCCGTATGTACAATGAGGTGGGCAGGAGGCTTCCATATGTACAATGAGGTGGGCAGGAGGCTTCCGTATGTACAATGAGGTGGGCAGGAGGCTTCGGTATGTACAATGAGGTGGGCAGGAGGCTTCCGTATGTACAATGAGGTGGGCAGGAGGCTTCCATATGTACAATGAGGTGGGCAGGAGGCTTCTGTATGTACAATGAGGTGGGCAGGAGGCTTCCGTATGTACAATGAGGTGGGCAGGAGGCTTCCGTATGTACAATGAGGTGGGCAGGAGGCTTCCATATGTACAATGAGGTGGGCAGGAGGCTTCCGTATGTACAATGAGGTGGGCAGGAGGCTTCGGTATGTACAATGAGGTGGGCAGGAGGCTTCCGTATGTACAATGAGGTGGGCAGGAGGCTTCCATATGTACAATGAGGTGGGCAGGAGGCTTCTGTATGTACAATGAGGTGGGCAGGAGGCTTCCGTATGTACAATGAGGTGGGCAGGAGGCTTCCGTATGTACAATGAGGTGGGCAGGAGGCTTCCATATGTACAATGAGGTGGGCAGGAGGCTTCCGTATGTACAATGAGGTAGGCAGGAGGCTTCCATACAATATGTACAATAACGGAAAGGTGCCTTGTGTGTTACATCATATAATGTGTGTGTGTGTGTATATATATATATATATAAAGATGAAAGGCGAGGAAGGAAACCTGCAACACTTTAAGGGTGAGAAGACTGCAACCCAGGCTGCCAAACAGTAGAGTGGCTTAGTGGGTAGCATTTCTGCCTTGCAGCACTAGGGTGATTGGTTTGAATCTCAACCAGGACACTTGTCTTGAATGCCGGGAGTCCAGTGGTGGGGAATTAAAGCCCCCCTGTAGTTGAGCGTTGGCCAATGTTTACTTAGCGATGGGTAGATATTAGAGATCGACCGATTATCGGCAAAGCCGATATATCGAGGGCCGATATGCACTTTCCCCGATATATCGGAATCGGCCACCAAGGTGTAGAGGGGAGATCCAAATATTTGTGGGTGCCTTTGAGTACATTGGTTTCCTTCCACACCCCAAAGACATGCTGGTAGGTTAATTGGCTACTGTCTAAGATTGGCCCTACTATGTGTATGGATGAATGTGAGTCACCAACCTTAGATTGTAAGATTCTTGAGGGCATGGACTGATGTGGATGTACAATAAGTAATGTTTGTGTTGCATGCTGGTGCTATATAAAATTGTGTGATAAATCCAATTCCTAGAGTGGTGGTGCCTGAAGGGGCCACGCCACAAAATGCATAATCATGCTCATTTACAGTATGCCACATGACATCATCACAGCCACCTTTTGGGCCTGCAACACTTTCTTGCAGTCCACAGTGGTTCTCATCCATGGGATCCAATATACACAGACAGTCGCTTGTTTCTGTTGGCCCTTCCTGGTGTTCCCCAGGTTACCTTCCTGGTTCCAAGCACCTTACATCACATCCACCCAGAGGAGCATACTCGCCATTGACCACCTGGTAGACCGCCATCTGAGTGCATACTTATTGTTTTTCATATTTATGTTTTAATAAATGCTACACTTAGGTAGTGGCTCTTTTCGCTCCTTCTTCTTTTTGTTTATACATGGCTTGCTGATGGGAGCCTCCCCAGATCATGCTTGGAAGAGAGACTGCTGATGCTGCCATAATGTGAACTTCATGCTACAGTGATTTTATATGGACTTTTCTCATGGACTCAAAAGATTCTCCCTTTCTTTGTCATCCCATGCCTATTGTTATTTTTGACAGTTGCACTAGTGCCCCCTTTTCTTGTGCCTGGGTACGTTTACAGTGTAAATGCCCTCTATAAACCTTTTTTTCGTGCCCGTAGAAAATGCCTGGTTGGTGGAGGGTGGGCAGGCATCACTTGGACAAACAAGATTAGCTCATCAAGGTGGATTCGATTAAGGATCTGATGATGATGGCTTTGACCATGATAGGAAATATGAGTCTCGGGGAATGGTTAAGGCCGGCCATAGACGGAGTGAATTTCTTTCCTGCAACCACAGGTTGCAGGAAAGAAAATTGCTCAATTCTGACTGTGTTGAAGGGAGAATCCCTCCCATGAAGCCATTGTGTTCTCCCAGCAGGTGGGGAGAGGGAAGCCATTGATGGGGAAAAGGGAACAGCCATTTTATTTATCAAATATTTATTTGATAATGAAACATGGATTTATAATTAGGCAGATATATTGGAGGTATATATATATTGTGAGAAGTCCTATTGTATAACAGCTGTTGTATTCAAAAGCCATTTACAGCTCCAGCTGTTAAGATTGCTATCTCGACCCTTGAAGACATGTTTAGCCAACAAGCTTTGGAAGTGACATGTCTATGTTAAAATGTCCATCCGCATATCAAAGGATGTTACCAAAGACTGATATGTGGCTTTAATGAAACTAGATAGCTAGGTTCCACCCACTTTAGAATGTATAAATTGTAATAGAAAACCCTTAGTCAGTAGAGCAGCCATTTTTGAAACAATACTCAGTATTGCTTGTTGCTCTCCCGGCATGCTTGTAAAATATTTTTTTTTCCTTTAAATTTGGCTTCAGAAGTCAACGTTACTGAAACCCCTTGAGTTTTGGGGTTTCCCTATCACCATCAACGCCAAGAGAAGGCAGTGATTATTGCTAGTGGTTTTAAAAGCTGCTAGCAATAATTGCATGTAAAATCTGACAGGCTGGTAGTACCCAACTTGATTGGTCAACCAACTTGGGTATATTCAGGCTGCTTATAAATGGCTTGAATCTTGGCTGAACCGGCCGAGATTGGAACCATCTATGGCCAGCTTTAGTGAGGACAAATGCCATGGCTATCAAATAAAGGTGGGGTTTGAGGAGTGTGATATACAATAGAAGGAGAATAAATAAGGGTTTTACACCCTCTTCTTTTCTTTATGAATACCATTAGTCATGCCATTGGCCAGAACAATTTTGGTCTTTTGGATCCATTAAAGGCCTATTTGGTTCAAAACTCAGTTGCCAAACACAAGACCACCAACACCATTAACGGTTGCCAGAATAGAAATACGCCAGACAGAAGAGCCTTTAATCGCTAACTCATTTTTCATGGGTTCTGTTTCTCAGGGTGAAACTTTGCACAGTAGAGTACAAAATTGACCATTGTTTGCATATATCTAGTAACCAATATTCAAATTTAGGTAGAGTTTTGCTCAGGGCTTTTTTTCTCAGAGAATAGGTGCAGGAACTCCCCCCCCCCCTTCTGAGTCCCCCATTGTTTCCGCTCCCTACCCACCTCCAAGCACTGTCCCTTGGTTCCATCCCCTTCCCACCTCTGAGCATCATTCCTTGGTTTTCCCGCGCCATACCCACCTCTGGGTACCGTCCCTTGGTTCCATCCCCTTCCCACCTCTGAGCATCATTCCTTGGTTCCCGCCCTCTTCCCACCTCCGAGCACTGTCCCTTGGTTCCATCCCCTTCCCACCTCCGAGCATCATTTCTTGGTTCCGCGCCATACCCTCCTCTGGGCACCGTCCCTTGGTTCCATTCCCTTCCCACCTCTGAGCATCATTCCTTGGTTCCCGCCCTCTTCCCACCTCCGAGCACTGTCCCTTGGTTCCACCTCTGGACACCGTCCCTTCGTTCCACCCACTACCCACCCCCAAGCACCATCTCTTGGTTTCACCCCCTACCCACCCCCAGTACTTCCCAAGTATCAAAGGATTTGTATAGAATTTGTTATTGTCTAAAAGCAAAAAAAAAATAGATCCCATGGAGCCATCAGCAATAGATTCTCCCAGCAACAATAGGCCCTACCCTAGCAACAATAGATCCCTCACACAACAGACTCCCCCAGCAACATTGGACCCCACCCCAACAAAACTAGGTCCCTTCAAGCAGCAATAGATTCCCCTCCACCCAGGCAACAATAGATCCCGCACACAACTATAGACTTCCCCCAGCAACAATAGGTCCCTCCAATAACAATAGTTCCCCCCAGCAACAATAGACCCCACCCCAGCAACAATAGTTCCCCACACAACAATCGACCCCCCCCACACGGAAACAATAGACCACCCACAACAAAATACCACCCTAAACAACAAAAAAACGACCCCAGCAACATTAGAGCCTCCCAGCAGCAACAACAGATCTCCTAGAGGCCAGCATTATTGACCCTCCAGCAGCCAGCAACAATAGACCTCTCCCTCAACAGTAGACGTAGACACTAGACCTCAACCTCAACAGTAGACCAGCAGCATCAGATACCCCCCAGAAACAATAGATCCTCCACAAGCAATAAATAGACCCTCAAACAAAAACAGATCCCCACCAGTGACAATAAATCTCCCAGCACCCAGCTTCAATAGACCTTCCAGCACATCCCTTGCTATTACATACATTCAGTATTGGAGGTGCCGAAACTGCGTTCCCCCCCGTTCCCGCTGAAAAAAAGCCCTGGTTTTGCTACATAACTTTTTTGCCTTTCTTTGGTATGTGCATTGACGTCTTAACCCTTCAGTTTACCTTTTCTTTAACACTGGTGCAATATAATGTTTTTCAATTATCAGTATGTGTTGCGTAAAAACCCACAAAGCGCTGCTGGTGTTGCTCAGAAGTTGGATTAGATTGACACCAGTGAGGGAGATGGGAGGACGGGTAGCTTGGGAAGCGTTTGGCGAGGAAGCGCAATCACTGTCTTGTTTTATGGACTTCCCCGTCTCACTGCTAAATGTTGTAGCACCAAGTTTATTTAATACTCTTTTAACGGCTGTGCACTTTTGTAAATCAAAATAATTAAAAATAATAAATTTGGGAGTAAATAAATCCCGCATCACCCTGAGCAATAAAAAAAGTGTGTTCTGTGAGGGATCCGTCTCGGCTCTCGGAATGGTCTGTGCTGGGAGAGACAAGCTGCTTTCAGCAGCCGAGAGCTTTGGACACCAGCCTTGGGGTTTAGGAAGGATGCCCATATCATTGCGGGCTTCCCTGAAGCAATGCCCTCTGGTTGCCAGCTGGGACTGCCAGCTGTGTGGAGTTTCTGTGGGTAGCACCAAACCAGCGCCAGCTGTAACTTCAGCTGTGTGTTCTTCTTCTGTGCGTCGACTGGGACCTCTGCAGCCAGCCCTACCCGCCTGCCTGGCCCACAGAGCTGGCAGCACCTCCCAGCTGTGTTGTTTTACCTGGGATAAAAGAACATGTGTTCAGAAGAGGAGAGATTACAGGCAGCCATGGAATCGGCACTGACCTAATACGCCGCAGTGTACGCCAACTGATGAGATAATGTTAGTGCAGGGAGTGGTCTGCCACATATGTCAGCCAGGGAGGAAAATGCTAAAAGTGTCTTCATTCTAGATATTATTATACACACGTGCTGCCTATATTTATCTTCTGCCATTATATAGGGTGCTCCCCTGGTTTTTATTATTCTAGACGTAAATCATTCACAAAGATTATCTAGAGAGTTTATACTACATAGGTGCTGGCATCCTGTGCTTCTCCTGCTGTGGGGGGACTACAAGTCGCAGCATGCCAGCACTGGCACTTACAGGTTTTTTTACAGGCAGCTGTAGATGCTACATTGATATTCTTACACCGCAGAGAAATAATGTAGCAAACAGGGGCCAGTATAGTTGTATGATATAATCTATACATATATCTATATCTACAGTAAATATCTATATATATATATAAAATATGACTTTATAATATTACAACTATATAATAGTTCTGTAATATATATATATATATATACAATCTCTAAAATAGAATATATACAGTATATCCTGTATATAGTAAAACTATATAATTAATGTGTGTGTACATATATATATATATATATATATATATATATATATATATATATATATATATATATATATATATATATATATACTGTGTGTGTATTTATTATATACACACACAAGGTAAATAAATATGTGTAAATATAATGTATATAAATAATATATATAGTATAAATACAGTATATATATTTATATAAACTATAAATAATAGTAGTTATAACTTTATGCATACGGTATAATAATAGTTAAATGTTATCTCTATTATAAAATATGTATATTTATATATATATAATATTATATATACATATGCTGTGTGTGCATTTATTACAAACACACATAAGGTATATAAATATGTGTAAATGTTTTATATATATATATATAATATAGATACAGCTTATATGTGTATGTATGTGTGTATATATATATATATATATATATATATATATATGTGTGTGTGTATATATATATATACATTTATATTAACTATAAATAATAGTAGTTATAACTTTATGAATGCAGTATAATAGTAGTTAAATGTTATCTCTTATATAAAAAAATATATATATATATATGATGTGTGTATTTATTATTAACACACACATATACACACACAAGGTATATAAATGTGTGTGTATGTATATAGATATATGTGTGTGTGTGTGTATATATATATATACACACAGTATATTTAATATTTATATGGGTGTGTGTATGTATATAGATATATGTGTGTGTGTGTGTATATATATATATATATATACACACAGTATATTTAATATTTATATGGGTGTGTGTATGTATATATATATATATGTGTGTGTGTGTGTGTATATATATATACACACAGTATATTTAATATTTATATGGGTGTGTGTATGTATGTTTTCTCCCCAACGCTTTGGGTTGTAGGTGGGCCCTTGTTGCCCTTACATACAGTGCAGGACTATTGTTCCTGCATTGTACTTGATGATGTCAGTGTGCAACCATTGGCCAGAGCGTCTTTGAAAATATGTTTTGGGGGAGGGGCCACATAAGGTAAAGAAAGCCTGCCAGAGTAAGGAATAAGGTAAGAATCAAGTGTGCAGCTGCTTGCCCTTCTTTAGGCAGGGCGGGGGGGGCTGGACACTTTTCTAATAAAAAAAAAAAAGTAAATCAACAAAAAAAACTGAGCTATTCACATAAAGGACGGGGGAAGGGGTGGAGAGGAGGGAACTTTATTAAAAATGTGACAATCCACTTTGATAACTTTTTGCATTGTAAACTGCTACAGTTTCATTTTTTCTAAAATGTACACCTTGTCGCAGATCACATGACCTCTATACTTTTTGAAGGTTGTGTATTCAGTAAAGCCGTTGCTTCATCAGTTAATGTTATCTAATGCCTAAAAAAAGTTATTCTTTTTTTTCCTGTTTACTGCGGGTGGCGCTAGAGATCACCTCCAGTCACCTATTCCCGTTGCAGTGGAAGTTTAGAAAACGAGGGGCCTCTTTAAATTCTGCTTATGACAGTGCGATAAGGAATTTGATGGCTTTATCAGAAATGCCAACGCTTTATTTAGCAGGGTGAGGCACTCCGCATTCTCAATCTGCTGATAAATTGTAAAAGGAAAAAAAAAAAAAAACTGAAAAAAGCCAGCAATGAAAACAGGTTATAATCCGGCAAGATTAGGCCATGACTAATGGGCCATACACACTATAAGATTTTCTGAAGACTTTTTCCTTTAGATTTACCAAAACCATATAATAGGAGGTCAAACCTAAACACTTTCAATTTGTATGCAATCTGGCAGGCCCTTGCACTACATAGAAAAGGTAAATCTAAAGGAAAAAGCCTTCAGAAAATCTTATAGTGTCTATGGCCCTTTAGGTTGGATACACACTATACCAGTGTTTCTCATTTTTTCAGTTGCGGCACCCTTTAAAATTCTGCACAATCTCGAGGCACCCCATTCTAAAATGTAAAAAAAAACTAAAAACTAAACTAATAGCTTTACATATAGAAGCAATATCCATACACATGGGTTCATCCAACATTAGAAGTGATTTATTCCTCCACTATTGCAAACTGGTACTGACTAGTATTCTAGCGTTTCTTTTCCCCCTTAGTTTCTCTTCTTCTACTTGCTAATGTGACCCCAGTGCTGATGGATGGGGAAGACGAGGAGTAAGCAAGGATTCTATGCAAGCACCTGCCATTCTCCTTATCAACCAGTAATGTCATTGGTTGTCGGGATGCCAGTGGCTTGACCCGCATGTTGCCCAGGATTGTAATGCTGCAATGTAAAAACCTGTTTCAATTTGTTGCAACTTTTAGGCATTTTGCCAAGGCACCCCTGAAGAACCCAGGAGGCACACCAGGGTGCCGCGGCACCCTGGTTGAAAAAGGCTGCACTATACAATTGTCTTTAGATTTTTTCCTTTAGATTTACCAAAACCATATAATATGAGGTCAAACCTAAACACTTTCAATTTGTATGCAATCAGGCAGGCCCTTGCACTACATAGAAAAGGTAAATCTAAAGGAAATCAAACAACAAAAGTTGTATAGTGTGTATCCAGTTTAACCACTTTAGCCCCAGAAGGATTTGCCCCCTTTCTGACCAGGCCATATTTTGCGGTTCAGCACTGCGTTACTTTAGCGGACAATTGCGCGGTCGTGCGACGCTGTTCCCAAACTAAATTTACGTCCTTTTTTCCCCACAAATAGAGCTTTCTTTTGGTTGTATTTGATCACCTGTGCGATTTTTAATTTTTGCGCTATAAACAAACAAATAGTAACAATTTTGAAAAAAAAACAATATTTTTCACATTCTGCTATATGACATTCTTAAAAAAAATGTAAAAATCAAAATTTTTTAACATTTTAGGCCAATTTGTTTTCTGCTACATATTTTTGGTAAAAAAAAAAAATCGCAATAAGTGTATTTTGATTGCTTTGCGCAAAAGTTATTGCGTTTACTAACTATGGTAAAGATTTATGTAATTTTTATTGTTTTTTTTTTTTTATGTAATGGCGGCGATCTGCAATTTTTTTGCAGGACTCCAACATTGCGGCGGACAGATCGGACCCCTAACTGACATTTTTTACACTTTTGGGGGTACCAGTGACATTACTACAGTAATCAGTGCTATAAATATGCACTGTTACTGTAATAATGACACTGGCAGGGAAGGAGTTAACACTGTTGGTGATCAAGGGGTTAAATGTATGCCTCATGCTTACTGACGTGTGTGGGGGGAGGGGATTGTGACAGACACAGAGATCGCAGGTTCAGCTATGATCCCTTCCTGTCTGTCACTGAGAAGATCCGCCTGCTTTGTTTACATAAGCAGGCGGGTCTTCTCACCGTTTCCCTGATGATCGGAGGAGGGAGGCGGCAATCGCCGCCTCTTCTCCTCCGGCCCAACTCCCGCTGTGCCTAAACAGAGCAGGAGCGTGGCTCCGGTGGCGCGCGCGCGCCGCCAGGATCACGAGGAGTCAGTGACGTAGGTCTACGTCGCTGGACCCAGGGGAGCCGTGCTGCCGCAGTAATATCGGTCGGCAACCGGTTAAGGCTGGATACACACTATACAATTCCCTTTCGTTTTTTTCCTGTAGGTTTGCCAAAACCATATAAAACCATATAATAAAACTGTATAATAAAACCATATAAACCTAAACGCTTTCAATTTCTATGCGGTCAGGCAGGCCCTTGCACTACATAGTTGAAGGTAATGGGCCATACACACTATATAATTGTCTTTAGGTTTTTTTTCCTTTAGATTTACCAAACCCATATAATATGAGGTCAAACCTAAACACTTTCAATTTGTATGCAATCAGGCCGGCCCTTGCACTACATAGTTGAAGGTAAGTCCCGGTTCACATTTGTGTGATGCGGGAACGCTGCGAATATACTGCGTGTTCCCGCATCGCATCCGCACAAGAGGCAGTTCACACTGCCATATGCGATACGCTGGGGGTGTCAATTAAAAGTTAATGACACCCCCAGATCAGATCTGAAAGTTCACACAGGAATCGGATCACACTAGTGTGAACCACCATGCGATCCGATTCTGCTGCGGACCATAAAAGGGTCCTGTGCGTGTTGGGTGCGATTGCGGTGCCAATTCAGCCATACAAACTATATGGCTGAATTTGCACCGCACAGAGATGGCATGTTATTTTAGGAGCAGTGCGCTGCGAATTACATGCAATCTCTATCATCGCAGAAATGTGAATCGGCACTAAATCTAAAGGAAATCTAACAACAAAAGTTGTATAGTGTGTATCCAGCTTAACAGATGCCAATTATTTTATGACCGCTATTGGGAAGACACAGGGCTTTTTTTCTCGGACAATAGGTGGAGGAACTCCCCTCTTCTGAGTCACCCTTTGTCTCCAGCCACTACCCACCTCTGAGCACTGTCCCTTGGTTCCACCCCCTACCCACCTCCCACACACAACAAAATACCTCACCCAGCAACAAAAGATCCACCCCAGCAACATTAGATTCCCTCCAGTAGCAACAACGGCTCTCCCAGCAACCAGTATCAATAGATCAGCCAACAATAGACCTCTACCTCAACAGGAGATCCCTACCAAAAACATAAGACCCCCCAGCAACAATAGATCCTCCAGCAGCGACAATAGACCCTCACACAATAACAGATCCCCAAGCAGTGACTATAGATCCTCACACAATAACAGATCCCTACCAGTGACAATAGATCCCCAAGCAGCGAAATAGACCCTCACACAATAACAGATCCCTACCAGTGACAATAGATCGCCAAGCAGTGACAATAGATCCCCAAGCAGCTAAGACCCTCCAACACACCCCACACCCCTTGCTATTACATACATTCAGTGCTGGAGGTGCCGGAACTGCATTCCCACACGTTCCTGCTGAAAAAAAGCTCTGGGAAGACATAATAGAATCTCCTTTATTGGCTTGTTGTATTTTGACTTCTTGCTGGATTGGGGTATTTTTAGGTGATAAGGGGAGAAATTCCCTAAATAGCTAAAAAAAAAAAAATGCGGCATTGTTGTAGAAGGTGTTATTTAAAGAGGACGAGTGTGTCACCCGGATTCCAGACACTCCACACTCCCTCTTAGAAATACAGCTAACAGAACTATATTTGGAGTGAAAACTTATTTTTATTGACCCGCTCTGCCTGTCCGCTTTCCTTCAGCCGCACTCTACCAGCAGTTTAAGATAATTCACAGAGTTAAAAACATTTTTTTTTAAAGGCATGGAAGAGTGACGGCGGGAAAAAAAAGACCTAGTGACCCAACAAATCTGCTCTTTTTTTATTTATTTATTTTTTTATCAATAAATATTTATTATTTGTAAGAAATAACAATACACACATTAATTAATAAGCTGTAGTTGATAACATTGGTGTAAGGCTGCATTCACATGTCAGCGTATTGATCGCGGGCAGAATCGACGCGATTCCGCCCGCGATCCGGAAATCATTGCAAATCGCGGGACGCCTGTGCGTTGCCCGTGATTTGCAATAGCTCCCCAAACGCTGGGCGATGTTGCCTGCGATTTCCGCCTGCCGAATCGCGGTAACATCGCGCAAAAAAAAATTGCGGGATGCATTACGCCCAATACAAGAGCTTCTTTGGAGCGTAATGCGTCCCGCAATTTTTTTGGCGGGATGTTACCACAATTCGGCAGGCGGATATCGCGGCAACATCGCCCAGCGTTTGGGGTGCTATTACAAATCACGGGCAACGCACAGGCATCCCGCGATTTGCAATGATTTTCGGATCGCGGGCGGAATCGCGCCGATTCTGCCCGCGATCAATGCGCTGACATGTGAATGCAGCCTAAACTTCAACACAAGGAAGGGTCAGTACGTTTTTATAAGAATCTTGAGTCCTTTTTTTTTTTTCCATTTTAATTTATATATAAATATATTTTCATTTGGTTTGTCTGAGTATAAATCTCTGTTTGTCCCAAGCATGTCTGAATCCACTTACTGTTGAGTGATGAGTATATTATAATATAATATATAAACTTATGGTCTCTGACCAACATATTGGGGGGATTTAGTGGGAAAACTGGAGCACACAGAATCTGGGTGAGATTCACTAAAACTGGAGCACACAGAATCTGGGTGAGATTCACTAAAACTGGAGCACACAGAATCTGTCGCAGCTCTGCATAGAAACCAATCAGCTTCCAGGTTTTACTGTCAAAGCTTATCTGAACAATCTGAAGTTAAAAGCTGATTGGTTACAATGCACAGCTGCACCATATTCTGTGTTCCCCAGTTTTAGTAAATCTCACCCATTTTGTTTGTTGAATACCAAAACACAAGTGTTAGTGAGCCCTAAGGACCACTTTTCAGAGGGCATTTGACAAGCAAGGAGGAGGATCTCCTTACATCAAAGGGAGGACAAGGATGAAAGGGATGGAAACACTGATGTAAGGGGGGACTCTGATGTGGACACTGATGTAAGGGGGGACTCTGATGTGGACACTGATGTATGGGGGGACTCTGATGTGGACACTGATGTAAGGTGGACACTGATGTAAGGGGGGACTCTGATGTGGACACTGATGTATGGGGGGACTCTGATGTGGACACTGATGTAAGGGGGGACTCTGATGTGGACACTGATGTATGGGGGGACTCTGATGTGGACACTGATGTATGGGGGACTCTGATGTGGACACTGATGTATGGGGGGACTCTGATGTGGACACTGGTGTATGGGGGGACTCTGATCTGGACTCTGATGGGGACACTGATGTAAGAGGGACTCTGATGGGGACACTGATGTAGAGGGGACTCTGATGGGGACACTGATGTAGAGGTGACTCTCATGGGGACACTGATGTAAGGAGAGATCCTGATGGGGACACTGATGTAGAGGTGACTCTCATGGGGACACTGATGTAAGGAGAGATCCTGATGGGGACACTGATGTAGAGGTGACTCTGATGGGGACACTGATGTAGAGGTGACTCTGATGGGGACACTGATGTAAGGAGAGATCCTGATGGGGACACTGATGTAGAGGTGACTCTGATGGGGACACTGATGTAGAGGTGACTCTGATGGGGACACTGATGTAGAGGTGACTCTCATGGGGACACTGATGTAAGGAGAGATCCTGATGGGGACACTGATGTAGAGGTGACTCTGATGGGGACACTGATGTAGAGGTGACTCTGATGGGGACACTGATGTAGAGGTGACTCTCATGGGGGCACTGATGTAGAGATGACTCTGATGGGGACACTGATGTAGAGGTGACTCTGATGGGGACACTGATGTAGAGGTGGCTCTGATGGGGACACTGATGTAGAGGTGACTCTCATGGGGGCACTTATGTAAAGGGACTGTGATGGGACACTAATGTAAGGAGAGATCCTGGTGAGGACACTGATGGGGACTCTGATGAAGGAGGGATTCTGATGAGGACACTGATGTAGAAGGGACTCTTGTGGGGACACCAAAGTAAGGAGACTGTGATGGGGGGGGGGCACTGATGTATGGGGAGATCCTGATGGGGACACTGATGAAGGAGGGACTCTGATGGGGACAGGGATGTAAAGAGAGATCCTGATGGGGACACTGATGTAGATGTGACTCTGATGGGGACACTGATGTAGAGGTGACTCTGATGGGGACACTGATGTAGAGGTGACTCTCATGGGGACACTGATGTTAGAGGGACTGTGATGGGGACACTGATGTATGGGGGGACTGTGATGGGGACACTGATGTAGAGGTGACTCTGATGGGGACACTGATGTAGAGGTGACTCTGATGGGGACACTGATGTTAGAGGGACTGTGATGGGGACACTGATGTATGGGGGGGACTGTAATGGGGACTCTGATGTTAGAGGGACTGTGATGGGGACACTGATGTATGGGGGGGACTGTAATGGGGACACTGATGTTAGAGGGACTGTGATGGGGACACTGATGTATGGGGGGACTGTGATGGGGACACTGATGTAAGGGGAGATCCTGATGGGGACACTGATGGAGGGACTCTGATGAGGACAGGGATGTAAAGGAAACTGGTATAAAGGGGACTCTAATGAGAAGGGTGGAGTTTTATTTGTGTTGGACTTTTATTATTGGCTGAAGTGTGAAATGTCTTAGTTTTCCTGAAGTTCTGTGTCTGTGTTGGGCCCAGGAGGAAGATTTATAAATGATAGGATTTGTCCCCCGTAGTGGAAGTCTGGACCCCCCCTCCCCTCCACACACATTTGTATATGATAGGATATGTTCCCCATAGTGGAAGTCTGGACACCCCCCTCCCCTCCCCCGGTGAGAGGCATCCCAGACGTTGCTGCGGGTCATTGTCTCCTATATTTGGGGTGATATCTGCCATTCTATTATTTGTGTCCTGACATGAAATATGAATAGAGTGACGCCTGTAGCGGGATGATGAGGATATCATATGATGGGACGGGGGGGGAGGGGTAGGGGGAGGCAGATGGTGTTTGGGAGATCTCCCCTCCGTATTGTTCAGGATTTCAGGAACACTCAGATTACCTTTCATAGAGCAGCCAATCACACCCACACACCCATCAATAATTCACACCGCCCATTTCTTCTTTTCTGCCTTTTTTATTATTATTCTAAGTTTTGTGTTATTTTCTCAGCCCCGCCCACTATTCAGGATGTGCGTTTCTATAATGATCTCCTATGAGTTTCAGTAAACGGTCAGATCTGATAGAGACCGCCCACATTTCAGGGACATTTCTGCTGATTTGCTGGATTTTTCTGATCTCTATTAAAATGTAGGTAACCCAAAAAAACAAAAATGCCAAACAATGCGTGTAACCTGTCCTGGGAGGGATCTCAGATTAATTTGTAATCACCTTCTGCAGCTGCTTTAATCACTTACTGAGTATGCAGCTTCTTTATCTCTTAATCCTCGTCTATGTACCAGTTCAATCCGGTGCCATGATTGCTGCCCCCCGGGTTTTCTGTTTCAGGGTGGATTCTTTTTCTTGCAGAATCCTATAGAGTCCCCCCTTGTATGCAGGAAGTAGAGTTATGTCTCCCTACACTGTGTGCATCAATAGAAACACACAGCCCCCATGGCCTAGGACAGTGATGGCGAACCTTGGCACCCTAGATGTTTTGGAACTACATTTCCCATGATGCTCCACTACACTGAGAATTTTCTAGGTAGACTTTGGAAAGGTTAGGACCTCCCTTGTACTTTTTATGTTTGTTCCTACTTGAGATATCCCTACCACTTCCCATGTGGTCATCGTGGTTCTACACCAGGGGTGTCCAAACTATGGCTCTCGAGCTGTTCAGCAACTACAATTCCCATGAGGCATTGTAAATCTCTGACTTTCACAGACATAACGATTAGTGATCATCTGATATCATTTTTTTAATGCCGATACCGATATTTTGGTCATCGAATATCTGTATTGGCCGATATCTGACGATATTTTCGGACATGTAAAAAAAAAAATGTTTTATTTTTTTCTAAAGGTACTCTTGTGGAGGGATCTGGGGGTCTAAAAGACCCCAAACCCCTCCTCTGCACTTAAAAGCATTCAAAACTCCAAGTTTGGCTGTTTTGAATGCTGTCAGTTTTTTTAATTCGGCGCCGAGAACCCGGAAGTGATGTCATGACATCACTTCCGGGTTTTTTACATGGAGACGCAGTACACCGGTGTAACGTTAAAAAAAACCCTACCACTTGAAAATTCCCTACCCTCATCACTTCCGGTGCACGTACGTCATGCATCAGCTGAGCCGCTTCCCAGTGCGCATGCTCAGGCAGTAAATGATCGGCTCACACCGGAAGTGACGAAGGTAGGGAATTTTCACAGGGAAGGGTTTTTTCATGGGGTAGGGTTTTTTTAACGTTACAGCTGTTGTTCTCGTGAAATAACCCTACCCTTGTTCCCAGTGCTTAAAGCGTTGGGTTAGCAAATTATGTCGGCTTCCCGTGAAAATACCCTACCCTCGTTCCCCGGCGGGTCGAGGAAAATTTTAAAGTGTCTCCTAATGGAGGAAAATTTTAAATATATATATTTTATCATTCCATTTCGATTAATATATAAATTTTCTTCCATTAGGAGGCACTTTTCTGGGCCCGCCGGGGAACGAGGGTAGGGTATTTTGACGGGAAGCCGCCGCTTTAAGGACTGGGAATGAGGGTAGGGTTTTTCACGGAAGCCGAGATCATTTACTGTGTGCGCATGCACACTGGGAAGCGGTTGGGAAGCGGCTCAGCTGATGACTGACGTACCCTAACCGGAAGTAAAGAGGGTAGGGAATTTTCACGGGTAGGGTTTTTTAACGGAACACCGGGTCTTCTCTTCGGCAGTGGCGGTGTTCTAAAATTTAGTCGGACTTGTGAAAATTCTGGACCCTCGTCACTTCCGGTGACGCTACGTCATAACCCAGCTGATGCGAGCCCCGCTGCGCTTGCGCACAAGGCATTTTCAAGGTCCGATGAAATTCTAAGACTTACGAACAGCTGACTGAGAGGAGGAGGGGCTGAGGTGGGACGCACACACCGATGCGGGAAAATGTTACAACACCGCCGCGCAGAGCTGACTCAGAGGAGGCGGGAAGAAAGTGAATACTCATACTAAATAGTAATGATAAAAAATTTTTAGTATTTCTTATTATTTTTTTTTTATCATTACTATTTAGTATGAGTATTCACTTCCTTCCCGCCTCCTGTGCAACATGTTCCTTGCTCGATGACGCGGCGGTGTTGTAACATTATCCCGCAGCGATGTGTGTGTCCCACCTCAGCCCCTCCTCCTCTCAGTCAGCTGTTCGTAAGTCTTAGAATTTCATCAGACCTTTAAAATGCCTTGTGCGCATGCGCACCGGGGCTCGCATCTGCTGGGTTATGACGTAGTGTCACCGGTAGTGACGAGGGTCTGGAATTTTCATGGGTCCGACTAAATTTTAGAACAGCGGCGGGGAAGGTAGGATGCCCGGGTCTCCCGGTGGGATGCAGAAGGCGGCGGGAGGAGGGGGACGTCCCCTCCCGCTCCTTGTAATGACAGCTGAGCGGCTTCTCAGCCGCATCGGTTGTCGTTACAAGACAGCTGACTGTCGGCTATGGACATCGTTACCGGGGTGATGCCTCTAGCTGCAGGCATCACCCCGGTACAAGCATTTTCCCGAAATATCGGCAATATCGGTAAATCCAAAGGCCGATTCTGATATATCGGGGAAAGTGCATATTGGCCCTCGATATATCGGTGTTGCCGATAATCGGTTGATCCCTAATAATGATACATGATGGGAATTGTTAGTGAACAGCTGGAGGGTCATACTTTGGACATCGATGTTCCCGCTCTACTCCGGTGAGGATTCACAGACATGTCTTCGTATTGACAGTGAAGGTCAGGGGACTTTGGCATTTTGTAACATGCTTGAGCCCAAAAATAAAAGTGTTTTGTGTAGCCTCTGTCACTTATAATGTCTTAGAGTCTCGTTCTCCTAGAGAGACGTCCATTTATATGAGTGGTCTAGTAAAACCCCCGTGTCAAAAATATCCTTTTCACTCTTTGAAAAAAAATAAGCTTGCCCTCAACAAGAAAGCTGTAGTTGATTGATAGCTCAGCATATGGATGACATTTTTTTTTTTTCTGTCCAAGGACTTGCTGTTCCAAAATTAGTATACACCATAAAAATATTTGGAAGAGCTTCTAAGAAGATTCATTGTGGTTTCACAAGAGACAAACTGAAAAGTGCCCCTGAGCTGGGACCGGGACTTCTCTTTTCCACGTCATTACAAATCTACATGTTAATGTTTATAAGTTGTGGAGGCAAAGCGTTTTTTTTTCCAACACGCATCCAACCCAATTGGACTTTTATATTATTAGAATAAGAAGGATGGAACTCATCATAAAGACCCCCAATTCACTCCCGTGCTTCCAGGGATACACTGTCATTAATGGAGGGTCCCAAAATTTTAACCAACTGCCTCAGTATCAGGGGCGTAACTACAGGGGTTGCAGGGGTTGCAATTGCAACCGGGCCCCACGTTCAAGGGGGCCTGTTTGGCTCCCCTGTACACCTGGATAGGAGGGGGGGGGGCATGTAGAGAAATCACTATCCTCCTTTTTCCTCCTGTAGCTGCAGGAGGAAAATGGAGGAGATTGGTTTTTCTGTATGCTGCCCCCGCCGCTCCTCCTATCCAGTTCACTTGTGTTCTGCTGTCTCTGGGCCCCTGTGTGCTCCCCTGGTCCCCCCCACAGTGCTGCCGGCTTCCTCCCTTCTTTCTCCTGCCGGCTGCTGCAGGGGATGTGTCACAATAGAGAACATGGAAGGGGTCGGTAGATATGTAATTTACCAGCTCCTTCCTTTTCTGAATGGACAGAGTCATAGTCAGTGACATTGTAATAAAATAAAATAAAATGATAAAAAAAAATACAATTAAAGTACCAAAAAATAAAAACTACTGACACCAGTGGGTGAACTTCCAGGATCGCAAAGGTCACACTTGCGACCAGGCCGTGGCATTCCACCACCGCGGGGAGGCCCCAAGATGGCCAGAAGGGGGCCCACTGCAGAACTTTTGAAAGGGTCCCGCTACGGGACTGTAATAAAGAGCCCCACAACGAGAGTAAAGGGACCCAGGATCAGTGGGAAGAGCCCCGGGCTTGAAGGGCAGGGCCCCGGCCAGGGGTCCCGGGTGGGCCCTTCATGGTTTCTTGCACCGGGGGCCCTGAAGGTTCTAGTTACGCCTCTGCTCAGTATGATTCCTCTTACCCTATAAATGTCCTCATATCTTCTAAGAGGTGCTTATATCTTGCCCTCTCCATCAATTCAGTGACACTTCTATTATTACCCACTGGGCCAATTTTGACACTTCTCACATACATGTAAAAATCAGCAATTTTTTTTTTTGCTAGAAAATTGCTTTGGACCCTCAATCATATATTTTTTGAAAGCAGAGGCCCTGAGGCTTAAAATGGTGGTTGTTGCAATTTTTTTGTATTGCGCAGCCATTTTTAGAACACACATTTTTAAAAAAAAATACTCTTTTTAATGAATTTTAGTTCACATAATACCCAATTTTTTGGTAAAATAAATAAAGTAAAGATGTTTTGCAGAGTAAACAAATACCTTACAGGTCATGCTTTTAAATTGCATATGTGTGGAATGGGGACAAACTGTGGTACCTAAAAAATCTCCATAGGTGACCTTTTAAAAGCCTTTACAGGTTACCAGTTTAGAGTTACACAGGAGGTCTGGTAGGAGAATAATTGTTCTCGCTCTGACATTTGCAGCGATTCATCACATGTGTGGTGTGATCACTATTCACATATGCGTGCAGGACCTACATATGCATTATGAGCTTGAGGGGAAGGGGGGCACTTTAAAAACATTTTCGTTTTTTTTTTTTTACATTGTTCCTTTAACCACTTTACCACCGGAGGATTTTGCTGTCTTACGTCTGGGCCACTTTTTGCGATTCGGCACTGTGCGACTTTAACTGACAATTGCGTGGTCGTGCGACGTCGTACCCAAATTAAATTGACGTCCTTTTTTTCCCACAAACAGAGCTTTCTTTTGGTGGTATTTGATCACCTGTGCGATTTTTACTTTTTGCGCTATAAACAAAAAAAGAGCGTAAATTTTGAAAAAATAACAATATTTTTCACATTTTTTTATATGAAATTCCCCCCAAAAAAATGTAAAAATCAAAATTTTTTTAAATTTTTGGCCAATTTTTTTTCTGCTACCTATGTTTGGTAAAAAAAAAATCACAATAAGCGTATTTTGATTGGTTTGCGCAAAAGTTATTGCGTTTACTAACTAAGGAAAGATTTATGTCATTTTTGGTGTTTTTTATTTTAACGAGTAATGGCGGCGATCTGCGTTTTTTTTTTTTTGCGGGACTGCGACATTGCGGCGGACAGATCGGACCCCTGACTGACATTTTTGACACTTTTGGGGGTACCAGTGACATTACTGCAGTAATCAGTGCTATAAATATGCACTGTTACTGTAAAAATTACACAGTGAAGGGGTTAATTTTATTGGAGAGGGAGGGGTTAATGTATGCCTGGTGCTTACTGACGTGTGTGGGGGGAGGGGACTATGTGACACAAGGACAGATGCAGGGTTCAGCTATGCTGAACCCTGCAATCTGACCCTGCCTGTCACTTCGGAGATCCGCCCGCTTTGTTTACACAGGCGGGCAGATCTCCACACTCGATTCCCTGACGATCGGGGAAGAGCAGCGGCTGCTCCTCCCCTGGCCCGGCTCCCGCCGTGACTGAACACAGCGGGAGCGCTCCTCCGGGGGCGCGCGCGCGCCGCCTAGAAGGGGGAGGGTCTTCCGACATAGGTCTACGTCGTCAGACCTACAAGAGCCACTTTGCCGCAGTAGCATCAACGTAAGCAGCGGTAAAGTGGTTAATTTTGTATTTGATTAACTTTATTGCTATCACAAGGGATAAATAACACCCCTTGTGATAGCATGGGTCGTGACCTGTCCTCTTTATGGAGAGATCTGGGGTCTAAGCAATACAATTTAAAAAATCTCCTACAATCTTTGATTGTAGTATAAAGTATAAAGTGCCCGCTGCCCAGCATGTTTCGTCATGAAAAAGCTTCATCAGCGGAGAGCTGTGCCAACATAGTGTTTTGGATGCAATCTTTTTTTTTTTTTTTTGTGAAGATAATGTTGGCGGTTTCTAATTTTGTTTGTGACGCCATGCCGTCATCACGCCTCTAATGCCGACTAGAATGTGACAAAGCCGTCACAAACGCCAGGTATGTGAATGATGTACAAAGCTCTTCCTCTGTTTTTGCAGATCAACTATCTGCTGTTTCTGACTTGTTGCTGTTGTCCCGTCTTATTAATGGGATTGGAATAATGATGCGCCATTTTATCTTAAGGGCAAAACATCAAAATGGCTTTATATTTTCCATTCATTTATCGATATTAATTAAATGTATAATAATGGATCCCTCATATATCTTTGCATTTATGAACGGTTTGAACATTTACCCATCGGGCACTTTGCTAGTACCAGGTTGGGCCTCCTTTTGCTTTCAGAACTGCCTTCATTCTTCGTGGCATCGATTCAACAAGGTGTTGGAAACATTTCTGAGATTTTGGTCCATAGTGACATGATAGCATCACTCAGTTGCTGCAGATTTGTTGGCTGCACATCCATGATGTGAACCTCCCATTCCATCAGATCCCAAAGGTGCTCTATTTGATGGAGATCTGGTGAGTGTGGAGGCCATTGGAGTACAGTGACCTCATTGTCATGGTGAAGAAACCAGTGGTGAGTTATTTGAGCTTTGTGACATGGTGCATTATCCTGCTGGAAGGAGCCATCAGAAGATGGGGACACTGTAGTCATAAAGGGATGGACATGGTCAGCAACAATACTCAGGTGGGATTTAAACGATGCTCAGTTGGTACTAAAGGGCCCAAAGTATGCCAAGAAAATATCCCCCCCACCATTACTCCACCACCAGCCTGAACCGTTGATACAAGGCAGGATGGATCCATGCTTTCATGTTTTTTACCCCCAATTCTGACCCTACCATCTGAATGTTGCTGCTGAAATTGAGACTTATCAGACCAGGCAACGTTTTTCCAATCTTCTATTGTCCAATTTTGGTGAGCCTGTGTGAATTGTAGCCTCAGTTTCCTGTTCTTAGCTGCCAGGAGTGGCACCCTAGTGTGGTCTTCTACTGCTGTAGCCCATCTGCTTCAGAGCTGGTTCACACTCATGCGGCTGCGGCGTTGGCATGTAATGTCGGAGCGCACTGCTCCTTCATTACATGCGATCGGCTTGCGGTGCGAGTTTAGCCATACCCTTTGTATGGCTAAATTCGCACCGCACCCGCAGCAAACACGCACAGGACCTTTTTTGCACCGCACCCGCAGCAAAACACGCACAGGACCTTTTTTGCAGATCCTGTGCGAACTGCAAGATCGCACTGCGATATGCGATCAAACTGGGGGTGTCGATAAGATTACATTGACACCCCCAGCGTATCGCATATGGCAGTGTGAACTGCCGGGGGTGCGTTTGCGATGCGGGAACAGGCTGCGAATTCGCAGCCTTCCCGCATCGCATAAGTGTGAACCGGCACTCAAGGTTGGATGTGTTGTGCGTTCAGAGATGGTATTCTGCATACCTTGGGTGTAACGAGTGGTTGTTTGAGTTATTGTTGCCTTTCTATCATCTTGAACCAGTCTGCCCATTCTCCTCTGACATCAACAAGGCATTTTCATCCACACAACTGCCGTTTACTGGATATTTATATTATTCTCTGTATCCCCGAGAGATGGTTGTGTGTGAAAATCCCAGTAGATCAGCAGTTTTGGAAATACTCAGACCATCCCGTCTGGCACCAACAACCATGTTACATTCAAAGTCACTTAAATCCCGTTTCTTTCCCATTCTGATTCTCGGTTTGAACTTCAGCAAGTCGTTTTCACCACGTCTAGATGTCTAAATGCTTTGAGTTGCTGTCATGTGATTGGCTGATTAGCAATATGTGTTACCAAGCAATTGAATAGGTGTACCTAATAAAGTGGCCGGTGAGTGTATATTACAGCTCCCAGCATGGACTGTTTGAAGTCAGATACGTCTTTATTTCACCAGTAGCAATGAAAAAAAAAAAAACGGTTGTCTGTTGATATGGAACCACACGGACCAAATCATAGTAATGGTGCAGAAAATTACACCTTTCACTGGAGCCGCGGCTGTGCGCGGAGCAGCTGTGCCGATGTCGGGAGGAGGGACCCTAATTACTTAGATCGGACAGGTTAGCTTCCCCTGAATCAGGCTAATAGGAGTCAGATGGGATTAGGATTAGCAGCGCAGCGCAGAGACAGCGGGTAGCAGTTGATAATCTAATAAATATTCGGAGAATCCTCTAGTTTGAAACACCGGATTAACCACGGCTCAGAGGAGGGCGGGCAGCGAGCGACGAGTGTGCTGAAATGTACAAAATACACATGGAACCAATGCCGTATAGTGAAAGTGACAAATGAAACATTCCCGTCTAAGCGATCGCCATTATCCGGCCAGACAAATAGTGAAAATAAGTGGAAGTGACAGGGTCAGCCACAGACCACCCCCCCGAAGCCTTCAATAATAATAAACGCCTCCTCACTCCTAGTTTCCTAGAGTTTGGGAATGTGCGGGACAAGGGAGCCTAGATTTCTTCATAATAGACTGGATGCAATGTCCTGGGAACCTTTTCTCAGGAAGGGAATCCCGGCTCATGCTGGGGAAATGGGATTAAGTAGCAGAAGAGTGCAGCCACCAGTCATTGTAGGAAAGGAGGGGGGGGGGATGCAGGACGCATGCTGGGGAATTCATAGACAGTGGCCTGGACATTCTTTAGCATGCAGTCACTCCTCTGCACAATAATTGTTGGTGCGGGCAGGAACAGGTACATGAATGTGTGGTGTGGTGTGGACGGGGGCGGCAGTAAGGCTGAAGTGTCCATATGGTTGACACTCCATTCTTGGTGCATGTGCATGTTAAGCCCATTGCTAGTAAGGGTGCTCTGGGCTATGCATTCTAGCAACATGATGACTCCCATGCCCCTTTCAGATCTTCAAAGAGATTCCCTGGTCAGTGGCTCAAAGTAAACAAAGAGGCCGGGGTGCTGGCCGATGTCATTACCCAGATATGGCCATAGGGATTCCCTGGGTAGCAGCTGAATGTAAACAAAGAGGTGGGGTGCGGGCCGATGTCATTACCCAAATATGGGTATAGGGATTCCCTGAGTAGCAGCTGAAAGTAAACAAAGAGGTGGGGTGCTGGCCGATGTCATTACCCAAATATGGGTATGGGGATTCCCTGAGTAGCAGCTGAAAGTAAACAAAGAGGCGGGGGTGCTGGCCAATGTCATTACCCAAATATGGCCATAGGGATTCCCTGGGTAGCAGCTGAAAGTAAACAAAGAGGCGGGGGTGCTGGCCAATGGCATTACCCATATATGGCCATAGGGATTCCCTGAGTAGCAGCTGAAAGTAAACAAAGAGGTGGGGTGCTGGCCAATGTCATTACCCAAATATGGCCATAGGGATTCCATGGGTAGCAGCTGAAAGTAAACAAAGAGGTGGGGGTGTTGGCCAAAGTCATTACCCAAATATGGCCATAGGGATTCCCTGGGTAAGAGCTTGAAGGTAAACAAAGAGGTGGGGTGCTGGCCGATGTCATTACCCAAATATGGCCATAGGGATTCCCAGGGTAGCAGCTCAAAGTAGACAAAGAGGTGGGGTGCTGGCCGATGTCATTACCCAAATATGGCCATAGGGATTCTCTGGGTAAGAGCTTGAAGGTAAACAAAGTGACAGGGATGCTAGGTGATGTCATTACCCAAATATGGTCAGAGAAATTCCCAAACAGCTGAACGTAAACAAAGGGGTAGATGCTGGCTGATGTCATTACCCAAATATGATCATGGCCGCGAGCACAGATTCCCCCGACCAGCAGCTGAAAGTAAACAAAGGGACAGGATGCTGGCAGACGTCATTACCCAAAAATGGTTAGAGGGATTCACCAACTGGCATCTGAAAGTGAAAAAAGGGACTGGGGTGCTGCCTGATGTCATTACCTAAATACAGCCATAGCCACGGATATTCCTCGGCCAATGGCTGAAAGTAATTAAAGAGTCGGGATGCTGGCCGATGTCATTACCCAAATATGGCCATGGTCATGAGCACAGAGATTCCCCGACCAGCAGCTGGAAGTAAACAAAGGGACAGGATGCTGGCTGACCATAGTACCCAAATATGGCTAGAGGGATTCCCCAACTGGCAGCTGAAAGTGAACAAAGGCGCTGGGGTACTGGCTGAAGTCATTTCTAAAATACGGCCATGGGCACTGAGATTTCCTGGCAAAAAAATGAAACTAAACAAAGGGGCAAAATGCTGGCCAACATCATTACCCAAATATGGCGAGAGAGATTCTCCAACTGGCAAATGAAAGTTAACAAAGGGGGTGGATGCTGGCTGATGTCATTACCTAAATACGGCCATAACCAAGGGTATTCCTCGGCCGACGGATGAAAGTAATCAAAGAGTCGGGATGCTGGCCATGGTCATTATCCAAATATGGCCATGGCCTTGGGCACAGAAATTCCCCAGCCAACAGCTGAAAGTAAACAAAGGGTCAGGATGTCAGTAACCAAATACTGTATGGCCAGAGAGATTCCCTCTCAAGGATCAAGGATGCGGGACAATGTCTTTACCCAGATATAGCCATTACTACATTTTGACAATAATGTCAACCAGCATCCTAACCGTTTTGTTTTCTTTCGGTTATTAACTGGCTGGTAGCCAAATGGAGCCAAAGAAAAGTCATTGGTTGTTAGGAAGCTGGCAGCTGCCAACTTCCTTGCAGCCCACAAGCTGGAAGCTGTTACATTAATGACCGCTTCCCAGCTCATATGGCAAACTCTAAGCACTGGTGTCTCTCTGTTCGCCAACTCAGAATTGGTCCTAATTACCGCAGGTTTGCAATAAATATTTTTTAATCTGTTGTAGCCATCACAAAAAGTTGCAGATCTACCTGAATCGGGTGCATGTATCGGTACTGGCACTGAAACTGGCTCAAAGCTTTCACGATTTAGGTGCAGGCCATATGAAAGGAGCAGAGATGTGTAGTAACTAAGTAGAACTACTTCACTACTGTACTTAAGTACCCAAAGGCGGTATCTGTACTTTCCTAGAGTAGAATTTTTTTCTCCTACTTCCACTTTTACTTCACTACATTTTTTCGATGATTTCAATACTTCTACTCCGATATTTTTTTTTTGTGCTGCATAGTTACTCGTTACAATTATAAAAATTACCACTGCCAGAACAGTAGATGGCAGGTTTATAATGTCATGTGTAAGTCCCCGTTCACACACAGGCGACCTCCGAGGTCGCGGTGCTAGCAGCGCGGGTGCGAGCAGCGCGCCACGACCTCGGAGCGGCCGCCACGGACTTCATAACATTGAAGTCTATGGCGGTCGCCTCCTGGTCGCCCCAAAGAAGCTCCGGACCCTTTTTCTAAGTCGGAGCGACTTGTGTCGCTCCTATTAGAACGGGTCCGCAGCGAACCTATGGGAGGCGACCTACGGCGACCTGTGAGGCGACCAGGTCGCCTCACAGGTCGCCTCAGTGTGAACCGGCACTAAATCAGCGCATACGAAAATAAATGCTACTGTATGTATAAATAAAAGCTGCTATACCATATCTTTCCACTAAAAAGAAAATATGAAACAAACAAATTGTGATTGTCCTTTAGGTTATTCATTTGAAATAATAAAAAACAATATGATGTTCAAACTTTTGACTTCTTTCTTTAATAACTACATAACACAGTACTTGTACTTTTACTTTCAGTACTTGAGTAGCAAAATGTAAAAAAAAAACTACTTGCAATACTTAAAGCGGAGTTCCACCCAAAAGTGGAACTTCCGCTTTAGGGAGTCCTGACCCCCCGACATGCCACATTTGGCATGTAATTTTTTGGGGGGGGGGGAGCGGGTACCTAGTTCTGACAGGTACCCGCTCCCACTTCCGCTCGGAGCGCCGCGGCGCCCTGAGCGGAAGTTCTCCTCTCCCCCTCCCTCCCTGCAATCTTCTGGGACACGTCAGAGGTCCCAGAAGATTGCCGGCCAATCACAGCGCGCAGCGCGACTCGCGCACGCGCAGTGGGTACCCGGCTGTGAAGCCGCAAACTGTAACAGCCGGGTGCCCACAGCAGTGATGCCGGCGCCGAGGGAGAGGATCGAGGCTTCCGGCGGCCGCATCGCTGGACCGTTGGACAGGTGAGTAAATGGCTGGAACTCCGCTTTAAGTACGAAAAATGTTGAATACTTTAGTACTTCTACTCAAGTCACTTTTTGATAGAGCACTTCCACTTCTACTCAAGTCACTTTTTGATAGAGCACTTGTACTTTTACTCAAGTATGGGTTTCGAGTACTTTATACAACTCTGGAAAGGAGCCATACCCCTGGAAAAGTTTAATAATTCCTCCAGAAATGTGCTTTATGGAATTCCCCCCCATAGGGGTCTTTCACATTAAGGATAGGACTTGTCCAGACAGGGCATCAATGACCATCCTTGGTTTACAGAGTTTTACCTTTCCCCCTAGATGGCCTACACCTTCTGCAAGGGATCTAAAAGCAAAGTACTGTAATGCCACATCCTGAGAAAACCTATTCGCAAAGTTTAAATATTAAAAAGGAAGATCTCCCTACATCCTGACTTTAAGGGGGAATCCATAAGAGAAAGGCATTTATGTCGTTGGAGTGAACGCACTTGTTCACCACACTTCTGCCCCCCTCCTGTCTTCCTGCTAAGAGCTTTTGGCCAAATGTTGATGGTCTAACCAGGAGCTCTGTCATGTTATTTATAAGCATCAGTAAATATCGATTGAAATGACACTCATACATCTAGAGAGAGAGCTACCGAGACAGTCCTCTGACTTCCAATGTTACAAGTCCGTGATAGCAGCTGACCTCTTCAGAGGCTGATGGGTGGAATATCGGGAAATTTATAATATTGAAATGCATTTCATCTTTGGGGGGGGGCATTGCAGATGTGTAGCTGTGGATCCTCTTTGCTTGAGTTTTAAGCTATAAAATCTGTAGAAAGTTTTTTTTTTTTTCCCTGGATAAACACAGGAAATTAAATCAATCTTATAAATATTCAACACAGTGTTATTTTTCTCCTTAGAAATCATATAATATGCATTTAATCAATAGGCAACTAACCAGGGCTTCCTTTTAGAGAAAATGCATGTTTACTCCTAAAAATAAAGTAGCTGATATCTGTGATGTTCACCACAAAGTAATTTTTAATGAGGTAACAAAACCATAGAATAAGCTTTTATTTTGAGCAATATTCTGCTTTTGTGTCATCGTGAAAACGTACCGGGCGATGTGATTCATTGTGGAAATTTATCCAAAAATTTCTATTAAAATTGTAACGCAGCTGACTTAAAGGGGTAACGCCAATCTTTCAGCTCTTTATTAGCCAATCTAAATTTTATAATTTGAGGCAGGGAAATGATTAGTGGTAAATAACATTTATTACCACCGCCTTTACTTTACACCTCAAAAGCTCTTGAGATATCCACTGTATTTTATGGCATAAATCCATGTTTTGTCCTGTGCCTATGCATACATTTTGGGGGAATAAGCAGACCTACATTCTGCGTTTTTAGTGATGCTTGTAAATAAAGAGGTAAAAAATATTGTTACCCCCATTCCCAAAGAAGGGTTGAGCTTGGGTTTGGCTCTGGGTTTGGTTTGAACCCATTTTCGGCCAAACCTCAAAGTCAGCTGTTATTCCTGAGACACTCCCTGCCCAGCAGCCACACATACACAAAGCGGCTGGGATGCCCCTGGCATCATCGACCCTATATGGCCATACGGTCATATTAGGTCAATGCCATTGCCCCTATTCCCATAGTAGGGATGAGCTTAGATTACCTCCATTCCCAAAGTAGGGATGAGGTTAGATTTGGCTCTGGGTTTGGTTTGAACCCATTTTCGGCCAAACCCCAAAGCCAGCTGTCATTCCTAAGACCTTCCCTTCCCAGCAGCCAGACATACACAAAGCAGCTGGGATGCCCCTGGCATCATTAACCTTATATGGCCACATGGTCATATTAGGTCAATGCCATTGCTACCATTCCCAAAGTTGGGATAAGCTTAGATTAACCCTATTCCCAAAGTAGGGATGAGGTTAGATTTGGCTCTGGGTTTGGTTTGAACCCATTTTCGGCCAAACCTCAAAGTCATCTGTTATTCCTGAGACATTCCCTGCCCAGCAGCCACACATACACAAAGCTGCTGGGATGCCCCTGGCATCATCAACGCTTTATGGCCATACGGTCATATTAGGTCAATGCCATAGCCCCCATTCCCAAAGTAGGGATAAGCTTAGATTACCCCCATTCCCAAAGTAGGGATGAGGTTAGATTTGTCTCTGGGTTTGGTTTGAACCAATTTTTGGCCAAACCTCAAAGCCAGCTGTCATTCCTGAGACATTCCCTGCCCAGCAGCCACACATACACAAAGCTGCTGGCATGCCCCTGGCATCATCAACGCTATATGGCCACACGGTCATATTAGGTCAATGCCATAGCCCCCATTCCCATAGTAGGGATGAGCTTAGATTAATCCCATTCCCAAAGTAGGGATGAGGCTAGATTTGGCTCTGGGTTTGAACCCATTTTCGGCCAAACCTCAAAGCCAGCTGTCATTCCTGAGACATTCCATGCCCAGCAGCCAGATATACACAAAGTGGCTGGGATGCCCCTGGCATCATTACCTTATATGGCCACATGGTCATATTAGGTCAATGCCATTGCCCCCGTTACCAAAGTAGGGATGAGCTTAGATTTGGCTCTGGGTTTGGTTTGAACCCATTTTCGGCCAAATCTCAAAGTCAACAGTCATTGCTGAGACATTCCCTGCCCAGCAGCCACAGGGTACAAAAAGGGGTTGGGATGCTTCTGGCATCATTGACCTTATATGGCCACATGGTCATATTAGGTCAATGATGTCAACTGCAAAAGCCGAGGAATGATAGCTATAAGGTTCAGCTGAACCTGGATCTACCTAATATGGCCACATGGTCATATTAGGTCAATGTATTTAATTTAATCTGGCCATTTGGCCATATTAGTTCAATGATGTCCCTGTTCTTTGTGTAGGTGCTGCTGTGGGGCAGAGAATGTTCTGAATTCAGGCAGCTAGCCCAGGGTAGACAGGTTTCATATGGATTCAGACCAACCCAAGCTCATCAATATTCCAGAGTTGTATTATTTAAAGGAAAACTGTACTGAGAAACGTATTGTCTACCTCCCATGCTGGTCTGAAGGCTTCAATACAACCTGTGTTGCTTACCTAAAATATGTCTAAACATCAGGTGGCTCTGATGCTAGCTTCATGCTTTTTCCCAGGCTGGTGGCTCAGAGTTTGGCCAGAGTTGTCCAGCCTTGAAAACTGATGTACCGTATATACTCGAGTATAAGCCGACCCGAATATAAGCCGAGACCCCTACTTTTACCACAAAAAAGTGGGAAAATGTATTGACTCGAGTATAAGCCTAGGGTGGGAAATGCAGCAGCTACTGGACCCAACTGGACCACCACGAGACACAAAACAGGGGCTGCGGGCATGGTACATGAGATGGCGCAGGTCATAGTACAGGCAGTGCACAGGTCATGGTAAGGGCATGGCACAGGTCAGGGCACAGGTGATGGTACAGGCATGGCACAGGTGATGGTACAGGCATGTCACAGGTCATGGTACAGGCATGTCACAGGTCATGGTACAGGCGTGGCATAGCACAGGTGATGGTATAGGCATGGCACAGTATGTACAGGCATTGCACAGTATGTACAGGCATTGCACAGTATGTACAGGAATGGCACAGTAGGTATAGGCATGGCACAGTAAGTACAGGCATGGCACAGTATGTACAGGCATGGCACAGTATGTACAGGCATGGCACAGTAGGTATAGGCATGGCACAGTAAGTACAGGCATGGCACAGTATGTACAGGCATGGCACAGGAGATGCAGTGCTGCGGGCATGGTACAGGGGAATGTCCTGTACCATGCCGCAGCACTGCATGAGGAAATACAGGGGCTGCGGAGGAGTCTCACTTACCTGTCGGTGAGGCGCTGTCTTCCATTTAAAAATCGCGCCACCCGGCGCCTCCAATACGTCACCGCAAATGCGCCGCCGTTGCTCGGGAAAGGCCGAACACGTTCGGCTATTCCCGGGCATGCGGCACATGCGCAGTGACACGTCCGCGCCGAGTGGCGCCATTTTTAAAAAGACACTCTAGCCAGTGATTTGAGTATAAGCTGAGGGGTGCATTTTCAGCATGAGAAAACATGCTGAAAAACTCGGCTTATACTCGAGTATATACGGTATTAAGTGAATTAATGCGTTTTTTAGTTTTTAGTCCGTTGACAGTTCCATTATGAGTCCAGGCCAAAAGTGGGTAGGTTGGCATTGCATATTTTTTGTAACTACTTTACCAAGCACATATAGAATGTAAAAAGGAGGTAGATGACTTACCACCATATTAAAACTAGCTAACTGTTTCTTTGAAACATTTTTTGGCAAAACAGTACTGGGTGGCACTGAGATGGGACTGACTGGCTTCTGAGTTCTACACTATTTGCCAGTGCCTTGCTTAGAGAAATGTAATGTTCGGAGAAGACAATCATTTCTATGCGGAAGCAAGCTGATTAGATGCAGTAAGTAGTCTGGTTATATGTTAAAGATGTAAGAGAGAGTAAATATGTGTAAAGTGGTAAAAAAGAAATGAAGGGAAATGAGCGTTGGTAGTGCGCTCCCCCCGGACTCTGCAGGAGACACAAGCACGGCCGCTGTCTTCATAAAATCCCCACGGGTGGAGGGAGCTGATTTTCTGCTGTTAATATTGCATCCGTTGATGAAGAATTCGTTAGGATAATGGAACAAAGCTAAAATATGAATGACTCTCTGTCAAGAAGCATCTTTTGTTTTTTTTTTTTTTCTTTTTTGATTAGCTGTAAGGAGGGGGATTCACCTTGGTTCTGGCCGACTAAGGTATGCAGTGACTGTCTGTGTATCTGCAGAAGCAGTTTTTTCATTATGGAGATGCGTTTAACCTTCCATTCTAAAAATGTAAATGATATTCTTTATGTTGGCTGGTATTGGAATGTATAGGAACTTACAACAGAAAAGTGCTTGTGTGACACATAAACACTACTAATATTAAAGTGATTGTAAACGATCACCTTGTAAAACATCCCATTCATTTTAAAATATAAATGAAAGGCAAATCATTTGTGTATAGATATAATTTATCTTTATATTTTTAAATACCTTTTTTTCCTTTTTTTATAAGTGATCACATTCCCTCTGCTCTCAGCTGCATAAGAGCTGGGGGGGGGGAGAAGCAGCAGCACACTAAGCCTCTCAGTGAATGGCTGTGCAGCAGGGGCGTGTCATCAGTACCGGGACAAGGTCATACAGAGCCAACGGTGAATGTGCCATATTGTGCCCCCCCCCCCCAAAAAAAAATAAAATAAAAATTGAGTGCTAATCTGCATGCTTAACTCAAATACTCTCATTCCACATATGCTCCTAGCACAAATTTGCCAAAAAAAAAAAAAAAATTCCCCCTTAACACAATTCCTCCACGCCTCAAATTTCACCTCTAAGCATAAATCTTCTCCCTCCCCAACTTCAAATCTCCCCTTCCAGCACAGATTCCCTTCCCCGATCCCCCATTCTAGCACAACCCCCCCACAATTTCCCCTCCTAGCACAAATTCCCCCCAGTTATTAATATATAGGATTTATATAGTGCTGATAGTTTACGCAGCGCTTTACAACTTGAGGGTAGACAGTACAAATACGATACACTTTAATACAGTAGGAATCAGAGGGCCCTGCTCGTTAGAGCTTACAATCTAAGAGATCTCTACTAGCACAAATTCCCATCCCCAACAAAACATTTCCCTCCCAGCAAATATCCCCTCCAAACGGATTTGTGCTAGAGTGGGGGATTTCGGGGTTTGTGCTAGAAAGGGTAAAATGAGGGGATATTGCGTTTTCTAGCACAAATTCCCCACCTCAAATCCTCTTCCCCCCATTTCCCCTCTCAACACAAATCCCCCCCCCCCCAAACCACCACTAGCACACCTCCTCAAATTTCCCCTCCTAGAACAAATCCCCCTCCCCCCCAATCTCCTTGTGGTGCCCTGGAACCTCACATGATGCCACAGTGCCCATCTGCCCACTCCTTGCCCCGGCCCTGTGTGTCATTACAAGTCTGATCATTGGAGGAGAACATATGAGTTCCCAGCATAGCTAGAGAACTGACCACAGAGTGCTCTCCTGCTTGGTGTGGTCAGGAAAGCAAGGGGACTGGAAGGAACACCAGGGATTTCACACAAAGGAAGCAATACAAATAGAACGAGATACTTTCTCATACAAGCAGCCACATATCAGAAATATGAAGTGTTGGGGTAACAAACGCTTTACGCTGCAGGTAAACCATGAGATATTGTTCACTGCTAGTTCATTGTCTAAAAATAAAGTGCTGCGCTAACAGAAAGAAAAAATAAATAAAGGAATCATAAGAAAAATGATACACAAAATTATAAAGTCCTTCTGTGAAAAGAATAAACAACTCCTTCCGTGTGCGAATAGTCCCACCTGTCCCTTGAAATTGGTGCTTAAATCAGTGAATCAACCGTCGCCTCCTGAGATGAGGACCACCACCAAAGAGAGTAAGATGTGCTCTTAGCAGAACACGGGGACCTTCTTGTGAAAGAAAGGTTAGATAGGCTGGTTGACCAATAGTTCTCCGAAGCATCCACAGGCATGGACGGCACTTTATATACTCCAGGCCATTCCTCCAGACATCAGCAATAGTATCGATTAGAACAAATATACAAATCAAATAGTGGAAAACCCTTAAAATGATGCCCCAGGAGAAATATTTGATGACGAAACGTGCAGGGAAGAGGGATGTGCTTGCGTCATCGCGTACCGAAAGTGATGGTAAGCGCCATCTCCGTTAGCCGGCAAGTTTACTTGTTCATGTGAGTGATATTTTAAAGATTTATTAAAGATTTTGTATGAACTTACGCTATTCGATTTGTTTATTTTCACCATTGCTGATGTCTGGAGGAATGGCCTAAAGTATATAAAGTGCAGTCTGTGCCTGTGGATGCTCCGGAGAACTATCCGTCAACCAGCCTATCTGACCTTTCCTTCACAAGAAGTTCCCTGTGTTCTTGTAAGAGCACATCTTACTCTCTTTGGTGGTGGTCCTGATCTCAGGAGGTGATGGCTGATTCACTGATTTAGTCCGATTTCAAGGGACAAGTGGGGGCTTCACACGGAAGGAGTTGTTTATTCTTTTCACAGAAGGACTTAATAAACTTTATGATTTCGTGTATCATTTTTCTTATGATTCCTTTTTTTAATTTTTTTTCTGTTAGCACTTCATTTTTTGACATTGGAATGTATAGACTATAGACCAATGTTAATGCTTGCCATACACAGCTTGACATTTGGACAATAATTCAAGCTGTGCGTGCCCCTGTTAGCACCATTGGGTTCAATAAAAGTAAATTGTTCAATTGACTTTTGTCAAAGAAATTGAGTAGAACAGTGACTGCATCCAATCAATGTTTGGGTATTCTGTCAACCGTGGGTGCCTGCTATCCAGTGGCGGCTGGTGCTTTGTAATTCGGGGGGAAGGGGGCGCGGCAAACCAATGCGCACCCCCCCCCCCGGTCGGTCGGTCATTCGGTCTCAGTCAGTCAGTCAGTTGGCAGGCGTCACGTTTCCCCCCTGCCCAACGGCCTGCCTCCTTACCTCCTCCTTCCTCCTGTCTGAGCCGGGGAATGCTGGGTGGCTGAGCCGCTGTCCTTCTCCTCCAGCCGTGTCTCTTCTGCCTCTTCCTGGCCACTGGCCAGTAAGATTGCTTCTCCTTTTTGCCAATCAGGAAAGGGGTCTCACAACCCCTCTTCCTGATTGGCTGGGAGGAGAGTCAGTGTGTCAATAGTGAATATTAATTTGCTATTGTCACACAACTGGGTGGGCTCAGGGCGCAGTACTCTGCGCCCCAAGCCTGCCCTTTTTTGAAGCCTATTAGAGCCTCTGGCTCTAATCACGTGCTTCAAAAAAAAAGAAATCCCCTATTGGAATCCATGCTTCCAGCACCCTGCATGTAGATTAGGGGGCCGGATGCATGGATGGGGGGCGGACCCAATGGACCCTGCCGCTATCAGAACACAATAGCCGGTTGAGGTGAATCCTCCATCTGCACTATTTAGCATGGAAGGAAGAATCTTTTATATCTATGTCTGTATGGCCAGCTTTACACAAACAAAATGGCAGTTAGAGGCATTTCTTGGGTGAGCGGTCTCTGCAGCTTGCAAACAGATGTAGGTTAAATTAGGTTAAATGATCCTCCTTGTAAGATATCCTGTAAGATCCAAAGAAGGATACAGTTATAAATATTTTCCAGGCTCACATGTTGGCATTACTTGACCGAGAATTGTATGTGTTTATGAAATTACAGTTCATAATTGATTGTTTAACTGGCACTTCTTCCCTTCTGTACACAGAAAAATCTGCACTGAACAGATGTGTTTGCTTTTCTCAAATCTGGCATCTTCCATTTATGATGGCAAACTATGCCATGCCATTACTGTACTTTGGTGGGGCCCTGTGCCAGATGAAAGGAAAACAGGCATGTTACTGCTATAAACAGAAATAGTAAATGTTACTGAGGGTCTCTTTGGACTGGGGATATATTATTATTACAGGAATTTATATAGTGCTGACAGTTTTGCACACCACTATACATACTGTTCATTCAGTTTAATCCTTGCCTCCAAGGAGCTTACAATCTGAGGTCCTTACTTCACATGCATACATACACTATATTACCAAAAGTATTGGGACACCTGCCTTTACACACACATGCACTTTAATGGCATCCCAGTCTTAGTCCGTAGGGTTCAATATGGAGTTGGCCCACCCTTTGCAGCTTCAACTCTTCTGGGAAGGCTGTCCACAAGGTTTAGGAGTGTGTCTATGGGAATGTTTGACTATTCTTCCAGAAGTGCATTTGTGAGGTCAGGCACTGATGTTGGACAAGGCGGCAGCTTGGCCTGCAGTCTCCTTTCTAATTCATCCCAAAGGTGTTCTATCGTGTTGAGTACTGGCCAGCCAAGTTCCTCTACTCCAAACTCGCTCATCCACGTCTTTATGGACCTTGCTTTGTGCACTGGTGCGCAGTCATGTTGGAACAGGAAGGGGCCATCCCCAAACTGTTCCCACAAAGTTGGGAGCATGAAATTGTCCAAAATGTCTTGGTATGCTGACGTCCTAAGAATTCCCTTCACTGGAACTAAGGGGCCAAGCCCAACCCCTGAAAAACAACCCCACACCATAATCCCCCCTCCACCAAATGATTTGGACATGTGCACAAAGCAAGGTCCATAAAGACATGGATGAGCGAGTTTAGGGTGGAGGAACTTGTCTGGCCTGATCTCAACCTGATAGAACACCTTTTAGGGGAATTAGAGCGGAGACTGCGAGCCAGGCCTTCTCCTCCAACATCAGGGCCTGACCTCACAAACGCACTTCTGGAAGAATGGTCAAACATTCCCATAGACACACTCCTAAACCTTGTGGACAGCCTTCCCAGAAGAGTTGAAGCTGTTGTAGCTGCAAAGGGTGGGCCAACTCCATATTGAACCCTACAGACTAAGACTGGGACGCCATTAAATATAGTTCATCTTTGTTGTATATAAAATGCAATTTTTATCTTTCAAAAAGTGTTTCCCAGTGCTAAACCTTTCATCCAATTTCTAAATTGCTGCATGTGGAAATTTCAAAAGCCAGTATAAAGGAAGAGTAGTGGTAAAAAAAAAACACGAATCCGTTTTTTTTTGTATAATTGTTCTTTACGTTGGCGCCTCCTGGTCATTTAGGAAGTTTTAGATACCCGGAAGGTGGGCGGGGTTTCAAATCAGGGGCAGTTCCTTGAAATCAGGGACAGTTCCTCAAAATCAGGGACAGTCTCTCGAAATCAGGGACAGTTCTTCGAAATCAGGGAAAGTCTCTCGAAAGCAAGGACAGTCTCTCGAAATCAGAGAGTCTCTCAAAATCAGGGACAGTTCTTTTCGAAATCAGGGACAGTCTCTTGAAAACAGGGACAGTCTCCCGAAATCAAGGACAGTCTCTCAAAATCAGGGACAGTCTCTCGAAATCAGAGAGTCTCTCAAAATCAGGGACAGTCTCTCAAAATCAGGGACAGTCTCTCGAAAGCAAGGACAGTCTCTTGAAATCAGAGACAGTCTCTCAAAATCAGGGACAGTTCTTCGAAATCAGGAACAGTCTCTCGAAATCAGAGACAGTCTCTCGAAAGCAAGGACAGTCTCTTGAAATCAGAGACAGTCTCTCAAAATCAGGGACAGTTCTTCGAAATCAGGGACAGTCTCTTGAAATCAGGGACAGTCTCCCGAAATCAAGGACAGTCTCTCAAAATCAGGGATAGTCTCTCGAAATCAGAGAGTCTCTCAAAATCAGGGACAGTTCTTCGAAATCAGAGACAGTCTCTCAAAATCAGGGACAGTTCTTCGAAATCAGGAACAGTCTCTCGAAAGCAAGGACAGTCTCTTGAAATCAGAGACAGTCTCTCGAAATCAGGGACAGTTCTTCGAAATCAGGGACAGTCTCTTGAAATCAGGGACAGTCTCCCGAAATCAAGGACAGTCTCTCAAAATCAGGGATAGTCTCTCGAAATCAGAGAGTCTCTCAAAATCAGGGACAGTTCTTCGAAATCAGAGACAGTCTCTCAAAATCAGGGACAGTTCTTCGAAATCAGGAACAGTCTCTCGAAAGCAAGGACAGTCTCTTGAAATCAGAGACAGTCTCTCAAAATCAGGGACAGTTCTTCGAAATCAGGGACAGTCTCTTGAAATCAGGGACAGTCTCCCGAAATCAAGGACAGTCTCTCAAAATCAGGGATAGTCTCTCGAAATCAGAGAGTCTCTCAAAATCAGGGACAGTTCTTCTAAATCAGGGGCAGTCTCTTGAAAGCAAGGACAGTCTCTCGAAATCAGAGACAGTCTCTCAAAATCAGGGACAGTTCTTGGAAATCAGGGACAGTCTCTTGAAATCGGGGACCGTTGGGAGCTAAGCTATGTGTGCAGTAACTTCATGCATTTATTGTTAAATGTGAAAGTTCTTACATCCCGAGTTTTGGTAAGTGTTGAGAATGATATTCCGAGGCGTACAAAGGTATAGGTATGAGATAGAAAGGAGTTCTACGTACATGTACCTTTTTTGATGGTACAAAAGCCTTGTGAAGCCTCCCTTTCACACGCAGTGCTTGCTTGCTTGTTGTTTTTTCTTCCAGCCACACAAAAGAAGGCTTTGAAGGCTCTTTTTACACTTGGACATTCCAGTTACAAGAGCATCTTTTCAGCGCTGCGGCACGTTCCTTGCTGCGTCTTGTCACAGTAGAATCATCTTCTCACAGCCTCTCTATGCCCCTTTATTTTCTAAGCGCGAGCCCCTATCGTTCCTTCCCCCCGTGTGTTCCCCTTTATCCATATAACACCATCTCCAAGCTCTCCAACAGCGAGAGTCACCGCTTGGAGTGGTTTTGTTTCCTGCGAGAAGAAAAGACGTTGAGTTCCAACTTGTCACCTCCATTTTTATCCCTGTTACCTACTTCATCATTATCTTAATCACCATTGTGTTCAATTTGACCGTTTTCCCTTTCACTGCTTCTGGTGTGTAATGCTGTGCTGACAGTCACCCCAGGCCCTATTGCCTAGGGAACATTCCTGTTAAGCCTTTGCCCTAGGCCCTCACACCCCCTCCCCCCCCCCCCCATGTCACTTTCTATTCTATTTTTCTCCCGTGTTTTTTTTTTTTTTTCCTTTTTTTGTCTTTTAACATGGTTTTGCTAAAAAGTTTTTTAATCAATCAAGTATGAGCCAGAAAATTGGCTTTGTCACGGCTGGGTTGTGGGTCGTGTGACAATCACACAGTCTCTTGACAGCTAATGAAAGCCAAAGAAGGATATGGATATTTTTAGAGGAAGGCCTTGGTTTCCATGACACCTCTCCATGTTGTCCGTTCCCCCCAGCGATTCATGTGGCTCTTGGGGTCCTAGACTTTACAATAGGAGCCGGACTCCGTGTGTGCGTTTTTAAAAGAGAGGGATGCCGGAGTCAGGCTGGGGAAGGGGTGCATTTTGGGGGAGATCGGTCGGACGCTCTGACAGCTGCCCCTTTTTACTCGTCTTGCTCTCTTCGGGGAGCAAACGTTACTTACAATAAAGAAGTCTCCTTTGTACGGCTCTCATCTAACTGAATTATTATCTCCAGGAGCCATCTGTATTGAAGAAGTTTTTTTTTCAAAAATGGGTTTGATTAAAATATTCCGGTGAATAAATATTCTCATTGGTCCTGTCCTTGTCTTTTTGAAGCATACCGACTTCTTCTATATCCATCTTGACAATGATTATTCAACACACTGCTGTATGGGCTTCCGAGGCCGCCTTGGCTTGGGGAAAAGCTGGCCATTTACAGGGTTACAAAGAAGGAATCACACAGAGTACATTATATGGAGGTTTCAAGGGCAGATTTAGCTAAAATATGCTAAGTGCTGGTAATTCGGTTAGATTTCCTCAAAGGTCCCTTGGAGGGGATTGAGGTTTAACACTTTTGCTATAAAGGTAAAGACGGTTCTGACTAGTAGCAAGGATTTTGTATAAAATGAACAGCTAGAAGATATTTTATTAATAGTTAGTTTGATGTCTCTGATAATGGTTAAAGTAGAACTATGGGCAAAACTTTTTTAATTTTAGATGGAGCAAGGGAGAATTCTAACCCCTGCCAGATTTTTTTACACCATATGTATCTCATTACTGAGATTTCCCTTCACTTCCTGTTACACTGCCAAACAGAAAGTTGGAAGAAATACCTGATAATTATGGAAATTCTTTGGGGACCCCCAGGTGACCAGAACTAGCGTCACCTCTATTACATTTCTGGGGACAACCCAAAATTTGGGGTTTTCTTTCACTTTCAATGATGATGGAAAACAGGACAAATGGAGAGGATGTTCTACTCCCTCTCCACTCTGTCCAAAAATTTTAAAAAAGTTTTACCTTTAGTTATACTTTAAACTTTGCTCTGGTCAAAAAAGTTGGTTGGATTTAAAATAGGTTGTCTTAATTTTTCTATGCTGTCACCAGACTGAAGTGTCTCCTGTACAAATTGCCTTTAGGGGATAAATACAATAATGATGAGGCCACTCAAGATCACGTAGAACAGGCATGTCCAACCTGCAGCCCGGGGGCCGCATGCGGCCCAGAGCCCCAGGCAATGCGGCCCACTGCCCCCTGACAATTTTTTTTTTTTTTTTTTTGATGGGGAAGAAGGAATTCAGGTTGGGTCATGGCCACAGTGGCTTCCAACTAACTGTAGACAGAGGCTGCCTCGGAAAGGATCATCCTCTAGTTGTGATAAATTAGTGCTGGGGGGGGGGCGGCAGCACGGGAAGAGCGCGGTGGCGTTTTATTACTTATATACCTTAACTATAGTATATATTTTATATGCGGCCCGAGAAAATTTCTCTACACTCAATGTGGCCCAGAGAAGCCAAAAGGTTGGACACCCATGACGTAGAATCTGACATAATGTAGAATATGATACAGAATATGACTTTAATATTCCTGACCTCACACCCCGGAGTGTGTTTGCACTTTAATTTCTCCAGATTTAAAGTGGTTCTAAAGGCAGAAGGTTTTTTTTTTTTTTTTTTTTTAACCTTAATGCAAAGGGAAGTAGGGTTCGCTGTGAGGCTGAGCTGGATGCCCGTCCAGGCATGTGGGCGGATTCCTGACCATATAGTCGCAATCTTTCCCGAGCCTGGATCAGCTCTGTGTCGTCAGCCAACAGCGAGCTTTAGCACGCTGTCTGCTGAAAACGGGTAATGAACTGCACTCCTGTGATACACAGGAGAAGTACAGTTACACGGCGGTCCCCCCCCCAACTCTCCTAAATACTAACCTGAACCTGATCTCGATCCAGCGCTGTGCACAAGAGCGGAGGCTCTCTCTTTTCTCTTTTTTCTCATTGGATCAGACACAGCAGTGAAAGCCATTGGCTCCTGATGCTGTCAATTACAGCCAGTGATGAGGGAGCTGAGGGTGGAGCTGAGCCAACCTATGTGTGTCTATGGACAAGTCGTCTCGGGAGCAAGCCTGTATGAGTGCCCCAGAGCAAGCGGTTTGCTATGCAGGCACTTGGGGGGGGGGGGGGAGGCAAGAACACCAGCAAGGGATTTGAGAAGAGCAGGATCGGAGCTGCTCTCGCTAGCTCATATGGGGCACGCAGCGCGGTGATTGCGGCCACGCCGCGTTCGTTCTTAGGGCATGCCACGTCCCTGATCTTGGTAAAGAGCCAATGACGTGGCTCTTTACCCATGTGATTGGCTGTGTCCAATCACAGCCGGTCACATGTAACTGCAGAAGTGGTGTTTATTGGCTCTCCTCGCCTCACACTGTCAGAGTGTGTGGCGAGAAGAGCTGATCTATGGCTCCTCCTCAAAGGGGAGTCCAGGACAAGTGATCAGGGCACTGATCATCAGTGCCCTGATTACAGTAAAGAAAAAACACCAGCAGCAGTGACACCATTCAATGCCCATCAGTGACACCAATCAGTGCCCATCAGTGACCTCAATCAGTGCCCATTAGTGATGCCAGTCAGTGCCCCAGTGCCTGCTCATCTGTACTGCCCATCAGCTCCGCCTCTCAGTGCCCATCAGTGTCCATCCGTTCTGCCCACCAGTGCTGCCTATCAGTGCCTATCTGTGCCGCCTATCAGTGCCCATCAGTGCCGCATATCAGTGCCACCTATCCGTGCAGCATATCGGTGCCCATCAGTGCGGCATGTTATTCCCTCTTCATCAGTGCCACCTAATCAGTGCCACCTCATCAGTGCCCATAAGTGCCACCTCATCAGTGCCCATCAGTGCCGCCTCATTAGTGCACATCAGTAAAGTCAAAGAAAAACTACTGACAGAAACTAAGAAAGAAAATTTTTTTTTTTTTAATTTTGTTTGTTTTTTTTTTTTTGTAAAAAATAAAAAACTCAGCGGTGATTAAATACCACCAAAAGAAAACTCTATTTGTGTGAAAAAAATCATAAAAATTTCATTTGGGTACAGCGTAGCATGACCACGCAATTGTCATTCAAAGTGTGAGAGCGCTGAAAGCTGAAAATTGGCCTGGGCAGAAAGGGGGTGAAAGTGCCCTGCATTGAAGTGGTTAAATAATCAACATTCGTACAAGCATTTGTATGAAAATTTGTGCGAAAATTTTTTAGGAAGTTCATTGACTTGACAAATGTTGTTCAAAAGTACTTAAAAATTTTGTTTTCTTTTAACATTCAATTTTGGGACAAATTAGACTTTCCCAAACAAATACCACATTCACATTTTCCATCCTGCTCCTTCGAATTTTCCTTTTCACTGCAGTCAAAAATGAATTATTAGAAACTTGATGTATGGCCAGCTGCAGGTAAGTATTTCTCCTTATCCCAGCATCCATAGACATACTGTACCCTTGCAGTGCGGGAGACCCAACTATTTTCTTTTTTTTCCCCAGTGTTGGATTTTCCCAAATAAAAACCCCGTTCATATGCATTTCGAGTAATATTTTCCATCCCGCTCCTTCGAATTTTCTCATGGATGCAGTGAAAACGAATGTCAGTTTACCCCCACTAACAATTAGAAAAATAAATGAACGTTCTTAAAATTAAAAATATTTGAAATAAAATGGTGTATGACCAGCTTTAGCCTTTGGGAGTGTGATGATTATATTGCCTCAATTGCCTTCTATTTCTTCTGTTGATAAAAATATAATAATGATATTCTTTTCATTCATTTTAAAAACACCAAAACCTAATCTACTCGACCACTCTGAGGCTGCATTCACATATCAGCGTTTGGATCGCGGGCAGAACCGCCGGATCCGGAGATTATTGCAAATCACGGGACGCATGTGCGTTGCCCGTTGATTTGCAATAGCCCCCCAAACGCTGAGCGATGTTGCCGCGATTTCCGCCTGCCGAATCGCGGTAACATCGCGCAAAAAAAAATTGCGGGACGCATTACGCCCAAAAAAGTACAAGAGCTTCTTTGGAGCGTATTGCGTCCCGCGATTTTTTTTGCGCGATGTTACCGCGATTCGGCGGGTGGAAATCGCGGCAACATCACTCAGCGTTTGGGGGGCTATTGCAAATCAACGGGCAACGCACAGGCGTCCCGCGATTTGCAATAATCTCCGGATCGTGGGCGGAACCGCGGCGGTTCTGCCCGCGATCCAAACGCTGACATGTGAATGCAGCCTAAAGTGAATTGTCAGAACAATATGAAGAAAAAAAATATTCAGTACATCTCCGCAATACATGCACACTTTGCCCTGTTTTGTATATTTAAAAATGCTGCAAGTACAGACAAATACCTGATGATCCTGCCAGAAATGTAGTTTGCTCCTAACATCCTCAAGCAGTGTTATCATCCCTTTCCAACTTTGCCTCTGAGAAGTACAGAACTATTCCCCCTAGTGTTCTAAAGATTCAGAGAGGTGGAGGTGTTCTGTAGTCTAAGAGGGACAACACCGCTCCTCTATATACACAGTGCATCCAGAAAGTATTCACAGCGCTCCACTTTTTCCACATTTTGTTATGTTTACAACCTTACTCCGAGATTGATTCAATTGATTATTTTCTTCAAAATTCTACACACAATACCCCATAATGACAACATGAAAGAAGTTTGTTTGAAATCTTTGCAAATTTATTAAAAAATCCCATGTACATAAGTATTTAAAGCCTTTGCTCAATACTTTGTTGAAGCGCCTTTGGCACCAATTACAGCCTCCAGTCTTTTTGAGTATGATGCTACAAGGTTGGCACACCTGTTTTTGGGCAGTTTCTCCCATTCTTTTTTGCAGGACCTCTCAAGCTCCATCAGGTTGGATGGGGAGCGTCGGTGCACAGCCATTTTCAGATCTCTCCAGAGATGTTCAATCGGGTTCAAGTCTGGGCTCTGGCTGGGACACTTAAGGACACTCACAGAGTTGTCCCGTAGCCACTCCTTTCTTATCTTGGCTGTGTGCTTAGGGTCGTTGTCCTGTTGGAAGATTAAACTTCACCCCAGTCTGAGGTCCAGAGCGCTCTGTAGCAGGTTTTCATCAAGGATGCCTCTGTATATTGCTGCATTTATCTTTCCCTCGATCCTGACTAGTCTCCCAGTTCCTGCTGCTGAAAAACATCCCCACAGCATGATGCTGCCACCACCATGCTTCACTGTAGGGATGGTATTGGTCAGGTGATGAGCGGTGCCTGGTTTCCTCCAGACATGACGCTTGCATTTCAGGCCAAAGAGTTCAATCTTTGTTTCATCAGACCAGAGAATTTTGTTTCTCATGGCTTGGGAGTACTTGAGGTGCCTTTTGGCAAACTCCAGGCGGGCTGTCATGTGCCTTTTACTGAGGAGTGGCTTCTGTCTGGCCACTCTACCATACAGGCCTGATTGGTGGAGTGCTGCTGAGATGGTTGTTCTTATTGAAGGTTCTCCTCTTGCCACAGAGAAATGCTGGAGCTCGGTCAGAGTGACCATTGGGTTCTTGGTCCCCTCCCTGACCAAGGCTCTTCTCCCCCCGATTGTTCAGTTTGGCCAGGCAGCCTGCTCTAGGAAGAGTCCTGGTGGTTGCAAACGTCTTCCAATTTACAGATGATGGAGGCCACTGTGCTCATTAGGACCTTCAGTGCTGCAGACATTTTTCTGTTCCCTTCCCCAGATCTGTGCCTTAATACAATCCTGTCTCGGAGGTCTACAGACAATTCTTTGGTTTATGCTCTGACATGCACTGTTAACTGTGGGACCTTCTATAGACATGCGTGTGCCTTTCCAGATCATGTCCAATCAACGGAATTTACCACAGGTGGACTCCAATCAAGCTGTAGAAACATCTCAAGGATGATCAGTGGAAACGGGGTGCAACGGAGCTCAATTTTGAGTGTCATGGCAAAGTCTGTGAATACTTATGTACATGTGATTTTGTTTTCCTTTTTTATTTTTAATACATTTGCAAACATTTCAAACAAATTTCTTTCACGTTGACATTATGGGGTATTGTTTGTAGAATTTTGAGGAAAATAATGAATTTAATCAGTTTTGGAACAAGGCTGTAACATAACAAAATGTGGAAAAAGTGAAGCGCTGTGAATACTTTCCGGATGCACTGTAAAGTAGTGTTGTCACCCTTGAACAGGAAGTAGGTTACTGGCAAAAGACAACTATTGCAGCCACCATATCTAAGGACTGGTACATTGCAGTAGATAACATTTTTGTTCTTGGATTTAGATACATTTCAAGGCTGACCTTCTAGTAAGAATAGGAGTAACTTTTATCCATGTTCTCTTGTTTTTATTTTTTTACCTGCAATATTCATCTCTCACATCAGGTTTCCCCTCCTTCTTTTCCCTTCTCCCCTCGCTCTATTTCTCACTTTGTAATTAATGATTAGTTTTAATTGGTTTGCTTAGGCAGTCTGACAGCAAATTAGCTAAAGCAAGCCAGCCGCTGCCAAAATGTGATGTGGGATTGGTGCACTTTTCCAGTAGGTAGTAGAAAACAGAGGTGAGTGTTTCCTGACTGGCATTCTCATAGTGTTGCTTGAAGCTGCAAAGAGCTAGGATTTATATATTAGGTGACAACGTAAAAGATTTGTTGAACTGAGCTCTCCACCATACTGTCTTGTATTCACCTTCATAGCTGCTCTAGTCCTATAACTTGTATACTTCTAGAACCTTTTACTCCAGAGGAACCCTTGAAATAATTGTTTCATCTTAGGGAACCCTTAGTAAGAGGTCTTTGGTAAAAAGCCCCTTACATTGGTGATCAGTGGGAAGAATACCCCACTTACATTTGTGGTTAGAAGAAAGCTTTAACGATCATTGGTGTAATGCAACTGGCCAGGTGGTGATGGACCTGGATCTACGAAGGCACCCTCAATGAAAGGCCAATCATCCACAGCTGAAGGAGCCTGTAACAACCTCTGGAGGAACCCTAGTTTAGAATGGGTGGTAAAGAACAAGGCTGGATCTGGATCTATGAAGACACCATCAATGGAAGGCTGTTCATCCACTGGAGGGACAGAGGAGGCCAATCATCTGCCTTCTCTGGAGGAACCCTAGTTTAGAATGGGTGGTAAAGAGCAAGGCTGGATCTGGATCTATGAAGACACCATCAATGGGAGGCCGTTCGTCCACTGGAGGGACAGAGGAGGCCAATCATCTGCCTTCTCTGGAGGAACCCTAGTTTAGAATGGGTGGTAAAGAGCAAGGCTGGATCGGGATCTATGAAGACACCATCAATGGGAGGCCGTTCATCCACTGGAGGGACAGAGGAGGCCAATCATCTGCCTTCTCTGGAGGAACCCTAGTTTAGAATGGGTGGTAAAGAGCAAGGCTGGATCTGGATCTATGAAGACACCATCAATGGAAGGCTGTTCATCCACTGGAGGGACAGAGGAGGCCAATCATCTGCCTTCTCTGGAGGAACCCTAGTTTAGAATGGGTGGTAAAGAGCAAGGCTGGATCTGGATCTATGAAGACACCATCAATGGGAGGCCGTTCATCCACTGGAGGGACAGAGGAGGCCAATCATCTTCCTTCTCTGGAGGAACCCTAGTTTAGAATGGGTGGTAAAGAGCAAGGCTGGATCTGGATCTATGAAGACACCATCAATGGGAGGCCGTTCATCCACTGGAGGGACAGAGGAGGCCAATCATCTGCCTTCTCTGGAGGAACCCTAGTTTAGAATGGGTGGTAAAGAGCAAGGCTGGATCTGGATCTATGAAGACACCATCAATGGGAGGCCATTCATCCACTGGAGGGACAGAGGAGGCCAGTCATCTGCCTTCTCTGGAGGAACCCTAGCATTCAAAGGAAATCTGGTAGAGAATGGCAGTATGAAAGGATCCATGAAGATTCAGTCTCAGTGATGGTCTGTGTAACAGTGTTGGTGGGAAGGAAAATAGAATAAGAATTTATTGTATCAGCATAGTAAGTGGGTGGCTGTTAGCTGTCACAATCGATCCAACCGTCTTCTGGGAATACATCAGTGCTGCATCAGGCACAATCACATGCTTACCAATAGGGCACCACCACCACTGGAGCTCCTTGAAAATTTGGTTCCTATGGAAATGGGAAATCTTTTGATGCTCCTTCGTGCTACCTACTATGCAGTGCTAAGTACCTAAATGAGCGCTGTCAATCAGAGCATGCATAGATCTAAGCGGATTTTGAGTCTGTGAGGGTAGAGGCTTGCACAAAAAAAATCAGGAACTCATGGGCAGAAGCATAGGAAAGAAAACTATGCTATTAAATGAACCTTATAACTTTGCCTAGTACAGGCTAAGTACAGATTTGCCTTTAGTTCTTTTGGTTAACTACTTGTTTGGCTGAACTCCAGAAAAAGGAAAAATCCTCCATTGCAGTGAGGCTGCCCCTGCACTGCCAGGTGCTCATTTATGTCCAGGGCAGTGGTTCTCAACTTTACTGAAACTAGGATCCCACAAATTCTTCTAAAACGTTTCATGCCCCAACAGTAACGAAAAACTTTTTACTCATTAAAACTATGGCAATACAAAATATGTATTGGAATGCTGTAAGGCTCTGGATGGGCCTGGGTGTCACTGTGGGTTGATGGGGATTCTGGAGGTTCACTGCCAGGTGCTCATTTATGTCCAGGGAAGTGGTTCTCAACTTTACTAAGACTAGGATCCCACAAATTCTTCTAAAACTTTTCATGCCCCAACAGTAACAAAAACATTTTTACCCATTAAAACTATGGCAATACAAAATATGTATTGGAATGCTGTAAGGATCTGGATGGGCCTGGGTGTCACTGTGGGTTGATGGGGATTCTGGAGGTTCAGTGGTAGGTTAGGGGATCTGCGGCTGGCTGGAGGTTCAGGACGAGGAAGGCTGCAGCACAGCAGCAGGCCACTTCTCAGTGGTGGATAACCACTGGTCTAGGGGACCAGGAAAAGCAGTTTTACTTGCCCAATACTCAACTCCTACGGGCTCCCTCTGTGCTGCTAGACTGGTACCCTCAAGCTCCTCTTCCCTACGTTCCAGTGCTCACAGGTCCTCTAACATCATCAAGTCCAATGTAGAGCCCATAACTCTGCATTCGATGTGAGGACCCAGAAGGACAGTCTATTGTCAGAGTGTAGGGTAGTAGAGGATAGGGCCAGCTGCCATTGGAATGGAGGATTGGATACGTAAAACTGCTTTTTGGGGTCCCCCAGACCTATATGAGTATTTTACCCTTGTATTGTAGGGGCAGCCCCACTACAAGGAAGCATTTTTCCTTTCCCCTGAGATGGGCTTTAAAGTAATCCTCTAACTATAAATTGTCATTTATTCTATTCATTTTCTTAGGCTGAAAGCCTTCTAATGAAGCGTTTATGATTATTAGTACTACAGTACTTGAAAATGTATCTTACCCAACTGTAAATCACGTTCTCTGGAGAACATGAGAGATATCTGCTGATTTCAATGTCTTTACTAAACTGGACTCTATCATAAATGTCTGCTGGGGTCCGACTGGTCCAAGCTCTATACTGGTCCAAGCTCTATACAGGTTCTGGCCTTTGAATGAGTGGTGGAAATGAACTTGGGGGCAGATGATGGATGGAAGGAGGATGCGGGTTTTATATTCATATTCGATAGGAATGGGGTTGTTTAGACAGCAGCGGAGGATGAGGACGGTATAAATGAGAATCATTATTAAATAGAAGCATGCAATTTATCTAAAGTACAGTACTTCTCCTCAATCCTTTTCCCTTTACTTGGAATCAATCACTTCTAAGCATGCAGTCATTTGTAATCATGTGCACAGCATGCTATTCTGGAATGTGTACATATCTGTGTGTAAAGATCTAATCATGTTAACCTATTCATTAGAAGAACAGAGCTTACAGAGTGACAGATAAAAGACTGGGTATGTAACTAGATGTATGGTTAAAGCTGGCCTTAGACTGTTTGAATTTCAGCCATTTCAGCAGGAAAGTTGAGCTTTGGGTGGCCCTATCATCATCCCTTTCACTTCCCGCTCCATAACACTCATTTTTGTAAATGTAATTTTGTTGAAGGAGCCAGTCCAAAAATTTTCGAACTGAAAAGCGATTGCATTCAATCAGATGTAGACACTCTTGGAGCAACCACTGTTGAATACAATAGACAGCACTTGGCATTCCTCTGCCCAGCTGCGTAGTGTGGATGGGTATCTGATGTGTGTATTAGCACTGGACCAATAGAAATGAGGCTTGGTTCTGATTGACCCACAATTGAGTGTGTCTTCCTTCGAAGGGGCTAATCCGTAATGAAGGTAGAGTGTAGGTGGACCTTGTTCTGGTCCTAGGCTGATAGGAACCAAAAGAGTGCTCAGCTGAAGATTAACTCTAAAGTGGGTATAGAAGAGCGAAAAGTACAAAAGTGATGGGATATGAACTTTGGTACTAGGCTCTCGTCCATACCCACCCTAGTGTGAATGGGGGAATCTATGGATTTCTCTCGTTCAGCCCCGCTCAAACCTGAAATGTGTATAGTCACTTGTACACGTTGCCCTGTTTGGACTTGGTTAGTGCTGTTGTGTGATATTTCCATTTAGAGAATAATCACATTTGGAGACTGGCATCAACATCAGTCATGGTCAGATGGGTTGGAAAGTTGAAGCCAATATTTTGTTCATGCCCTCCAAAGTAGAGAGGGATGAATGGAAACTACTCTTAATAGCCCATGTTGTTCCTTCATAGGTTGTAATAGTAAAATCTTTGGACATTCAGTGAATGTGAACATGAATATCTGGTGAAGAGTCCAAGGTCCAAGAGTCTGATTATTTCCAAAATACCAAGATTATCTGTGTATTACCAGCCAAAAAAATGTGTTTAATCACCGTTGAGATCTTCTATGAAAATAATTTAATGGTATGCATTAAATACAAACACAACATACACAAATATTGCTGCATTATTAAATGGCAAGCATAATTCATGGGTTTGTGCCATAGATCATCTTGTGATCAGGGATCTACTCTGTAAACTCTGATTCTGGATTGGCAGATGGACCATGCAGGAGAAGGAAGTATGGGCATTGTGCAAACTGGAAAATATATTACTCAAATTGAAAAGGAAGGCTAAGGAAGGGGGCGGGGGGAGGATGTTTCCCTAGCCAAGTTGGGCTAGGTTCACAATAATGCGAGGCAATGGTGATCCAATTTTCAGCTTGACTTTGATGCATTTTGGATGTAATCTGCATATTCTTTGGGGCCACCTCGCACTATACATCGCACCAAAGTAGTACAAGAACCTTTTCCAAAATTGCGCTGCACGGAGCCACATGAATTTGAATGGTCACGGTTGAAAATAATGTGATTTCCCTTGTCATGTGATTCTGTACAACTCAAGTCACATCTGAAATCACACTGGTGTAAACCAGGCCTTAAAGAGAGTTTGATGGAGTAGTTGTTTTTTTGTTTAAAGCTGAACTCCAGGTATAGTCAGTATGGCATAGTTACAATGGTCCAGCTTGGCGCAATGTTAGTACTACTGTGGTAGTCAGTGTTGCTACAGTAATCCCCATGATCTTCTGGATCCTTCGCTAAGTGGATTCCCCACACAGGGGGTTCCTCTTGACACTACCGCCATTCACCGAGCGCCTTGTTTTTTTTCTTTTTTTATGAATACAAGGGGTTCTCTAACTGGATGACTTGGATAGGAATGGTGGAAACTGGATAACTTGGAGAGGAATGGTGGAAACACCACAATCTCCACTTCTGATCTTCGGCTCACTTGGCACTGCAGCCATTCAAAGAACGCCTTGTATTTTTTTCAATCAGAGGACACCTTGTATTCATTGAAAAAAATACATGGCGTTCTTTGAATGGCAGCAATGCCAAGTGAGCCGAAGATCAGAAGATCGTGGTGATCACTGTAGCAGCACTGACTACTCAGTGTCAGCTTCCCCAATGGCCCTTAAAGTATGAGATATGCATACTTATGGCACTTTTCCACTGCAAGTACTGGCTCGGCTCTACTTGGCCCTGCTTGGCCCGGTTTGCTTTTCCACTGCTGGTACCGCATGGTACGGTGTTGGAACGGTTCGGTACAGTATGGTTTGCTTTTCCACTAAAGTAGTACTAAAGTTAAGTGGGTGGGATAACAACGATTCTCTGACCAATCAGTGGCTAGTAGTGACTGCATGCAAAGGATTGGGGGATATGGTACCGGTATGGTACCTCTTGGAACCACAATCGAGGTGGTACTGTTTTTGAGAGCCGTACCGTTCGTTTCCTTGCAGTGGAAGAGCGCCGCCGTACCGTACCGTACCGAACCGTTTCTACACCGTACCATGCGGTACCAGCAGTGGAAAAGCACAAAAGCGAACCGTTCGGTTCCATGCAGTGGAAAAGCGCCATTACGTAGTGCCAAGTTGGACCAATATAACTATGCAATAAATATCATGCCTGGAGTTCAGCTTTAAGTGCCTTAAATGTTCCATTACTTTGTGTGGATATGAGGATAAACTTATTTGTCAAGTAATCACAGCTTAGTAAATCGGCCCCAAACCCTCAGTCTGCCCGCCAGATGAGATCTCGATAAAGACGAGCAGTGCTGAGAAGCCTAGTACCCCGCATTTTCACTGACATATTCACAAGGCTTTGTGTCTTCTGCCTCCGAGCAACTTTATCTGTCGTGTACACTGTGAAGTCAGATGTCCCAGGAGCACGTCTATACATCAAGCGGTCAATATGGCTTCAAAATAGCAGAAAATCCAGAGAGGAATCTCTGTGTCTGCTTACCAGCACTACACTGCCTCTCACGTCAGATCAAATAAATGGGGAATACGAGCGTATATGCCTTGTGTAAAATTCATAAAAGAGCATAAACAACAAAAAAAAAGTAAATGTTTATTTAAGGAATATGAGCAATTTTAAAAAAAAATTACACCTCAAGCCTTCACCAGCAGGACAGGTTCACCGTGCGTTCCGCGCTTCTTTGTTAGCCACGTTCAAACTTAGCAGTAAAATACTGAGCGACGAAGACTCGTCTGTCACTTTTATTTTTATTAGTTTTTTTTTTCTTCTTTTTATTTTGGCGTTGGAGGGGTTAGGAGACAACCAGTACATTCGCTGCCTCCCCAGCATCCTCTCTGAGAACTTCACTCCCCAATTGTTATGTGCGATCGGATCTGAAAGTTGCTCTCTAAGCTTCTTGTCACATTTTGACTTAATGAAGTGCAACTGAAGAGGGAATTTGGGTTCATCACGGCAGTCGCGCTGCGCTCCCTTGTTGTCAGAAAAGAGGGGTGGTTTGGGACCGCAACGCAGCGCTGCAAGTCGTTATCATTCCGGTCAGTCTGTTTAACACAAAATTAAACAAAGAACTAATTAGTGCCTCATGAATTAATAAATGCACAGTTGCTTGGCTAGAAAAAAAAATAAAAAGAAGGGGTAGCAGAGAAGAAAGGCTGAGAGTTAGTGTCTCTGTGTCTTTGACAGGGGAGCACTTTATAACGGGGACGAGAACTTGCTCCCCAGTCTGCGGACACCCTAAACTTTGACTTTACTTCTTGATTGCTCCCCAATATTTCCATTTCAGTATTTAGCAGCATTGATGGATAAACATTTACTGGATAAACATTGGTTTTTCGGTAATACCAGTTATTGATTGGCTTCCATCATTTTTTCTGGTGTCTTGTAGAGTGTTGGAAATTTTTGTATTCTGAATGGTTAGCAACTATTGTATACTAGCAACCCTATAGGGCTGCTTTTAAAAAAAACGACTTTATAAAAGGGGGTGTAGAGTCAAAACTTTTCTTTTTGGTTTAGTTTTAAATAGAATAGGAAATGATTAAAGCCCAACTCATCTACCCTTTCAGTTGGGCTTCTTAAAGTCCAGAGGGAACTGAAAAGACTGTACTAATTATGTTACACCCATTCTGGACCGGCTCCAGCGCTCCCCATGTCTCTCTCTGGTGCTTCAGTCTTTGGATGAGAAAGAGGAATGTCACCTGCACTCCATGGGTCTCCAGAAAACCGGTCCAAAGCTTTATTCAGCGATCACATCACAAACATCAACATTTCTGACTTTTGCATGTGATGATAAAGGGGTCCTGTGAGCCTCCGAAACTTTGATGTTTGCTGTAACAATGTAAACGCTGAATAAATCTTGGGACCATGGAGACCCATGGTGTGCTGGTGACATTCCTCCTGATTGTTTACGGTTCCAGCCGGTGGTCGCTTCAGCACCCACTTAGACATACAGCCACTTTTACAGGAGCGTGTGCGTTGGGAAGAGTGCGTTCCAGTCCTTGGATGGTCCCTCAGCATCATCATGTGCAATGCATGGCCATTAGGTCAAGAAAAAGAGGCTGAAGGAGATCAGTTGCAGCACTGGTGGTACCCTACCCATTGGAACAGTCATAGGGAAATTATTTATAATTCTGAAGTCTTGCCATCATTGAGTCAATGAATCTCATTTTAAAGTCCTTAAAATTTTATCCAGAATGAATTCCCAGAGATATTAAATAGGTTTCTTTTATGCCTAAAAAATGTGTATTACAATATAGACAATTTTTCCCAACATCCACAGTTCGAAATTAGTTTATTCGAGAAAAAGTTTCTATCCAGCTCCTTCGAATTTTCTCATTACTATTGTTATTATTATAATCCAGGATTTATATAGCGCTAATAGTTTGCACAGCACCTTACAATATAAAGAGAGACAGAACTGTTACAATAAAAAAAAAAAATACAAGAGGGTAAAGCCCCGTACACACGATAAGAAAATCTGAAGGGAAATTTCGTCTGACGACCGATCTACCGATTTTCGGATTGTTAGTATGGTGCTTTCGACAGCCGACTCCGACTTTTCGGCTGACAAAATCCTGATGTGCAGGCTATAAAATTTTTGTTGTCCGTAATACAACTTCCGATTTTCATCTCATTAGTACAGATTTTGACGGAAAAAAATCTTAAGAGCAAGACTAGGCATGCTCAGAGACGAAAGAACACATACAAAGCAATCCAACACATGACATCACTTCTGATGTAGAATTCTGTCGTACGGGAAAATTCGTATGAAAATAACCTCTTCACTTTCCACATCAGACTAGCATGCCACAAAAAACGGACGACAGGTCTTTCGATAATCTGATCGTGTGTACGGGGCTTTAAGAGGGCCCTGCTCATAAGAGGTTACAATCTAAAATGTTTAAAAGAGAGTGCATTTTTGGCCCACTAACCATTAGAAAATCCAATGAAGGCTCTGAAAATATTTTTTTAACAAACTTCTACTAGTGTATGGCTACCTTCAGGTAAGTACACCGGCCTATGTGAAAGTACGTAGACTTGGGCTTTAAAACCCTCGTCAGGTGTTTTATATGATGTCCTTTCACTCCCTGTCCCAGAGAGGAAGTAAGAGGAGATCTCTCCAAAGCAGGGGGACGTCTCCCTCTTGGGCAGTTGTCACAAGAACAGTATTCCCCATTGGAAGATCCCCTCTCGCCTCCTGTTCTTGCAACAGCTAAAAAATATTGGATTTCCCATTACTTTTTTATACCAGAGACAATGGTTAAACCAGAACTAACTAAACAAAAAGTTTTTGATTTTTTATTACACTTTAAGGACGATCAACCATTTAGATGTGTTGTGTTACTTGGTGGGTAGGTTAAAGATCATCCATGTTTGTGTAGCAATCATAAAGTACTTCTCATCATGGAGAACATAATTCTAGAACTCTTGGCCAGTGAACTCCTCTTCTCGGATATATGCTGGATATTTGCTCCTCGCATGCTCCAGCAATGGGCATTTTGCCTCTTTATAGTTAACTGTCAGGGACTGTTTAAACAACTTTGTTGAAGTTATAAACACTTCTGCTTCTTTTTTAAAAGGCTGACGTATGTTTGTTCAGGTAATACGGCAACTGATCATTGGTGGTGGTAAAACACATTTTTTAATATCAAAATTATTCATAAATGTTATCATTTATAAGCAGAAACAAATACAGTCAGGTCCATAAATATTGGGACATCGACACAATTCTAATCTTTTTGGCTCTATACACCACCACAATGGATTTGAAATGAAACAAACAAGATGTGCTTTAACTGCAGACTTTCTGCTTTAATTTGAGGTATTTACATTCAAATCAGGTGAACGGTGTAGGAATTACAACAGTTTGTATATGTGCCTCACACTTTTTAAGGGACCAAAAACAATGGGACAGATTAACAATCATAAATCAAACTTTCACTTTTTAATACTTGGTTGCAAATCCTTTACAGTCAATTACAGCCTGAAGTCTGGAACGCATAGACATCACCAGACGCTGGGTTTCATCCCTGGTGATGCTCTGCCAGGCCTCTACTGTAACTGTCTTCAGTTCCTGCTTGTTCTTGGGGCATTTTCCCTTCAGTTTTGTCTTCAGCAAGTGAAATGCATGCTCAATCGGATTCAGGTCAGGTGATTGTAACAAAGAAAATGGCCCCTGCCCCCACCTATAACTGGCATTCACAGCAAGGAACACATATTAGGGCAATGCATGCAAGAAAAACCCAGAGAAATTCCCAGCTCAACTCACCAACCAGTCTGCTTACCAACTGAATTAACCTGTCTAACAGTATGCGTTAAAAACGGGTTTAGTTAGCACACATTTGCAAACGCATGCGTAAGCTGCTGGGTGTCCAGTGTGCCCCTCTACTTTTAAGGACGGTTGGGCCACCTCCAGGTACACCTGCCCTCTATCTGTCCATTGGAATGGATGTGCTCCTGTTGTGAAGACTCATAAATTTACAGGAGTTAGAACTGCAGGTAATACCGTAAAGTGGCCTTGCAGCTTACGCATGCGTTTGCAAATGTGTGCTAACTAAACCCCTGTTTTTAACGCATACTATTAGACGGGTTAATTGGGTTGGTAAGCAAACTGGTTGGTGAGTTGAGCTGGGAATTTCACTGGTTTTGTCTTACAATCAATCTTATGTAGGTACAATGAAGATCACATTGGCAATAGTTGATGACGTCCCACCTGCGCATGTGCAGTGATGCTCTGCATTCAGGGCACACAGCATGCTGTGAATGCAGAGCACTGTGCCGATGGAAGCCCAAGGGGAGCCGTGAAAGCACTGCGCCTACATTTGCATTTCTGCCACAATTATGTTTTTTACCCTGTTTACTCTTCCTTTATTTGGACCCTGTTTAAATGTATGTGAGATAGGGACCTTAGATTGGAAGCTCCTTGAGGACCAGGACTGATGTGAATGTTCAATATGTAAAGCACTACATACATTGTCAGCACTTTATAAAAATACCTGTAATACATAAACATGATGGATTGGAAGTTAAAGGGTGAAGCGAGGCTCCTCTCCATCTCCAGCACACTGCGGCTATTGGCACATTTGCCATCCCCAATCCGGCCTCCATCTCAGATAGTGGCCCTGCCGGACTCGGAACCCGGTGTGGTATGAACTTTGTGTTCCTTCTTTTAAACAATAAACTAAGCTTTTACTCATCGATCATGGTATCTGCATCCTCCCTGGATCATTTCAGTGTGTTCCCATGCGCCGCCTACAAAGGTTGGAAGTTAAGAGGGGCCTACCCATTGACCCCCCCTGCCTATAGACCTAACATAGGTCCAAAAAGCTGCAGAAAACCTGAACCAACATGAATGTCACAAAACAACTTCTATCTGTTCACAGATCCCATGCTAACCAGAATTGACACTGCCTGTATGAATGGGCCCTTAGCCCACTATATTACAATCTTTTTGTGATTCACATTATGGGGTTGATTCATTAACCTCCTTGGCGGTATTCCCGAGTGTGGCTCGGGGTGGGATTTCACTGCCATAAGCGGTAACCCCGAGCCACACTCGGGGTACCGCCAGGGAGCATCGCTGAATCCTTGTAGAGGGTTACTTACCTTGTCGCCGGGATCCAGCGATGTGTCCCTTCGGCATACGGCGGCCGGATCTTCCGCCCGATGCTGGTGAGCCCCGGCTTCCGTCTCCGGCGACGTGACGCTCGCAGGGGGGTGGACCGCCGGCAAATTCAAATAATAAAACACACAAACACACTGATTTCATATATATATAGATATACATGTATATCTATATATATATATATATAATATGTATACGTATATATATATATATATATATATATATATATATATATATATATATATATATTTTAACTTATTTATAGTTTTTTGTTATATTATAATTTTTGATTTTGTGTTTCAAACTTTATCCTACCTGAGATGTTATTTGGCTTGGGCTGATAGTCCTTAAGAATTACTAGCAAAATAATTGTACCGCTTTCAGCACCTAAAATCGGAAAGAATCATACCGCCAGGGAGGTTAAAGGCAACATTTCTATCCATTTTGCAAGGAAAGTTGCACGTTGCAAAGGAATTTTCCCCTTAGTGAATATAGTGAAATTTTACTTTGCTAAGAATATGCAATTTCATGCAAGGAAAATGAAAAAAAAAATGCATTTTTGCTTGCACATGATTGGATGATGGAACTTAGGAGACCACATTCATTGAGCTCTGGAAAAAACTCAGTTGCAAAGTGAATGGTCTATGTACCTTTATAAAATCAACCCCCTTGAGTCTGTTACTTCCATTAGTATGTACTTGATGACAACTCTAGCTATTTACACCAAGTACTTCGCAAAAGTCAAAATGAACAGGAAGGCGAGGACACATCAGGGTGAAGAACTGGACTAAGTACTTGCTTGAGGTTTCAAGCCAACGTGCTCTGAGATGATGGAATAGTGGATAGTACATTCAACTCTATCTACGGCAGTAGTTCCTATGTGTTATTTTTTTAATTAAAGGAAGATTGGGAATATTTTAGTACATCTCAGTTCAGCAACATATTTTGGAATAACGGGCAGGTTATTCCAGTTCTGTCTTCTATCAGGGCTGGATCTGGCGTGTTGTGTGGTTTTATCATGTGAGGTTGGAAGAGTCTACAGTGTCAGTGGTTTTGCGGTGAAGGACCAGAGAGTGTACGGTGGCGGTGGTTTTGCCGTATGATAATAGGAGTGTGTACATTGTCAGTGGGATGCAGTGCTCACTCACTGATGTGACTGTTCTGGAAGGAGGGGGCTGCGAGGAGTACAGGGAGGAGGGAGTCCATCCTTAAGAGGACATGTCAAGTGCAATTAGTGTTATCTGTCTAAATATGTACTGGGAACACAGCATACAAGAACAGGTTTCTATAGCTTTAATGGAGACATATGCAAGGTCATATTGCCTCATAAAATCCCCCAATCTGATTTTAGGATTACGCATTCTCAGTAAATTGGCGTTATTCTACTTGCATCACTGATAAGCTGCAGCTGAAAGACGCACGAGAAGGCAACCAAACAAAAATTCACCAAACTTTGGTTTAAAGGTTTGGGGGGCAGAGGGGTCATCCTGATGCCATCATTATAAGTCTTACATAGCAGATGGTGTGTGTTTCCGTTCTTCCCAGACTGTACTCTGTCCTCTTATAATCTCTCGTTTTCCTTTTGCTGCATGGGCACCTTCCTGACCACACGTTATATATACTTCATCCACACCAGACAGACAGTCGTGTTCATTTCAGTGTTCCTTTTTTCAGGTGATAGTTTCTGATCTCAGTCCCCTTATGAAAAGCAGGTGGAATGCTGTCACCACTTGTCATGGTAATGAATGAGGTGACGCATGGTGACAATGGTCAGCCAGTTTGCATGAACTTATGCTTGATTAGCACAGGTATATTTGAGATTAGTAAGTGACAGTACAGAAGAAGTGAGGTATAACAACAGAATAAAACACTTGGGGGTTTGAGATATTTATTATTATATTCAGATCAACTAGAAACGTGTATGCCCAGGCATCTATCTAGAAGATTCAACCTAACGTATAGTGAATGTGTAGTTTCTAAACATATTATACCCATGATGTGCAATATGTTCACTCTATATCTTTTTATTCCTACTTATGGAAGAATATTGGAAGTACTGATGGTGTTCTTTCCATAGACTGTGGTGGAGGTGTACTTTAGAGAATGAATGGTATAGTGAAGTGGTGGTACAGTATAATGAATGTGTACTTGAAACCTAACCTACCAGAATTAGTGTACATGACTTCTTTGAAAGCATACCAGAAGGAGTTTACATGACTTCTTGGAGGAGTACCAGAAGGAGTGTATACGGCTAGAAGGAGGCGTACCAGAAGAAGTTTTAATGACTCCTTGAAGGCATAACAGAAGAAGTGTATATGACTCTTTGGAGGCGTACCAGAAGAAATGTGCATGGCTCCTTGGAGGCATACCAGAAGGAGTTTACATGACTCCTTTGGAGGCGTACCAGAAGGAGTTTACATGACTCCTTTGGAGGAGAACCAGAAGGAGTTTACATGACTTCTTTGAAAGCATACCAGAAGGAGTTTACATGACTTCTTGGAGGAGTACCAGAAGGAGTGTATACGGCTAGTAGGAGGCGTACCAGAAGAAGTTTTAATGACTCCTTGAAGGCATAACAGAAGAAGTGTGCATGGCTCCTTGGAGGCGTACCAGGAGTTTACATGACTCCTTTGGAGGCGTACCAGAAGGAGTGTGCGTGGTTTCTTGGAGGCTTACCAGGAGGAGTGTACATGACTCTTTTGGAGGTGTACCAGAAGAGTGTACATGGCTACTCGGAGGCGTACCAGAAGAGCGTACATGGCTACTCGGAGGCAAACCAGGAGTGTACATGACTCCTTTTGGAGGTGTACCAGAAGAGTGTACATGGCTACTCGGAGGCAAACCAGGAGTGTACATGACTCCTTGGAGGCAAACCTGGAATGTATGTGACTCCTTTGGAGGCGTACCAGAAGGACTGTACATGGCTCCTTGGAGCCATAACAGAAGTGTACATGACTCCTTTAGAGGCGTACCTGAAGCAGACAACAATTATTTGGCATTGGTGCACTGCACAGTACCGTCATTTAAAATGCAGCCTTTTTCATAAAGTGTTATGTTGGTTGTAGCTACCTCACTGTACTTACTGTCAACTATAGGAACAGGTGATATTACCTACAGAAAGCAGGAATATTAACTTGTGTAACACCGCCCCATGACATATTTATAGCTTTATCCCCTGGAGTAGATACAAACTGCTCATGGATTCTTATCATAGGCCTTTCTCAGCCAGGGTTCTTTGGAGCCATAGGGTTCCCCCAGAGGTTGCTAGGGGTTCCTTGAGCAATGACCGACGTCTGCCTCTTAGATAAGTAACCACTGACAAGAATAATCTTTTTAGCTATCTATAAGTAGGGCTTCTTTCAAAGACCACAGGTAGAAGGAACATTCTTCCCAATGGCCATTGCACCAACGAACTGTGACCTGTAAATCTCGTAGATATTAGCAGGGGTTCCTTGAGCCGGAGAAAGTTATTTCAAAGGTTCCTCCTTGTTAAGAAGGCTGAGAAAGGCTGTTCTTGAGTGATAGTGGTGCAGGCACAGTACTTTTACCCTTCCTTCTTCTCCACATTATAACGTAGGGAAGAATTTCTTACAAGTGACTGCTGGGGGCCCTCATTATTGCACTCTAGGGGGTCAGGAAAAGCCAGATGATCAGGAGCCAAGATGGTCATGGCATCAATCCTAACACTATATGAAGTATTTTTCTAATCTGGAAATTTCCAAACCTCATCAGAATACAGTTTTATTTTTATTTTTGACTTTTTATTACTCTAACCAGAGGGTCCTGGGTGCTCTGAATAAAGCAGGGTACACACTAGTAGAAAATCTGCCGAAAATTCCCGCCCGATTTGAAATTGTCCAATTTACGCCTAGTGTGTACACAACTTTCAGCAGCCGATGCCGACATTTTCAATGAAAAAAACGGAGGGACAAACACCAACATTTTTTTCGTCCGTCCCCAGACGACCGATTTTCGTTTATTGTGTATGCAGTACGTCCGTGAAAAATCGGATACGAAAGACCGCGCATGATCTGAAGTTGCTGACAACCCGGAAGTCTAGGAACAAATGTGCCAAAAAAAAAAGAAAAATCGGACGAGAAATTTCGTGAACATTTATGCACTGTCGACTAAAAACGGTAATGAACGCTAAGAAGACAGAGAAAAATCGGAGGATATTTCGTCCGATTTTCGTCAAGTGTGTACGGCCCTTAAGTTGTATTCCCTCAGTCTGATGTTCAGTCAATACCATACTCTATACAGCGGACTTGTTTTTAACAGACATTTCTACATGACTAAGCTCATGTTCTTTAGGTTAAATGCTATTATACTGAGTTCCCATTATAGGGAGTGTGAAATCTTTGAATCCTGTTAGTGACGTGACTAGAACAAGATGGCTTTGACTGGTGTTTTGGGTCCCTTGCTGTGTTGGGGACAATAAGAGATTGTATTAGTTTGTGTTCCACTGAGCAGACATAGGTAATCTCTCAGGCCTTGCGTGGTGAGGACAGATACTGGCGTGTAAAGAGTGAGGCATGTCATCCTGACTCTTAAATAAGAGGAAATAAAGAGGGGTGAGGATGGCAGAAAGAGAATTTTTAATCCTCCTTCTGTTGCTGTGCGGCAGCAGGGGACAGCCTGACTTTGAAAACCAAGTCAGATTTCTATCACTTAGATCTGCTCACAAAAGAGAATAGCGATATTGTGGATCGCATAATTGAAGGGATCCAAGAATATTTTTATGTGAATGAGACGCTTGCTAATTTTTTGGCTTTTTTACACCAAACCTTATCCCTAAATACATCAGGCATTTTGATCCTCTCTCTCTCTCTTGCCATCTACCTTCCCAGAGCTAAAAGTTTTCCTCTGTTAGATCTAGGGAACATATGGCGGTAAATAATTCAGTGGCCTCTTCCTGTGTTGTGTGCTAGACTTTTTCTAAGGAGAACTGGGGGTGAATAGAAATACGCTTTATTAGATCTGCTGGTGACATCACAGCATGGCAAGGTCATAGATCTTCTTTATCAACACTATGACATAAAGAAATGTTTTTCTTAAATGTACAATGGAATGAATGTCTTATTTTATTGTCTATACCTATAAACTATCCTTCCTCTGTGAACAAGTATAATTATTACTAGGAGTGTTGTGTTGATTCTTACCACCATGAAGAACCCATCCTCTCCTATAGGGAGAGATTTACTACAATTGGAGCACACATAACCTGGTGAAGTTGTGCATAGTAAACAATTGGCTTAAAGGTTATTTAAATAAGCTTTGCCAAAAAAAAAAAAAAAAAAAAACCTAGAAGCTGATTGGTTACCAGTGGCAGCTGGTGCTCCATGGGCCGGGGGGGCGGTCCATGGGCCCGGACCACACCAGGCCGTGCACCATACCCCCCCCCCCCCCCCCGGACTACAGCAGGACCCCCCCGGCTCACTCACCCTGCCTGGACATCTGGACATGTGCAGCAGCAAGCGGCTGCTTCAGTTTGTTCCCCCTCAGTCTTCTGCGTCTCCTCCTCCATGCCCAATGGCATTGCTTCTCCTTTCGGCCAATTGGGAAACGGGCCTCAGGACCCGTTCCTGATTGGCCAGGAGGAGGAGCCATGTGACAATAGCGAATTTTCATTCGCTATTGTCACACAACTGGGTGGGGTCTGCACCCCGAGCCCACCCTTTTTTTAGCCTAATAGAGCCTCTAGCTCTAATCACATGCTAAAAAAAAAAAGCCCCATTGAACTCCATGCGTCCGGCGCCCCGCATGTATATTTGGGGGCCGGACGCATGGATGGGGGGGCGGCGCCCCTGCGCCCCCAATGCACCAGCCGCCACTGTTAGTTACTATGCATGGTTGCACCAGATTCTGTGTGCTCCAGTTTTAGAAAATCTCACCATTATTCATGACACATGAAATCCCAGTCATGTGCCACTGGTTTCATCCTATATCTCATTTCCTCTCCTTTCCAGCCAAAAGATTCCCAGTTTATATGCATTTTTTTTTTCCAAAATAAAATAATTTTTACGTATTTTCCAAATCATCCAACACGAATTGGAACAGCAAAAATAATACAGCTGGAACCACCCTAGGTATGGGGGTTCCAAATTGTAGCGTGCTCCACATGTTTCGTGACCTTAGTCACTTCCTCAGGAGCTTTGTTGGTGCATCTATATGGAAAAACAGGGATATAGGTTTACATTTTAACCCAGCCAAAATATTCAGTTTATCTGCATTCTTTATTTTCCAAAATAAATGTTTTTTTACATATTTCCAAAAACATTCAACACAAATTGGAACAGTGAAAATAATACAGCTGGAATCACCCTAAATTGGGTGCAATAAGTACATGAAAAATTAAGTGTAGCCATAGGGTGGTACTATGGATACCTTAACATAAATTAGTGCAGTGTCCCTGGTTTAGAATATGAAATTGTAGAAAATGATGGCCTACGACACTACAATATATTAAAATAATTGAATTGAAGAAAACTTGCTTCTTCAAGGTATAGGCGTCCCAAATTCCAAATTGTTGTAGCTTGGTCTACATGTTTCGTGACCTTAGTCGCTTCCTTGGGAGCTTTGTTGGTGCATCTATGAAAAAAACAGGGATACATATTAACATCTTAACCCAGCCAAAATATTCCCAGTTTATATGCATTCTCTTTTACAAAACAAAAATAATTTTTACATATTTTCCAAAACATCCAACATGAAATGGAACAGCAAAAATACAGTCGGAACCACCCTAAACTGGGTGCAGTAAGAATGTAAATACACAATCCCATACAGAAGAGGACCTTGTGTCTCATCATACAGAGGAACGTGAAGTGAAAAACGTATAATATATACGTCCAGCCAGAAGAATAGCAATATAGATCACCAGCTACTATAGGGAGCAGAGCAGGTGACCCCACGTACACATTATTGATTTGTTCAATTCTCCGGACTTTGCTCCTTGTCAAAAAGCTACACCCAGGTCCGAAAAAGAAAAGGGGGGGGGGGGGAATAGGAGCGGTACAGGGAATATAGGGGCAGGCTATGGGAGAATTTGCACAAATTACCACTTCACTGCCTAACTGACGGTCAACCTTTGCCTTGGGTAAGATTCCCAGTTTATGATGTATCATGTGTTGGTACAAACTGGTGCTGTCTGAAAGCATAAATCTGACTGATAACTCTGGGGAAATAACTAGTACTGACTCTGATATGTCAAAGAGCAGAAGGTGTTGAGGCAATGGACACAGATCTTCAAAGGTTTTTAGAAGGTGAACAAAGTCATCACTTGAGTCTAATCTTTTGGGTTCGGCAACTCACCAGAAAACAAAGAGCCCTTAGAAGAGGCGGTTCAGCTGAATTTAGGAATCAAGGTGCAGAAAGTCAATAAAAGGGTAAAAAGAAGTTCTGGGCTTGCCATTTTGTTGTGAACATTGGTGCGGGTTGTTCTCCCTGCCTTCAGACCAGCCTGCATAGGAGCACTTTCCAGTCCATATTATATTCTGCGGTTCCACCCAGGGAGATTTTGTGACCGCCCCCTTCAAAAAAGAAAAAGGGGATTGGATTTGCTTTTTTTTAGTTAGAGCATTAAAGATTTGGGACTCAAGATTTTCATATGGCACTTATCACACTTTGATATTTCAGACCCTTACTGCCTTTTATACACTGAAGCGGTCCATACAACATTAGAAAACCTAACCGATTCCTCCATGCATGCTAAACAGCACAGATGGATGAGTCCTCCGGCTGGGCTACTGTATTCTGACACTCACCTCTGTGGTGGCTGTCAGGATTCCAAAACAGCAGCTGCATCAGATTGAAAGCAGCCGCTGTTTGGCCAACAATTTTCCATCCAGCTCCTTTATTTTTTTATTGAAGGAGTTTGAGTGTGAGAGGACGTACATGGCCAACCATTAATCAAATTTCTACCAGTTCCTGATGAAATTTGAAGAGCTTATGGCCAGCTCTAGTGGTTCTAGGGAAACATGCAACACGTTATATGCTCTCTATACATTCTGTATACTGTCTCATAACTTTGGTACCTGACACCTGTGCCCCTCCTGCAAACACCACTTGACATCTGTTGCATTTAAATCCTTGTGTATAGCTGCCAGATACATGCCATAGACACACATTGTACTGCCTGCCACATGTTTCTGTATATACACAAATTGTCTGAACATACACCTCCCACCGGCCATAGCTCAGTCTATAATTTCTGTTTTTTTTTTTCCTGGTATAGAAATGCAAATTAAGGATTTTTTTGTTTCCTTTATTTCTATCAGGATGAAGTGAATGTTGACTTTGTGAAGATTTCGGGAAGTTTCCACATAAGGTAAGGACCGCCACAGGTGCTCATTTAGTTTATAGATACTAACCTATTAAGCCTCTACAAAAGTCTGACATTGACCCAGCAAAGAGTGCCCAGGGGTCAGGATGGGGGGAATGTCTGGTGCCATGTGCAGTGTAAATACCTCATAGCTGTTATAAATTAAAGAGCAATCAGGCAAGAAGTAAAGTCAATCATTGACCAATTTAAAGTTTAGATTAATGCTTGCAGGTTTAGTAGGCTTTGTGTTTCTGGATGGACTGCACTATACAGACTTTAATTGCTCCAACGATAAGTTGAGGGTGCAGAGGGCTCAGAGAGAAGGTGAATGGTGAGGGTCACGCATCCCTGTTTTCAAAGATTTCATTTTATGGCTATTCAGTTGATCGAAGTGAATATGTGGGTTTACATAGCATTGTGTAGGTTTACATAGTAGAGTGTCTAGGTGCAGAAGATAAAAGCCAGGATATCAGCAAATAGACTGCATTCATTGAGTTAATGTAAATGCAAAATGGTCATATTGTCAATATGGTCAGTGGGAGGAATGGTGCCTCATTGTTCTTATTAGTTGGAGAAATAGTGCCCCATCATCGGTATCAGTGGGAGAAATAGTGCCCCATCATTGGTATCAGTGGGAGGAATGGTGCCCCATCATTGGTATCAGTGGGAGAAATAGTGCCCCATAATTGGTATCAGTGGGAGAAATGGTGCCCCATCTTTGGATCCATGGGAGGAATAGTGCTCCATTATTGGTATTGGTGGGAAGAATAGTGCCCCATCATTGGTATCAGTGAAAGAAACAGTGCCCCATAATTGGTATCAGTTGGAGGAATAGTGCCCCATCTTTGGTATCCGTGGGAGGAATAGTGCCCCATTATTGGTATCAGTGGGGGGAATAATGCCCCTTCATTGGTATCAGTGGGAAGAATAGTGCCCCATCATTGGTATCAGTGGGAAGAATTGTGCCCCATCATTGGGATTAATGGGAGGAATGGTGCCCCATCATTGGCATCAGTTGGAGGAATAGTGCCCCATCAGTGTCATTGGCAGATATTATTTCCCACAGTTGTGTCAGTGGGAGGAATAGCGCCTCCTATCAGTGGGAGGACTAGACCCTCAAGGGTCAGATAAAGGCCAGCAAAGGGCCACACTTTGAAGACCACTAGTCTACAAGAAAAAATTGGGGGACATAATAACAGCAACTTACACTACTATGAGATACATACAAAACTACCAACAATGAAAGGGCACCTAGAATTTGCCATTATTAATATATTTCTTGTCTACTGGATTGTTTGAATTTCCTGCTATAAATGGTCAATGAAGATAAATTATAACCTGGATTATAGGAAGGTGCGACTGGTACTTGAATCACAAATGTATATTAAGTTCTAACTTCCGGAATGCACGGGTTAAATGCTTGTCAAATGTCAAATTACTTATCTTAAAAAAATTCCTGAGTGATATGTGGACAGCTTCCATGCACTGAGGAACTCGAAATTTCGTTATTTTTGGAGTATAAATCACTGCCCACACACAGACCTTATATTTTCACAAGCCCTGGTGTAGGGGGGGATGTGTGGCCCCCAAAATGTGTTGGCTTTTGTACTAATGTTTTAAATACAACCTTACTTTGGACTCTAATATTTCGGTGTGGTGCATCAATTTCAGATTCAGATATTGTCTTCAAAAGGCTTGTTTCTTGGTGCACAGAAGCTGCCCATGTATTACCCAGATGCCCCACAGGGACACCATTAGCACATCATTCATAAAATACATTTTCAGGAGTAAAGTATCACTTACAATTATCTTACGGTTCAAGCATCTTCAATTTGCTACTCTTAATACCCACTTTGGAAGGCTTCTCCCTTCTGTGCAACCGGCCCCCCAAAGCCTCTTCTATGAAACGATCTAGGCCGCAGTGGCGCGATGATGCCATTAAGTACAATGAAAGGCCAATAGCCATGCATTACACGTAAGGATGGCAGAGGACTGTCCACAGCCTGGAGTGGAAAACAATTGTTGGAACAAGGATTATGGGAAGTGTTACAATCTGTTCCTAGACTTAACGAGCATTTAACCGTGCAATGCGTAGGGCCCCCACAGCATGGTATTATTTTTTTTGTAATTCCTGGAGTTGAGCTTTAAAACAATTCATGACCTGTATGCATTAAAAATAAATTAAAATTCTCCTTCAATAGGAAACTGCCATTTACTTTATTGTGTCCTTCTCCAGCGGACTGAATAGCTGTGATGAGACAGGTGAACAGTAGACAGAGGCTATCTATCTATCTATCTATTGGTCGGAAAAGACCTTGGAGCTCTTTGGTGACCTGTTTGCTGTGATGCCTTGTTTTCTATGGTCGGACCAGTGTCAGAGGTTACCAGCGGATCAGCAGTTTATGTAAATAGTTGTGATGTAACATGCTCAGGTCTTGCAGGCAGGTTCAAGACATCCATCATTCTCAAGGCACACAGGGGCATCCAGACACTAGCAGCATGTGCCCTACTCTGGATCTGTTTGGTTTTCTTTTTTTGTCTCTTTTTTTTTACATTTCAGTGCCCAACTGTGAAGCACTTTTTCTTTGTCCTTTCAACTTTTTTTTTTTTTTCTAATTCCCAACCCCCCCCCCCCCACACACACACACACCTCAAACCCCTCCCTAAATCACCCCTCCTGCTTGTTTAGCTTTCGGCTTTTATTCTGACTTCAAAGCCCTCCCCATTCATTGTCTGTGAGCTGCAGGCAGTGGCCTTGAAATAGGAACACAGGAGAGCACACTGCAGGTCACGTTAGGGCATCATGCCTGTGAGTGTGAATGGCTGTTCTGGGATTCTTACTATTCATGCTCCTGAATCCTGGTTACCGGTCTCTGCTGGCACCGTACATCTTTCCTTCTAACGCTTACACTGTTTCCCACCCTAACATCCTATATGCTAGGACATGGGAAGGAATAAAGGGTTTCACCTATTACCCCTCTTATATCTCTCCACATCCAACTGTTCACAGGTAACTCCAGGAATTAAACAAAATCTACCCCTGCAGTCACACTGGACCCTCACTGCAAGGGCTAAATATTCTTTAGGTCTAGGGGGAGATAAAATGGCTGCTTTACTTACTTTATCCATGCTCTGGCCAGCTCCAGTACTCTCCATGTCTCCCTCCGGTGTTCGGAGCTTTGGGTGGTCCTTCTGGGTCATCAAGTAAAAACTGAAGAGGCTGCCATACTTACCTTACCCTTGCTCTGACAGCTCCAGTGCTCTCTTTTCTTCTCCCTTTGGTGTTCCGGGCTTCGGGTGATCCTTCAGTATCATCAAGTACAAGCTAAAAAGGCTGCATTACTTACCTTTCCCCCATCCAGCCAGCTCCAGTGCTTTCCACCTCTCCCTCCAGTGTTCCAGGCTTTGGGTGGTCCTGCTGGGTCATCAAGTACAAACTGAAGAGGCTGCCATACTTACCTTACCCTTGCTCTGACAGCTCCAGTGCTCTCTTTTCTTCTCCCTTTGGTGCTTCGGGCTTCTGGTGATCCTTCAGTATCAAGTACAAGCTAAAGAGACTGCAATACTTACCTTTCCCCCCTCCAGCCAGCTCCAGTGCTTTCCACCTCTCCCTCCAACGCTCTGAGCTTTGGGTGGTCCTTCAGTGTCATCAAGTACAAGCTGAAGAGGCTACATTACTTACCTTTCCCCGCTCCAGACAGTGCCAGTGCTCTCTACCTCTCCTTCTGGCACTCTGAGCCTTTGGTGGTCCCTTGGCATCATCATGTACAATGCATTATTAACCCTTTATTGTCTATGGATGAAGTAGGACTGGGACCTCTTTAGAAAAGAGGCTTCAGAGGACCTGTTGCACCACTGGAGAGATCCTGAGTATAGAACATATAAAAATACTTGTCTTCTTGACTCCAGCAGAGTCCCTCCAGCCGTGCCACTGGTTCCCCTAAGCCTCCTGTCTAAGGTGCTCATGCCTCCTTCCTGTACAATGCAGGTTGAACAGACCTGCATTGTAGGTGATGATGCTGAAGGACCTCAGAAAGCCCAGAGTGCCCAGAAGGGGGGAAGAGCACTGGAGCCTGCTGGAATGGGGTTAAGGTAAGAAATGCAGCCTCTTCAGCTTCCTCCAAACCTAACAAGCATTTAATCCTTGCAGTGAGGGGGGCAATGGTAGATTTGTCTTCTTGCCGGAGATGGGCTTTATGTTGTCTATACATGGTTGTTTGATGTGGAGAGATATAACATGGCGAATAGGTAAAACCCTATTCCTTCCCATGTCGTAGCGCAGAGGATGGCCCCATCCCTATAGTGATGGTAGGGTGAGAAATTATTTAATAACTGCTTCTTGCAGCCAAACTTCAGTAGTCATCTGAGTCCTTCCAGGTCTAAACAGTCTGAGATTACAGAGTTACAACATTAACGCAATGGTTATATGATCTCCACCTTTTATAATCTTTTACTTTGAAAATGAATGTTAGTGGGACACCTGTCAAGAACCTACTAGGCAGTGTACTGTAGCTCCTGAAGAGATTTATTGTACTGACCAGTTTTCATCAAAGCAAAGGCCATCAGTGGATTGGTACAATGCGTCTATATGAACCTCCGCTGGTTAGCACTAGTGTGCTTACTCCCAGAATTGGTATGGAAATTATACTGATTTATACATACTTAATGGCTTCGTCTCTTTGCTTTTCAGCGATGTCCTGTGGAGAAGAGGTTGGAAAACACAGAATTAGTGATTATTAGATAATGGGGAATCAAAATAATATAGAAAATTCCTGATAATTGAGGTCGCTTATCTCCATTTAACTTTATTCCGACACTAATAGTCCCCCCCCGCTAGGCAGAAAACGTTCTGTTTGGCCTTTCTTGTTGGTTACAAGGGATGCTGGCTGTACACGGTACAGTTTTCTGTCCAGTTTGATGCTTTACAGATAAACATTAATCTCTTGGGCAATTGTTAAAAAAAAAAAAACTGTTTATGAGCCAATCAGAGTGAATAAACGGAGATAATTTATGTGATCAAATAAAAAAGATCAACATGTCTTTTCCTCCAGCACATCCCCAGATTGGGTCCTTGCTCCAGGAGGCAGATTCTAGTACTTGTATATGCCAGCTTAGTTTAACAAGTAGTAATGAGCTTGGATTTGGTTAGAAGTCAAGTTTGGCCAAACCCGGAAGTTACGTTTCATTGCCGGGCCAATGAGCTGCAGGTGGAAAATTCCCCGCCCCGCACCTGATGTACGCAAAGGGATGAGGATGCTTGTCACATCATTGACCTAATATGGGCATGTGTTCACATTAGGTCAGCCCCTTTATATATCTAAAGTAGTAAAATATCCAAAAGTAGGACCGCACTCAAGGCAGATGTTGAAATCAATAAAATCCTTTATTCCTCATAGACAAATTCACACAGACAGTGCATGACAGACATGTCAGGTTGACGCGTTTCACAATATAGATAATCGCTTACTCATAACCACACGTGTGAATTTGTCTATGAGGAATAAAGGATTTTATTGATTTCAACATACTCTTTGAGTGCGGTCCTACTTTTGGATATTTTACTACTTTGGATGACGGATCTGACCTGCACCAGGCTCAACAACTACACCTGAGCGGCTCTTGTTTGTTTGACCCCTTTATATATCTCCCACCCATAACTCATTGCCCCAACTTAAATCCGGGTTCGGAACTAACCCAAGCTCCTCTTATTACCAAGCAGGATAGCAGTAGATCCTACTTTTTCAATAGAGTGCTACCACCGTTTTGTTGTCGTGCACGTTTAAAGGTTTGGTATGCTGAGTTTTGGGTGGATTCTCAGTATGTTTGTCAAGAGGCAATTCAAAACGATTGTCATAATGCCACGCATGTCATCATTTTAATTCTGGAGAGAACCTACCTTTAATGTGGATAGAAAGAGTAACAACAATGTGCAGAGTCAAGTACCTGCCTGTTGCAGTCAGTATTCACCAGTAAATGATGATTTATTTTCTGGTGGTGATATGGGTCACTGCACGTTGCTCTTTGCCTTGTTGAAGATGCCAGTGCTGCTCACCGTCACATATTTCAGTAGGGCTCCCTAGAGAAATAAGGCTAGACATGGACCCAAGATGGAATTTGGAAGCTGTGAACCCAGGAAACTGTTTTCCATAAACAGGCCTGTGACCCCAGCATTGGGGCAAGGTTATAGTTACATTAGCATGATCTACATGCCTGTGACCCCAGCATTGGGGCAAGGTTATAGTTACGTTAGCATGATCTCTTAGAGTGGTCAGATCTTCCATTTTCCATCTCCTGTCTTAGTCGGTTGGTGAGGCACATTCAGTTAAAGTGACATGAAGAACATTTTTGGCATTCAGTAGCGTGTTATGCCACCACAAACTTGGTAAACCACCTACCCTTAACCCCTGAGTGGGCCCTTTTTGATCTAATCAATATCCCAGGCATCAAAATATCGAGAGACTGTGAATAACCTCTTCTTATGTCCCTTGTGGCAGGGAAAGCTATTCTTCATCAGTGGATTTCGTCTACTTCGGTTTTCTCCATCATCTTGCTGGAGTTTCAATATAGTTAGATGCTTAAATAATTCTTTTTGAGTGTCTGCTATCTCAGAGACTCTGGCATTTAATACACTGTGACCTGACTCCACCACTTCTATCTTCTTACCCATATCATCCATTTGCCCTTTTAATTAATTTATTTGTTGTGTAAGAGTATTTACTATTGAGGCTGCCATTGCTGAGATATCTTGCTTTGTAGGCATAATAGTGAGTATTTCCCGCCATTCAGGGTTTTGTGGTTGCTGTATTGAGCCATTTGGGATATAGGCGAGTCCCCCTCCGATAGCACGGTACCACGGCTTGATGTTTGATGTGATGGGCTCTCATGGGGTAACTCCTGGGTTTCCAGCTGGCTGTTACCATTTTTCCCCCAATTTTATTGCAATCGTTGAACTTGCTGTGCCTGAGCGTGTCGGCGCCATTTTGGGTTGAACCACTACGCTCTCTTGCAGGGGGGAGCACCGGAAAAAGTATTGTGATATGTCCGCGCTTCGAGTTCCCGTTCCCGGTCCCGCCGGATTCGAGCTGCTGTTCATGGACCGGAGGGAAAGCGCGGCACTCACCGGCTAGAGCGTATGATCTCCGTTCTTGTCAGGCTCAATCTCGCCCGCTTCACGTCGCCACACATGCACAAGTAGGGATGAGCGAGATCGGCTGAGTCAATACGGGTGCTCTCATTCGCCTCCTCCGGCTGTATGTCAGCCTACCCCAGGCCGAAGAGTGAGGAACGCTGGCTGCTTTAGGCGGATGTCTCATTACAGGAGATCCGCTGTGTGCCTCCTCACGGCGCCATTACCACGCCACCCCCCCTCCTCCTTGAAGGGCAAGTGTCGGCTAATTAGTCTATCCCTTCATCAGTGGATTTACCCCCAACACTTCTATGTTCATAGCTAACTTATCTTACGTTTTCTAAATCGAATGGGTAGAGGCCTCCTTAAGTTAGAACTCACAGGCTCAAAATGTCTTTGAGGTTTGATAATCCTTAATCTAACCTTGCTCTTAGGCACTCAACAATCTGTAGTACAATGTTTCCAATACACCCAGTGGCACCAAACTAGATTATTACCAATGACCCACCCATTGACATCTTACCCCCCACCTAACCCATAATATGTTTTGTAATCTATTGACTGAGGCCTCCCCATTTTCCTCTCCCCGGGCTGAAGCTGTCATACACCTCCTCAAAGGATTTTGCTATGATGTGCGACTTTTAGGACTTTCTTTTCCTACCCATGTCAACCATCTTTATGTTTGTTTGGGACCCGGCCACAATTCTGTGTGTACCCAATGGAACTGGTGAGCCAATATCTCACAGGTGAACCCATATCTGGTCTCCAGCTGGATAACAAGCCTGCTCAGGAAGAGTGTCCAATCTACTGTAAGTCCTTGTGATTGGTGGCAATGGGTTAAAGGGAACTTGCAGCTTTCACCGGCTGGAAGAAGACTATTACAATAAAGTCGCTGAAACAATAAGTTGTTTTAATGAGATGGCATCATGCTGTGATTGTGTCTTTGAACACACAGAGCACTTATAGAAGCTGCGTGCAGTACTTGTCCCAGTAATATACAGAGATTCACTTTCTTCTGGCGGGGTCAGAAATGTACGGCTCCTGGAAATAGAGTAAACTCTTTACATGAAGAAAGCTGGAGAAAGTACAGTTAATGAGACGTGATGCAACCGGATTGTTGGCGGTGCATTATAGGCTAATGAATGCTTTGTTTGCCCTCCACTCATTGTCCGGAGAGGTGTTTTCTTTCACTTGTCTTCTTGTCCTCTCCCATCACATTCACCTTCCTGGTTATGTGGTTACAGAAGGGATGGTTTTGCTGGGATTAGGAACCCGGGAGTTTCAGATCTATTCTAGAGCAGATGAAAATAATATTTTTTGGTTGTGATAACCGACTAGGCTGTAACTGGAATGATGGTAATTTGCACAGCTTGATTTCTCTTTAAACAAGCGAATAGTTCCCTGAGATCCGGGGTCTCCAAACTTTGTAAGCAAAGGGCCAGTTTGCTGTCCTTCGGACTTAAGGGGGGCCGGACTGTGGCCATTGGAAAAAGAAAAGATCCTGACGTCAGGGGGAATAAACAATGCCCCATCTTTGGTATTAGTGGGAGGAGTAGCACCCCATCGTTGGTTTCAGAGGAATTAAGAGGAATTGTGCCCCATCTTTGATTTCACTGGGCCCCATTGTTGGTATCATTGGGAGGAATTTTGCCCTATCTTTGGTTTCACTGGGCCCCATTGTTGGTATCATTGGGAGGAATTTTGCCCCATCTTTGGTTTCACTGGGCCCCATTGTTGGTGTCAGTGGGAGGAATTGCACCCCATTGGTGGTTTCACTGGGCCCCATTGTTGGTATCATTGGGAGGAATTTTGCCCTATCTTTGGTTTCACTGCGTCCCATTTTTGGTGTCATTGGGAGGAATTGCACCCCATTAGAGGTTTCACTGGGCCCCATTGTTGGTATAATTGGGAGGAATTGTGCCCCATCTTTGATTTCACTGGGCCCCATTGTTGCTATCATGGGGGGGGGGGGGGGATTGTGCCCCATCTTTGGCTTCACTGGGCCACATTGTTGGTATCATTGAAAGGAATTTTGCCCCATCTTTGGTTTCACTGGGCCCCATTGTTGGTATTATTAGGAAGAATTGTGCACCATATTTGGTTTTACTGGGCCCCATTGTTAGTATCATTAAGATGAATTGTGCCCCATCTTTGGTTTCACTGGGCCCCATTGTTGGTATCATTGGGAGGAATTCTTCGGTTTCACTGGACCCCATTTTTGGTGTCAGTGGGAGGAATTGCACCCCATTATTGGTTTCACGGGGCCCCGTTGTTGGTATCATTGGGAGGAAATGTGCCCCATCTTTGGTGTTATTGGGGAGAATTGCACCTCATTGTTGGTGTCATTGGAAGGAATTCTGCCCTTTCATTGGTGTCTGTGGGGGGGGGGGGGGAATTATGTCCCATTGTTGGTATCGGTGGATGAAAGATTGCCCCAAGTTCCGGATAACAGCAAGCAAAGGGCCACAGTTTGGAGACCACTGACTTAGACCTTCCTCTGCCAGGTTTAGGAGCCATAGGGTTCCTCTAGAGGTTACTAGGGGGTTCCTTAAACTGTGAGCAAAAAAAACATGCAAAAAAAAAAAGGCTGGATTAATGCTCGAAAATGGAATGCTGGAAAAATGCATAAACTGTCGGTGCTATATAAATCCTATATAATAATAATATAATAATAATAAATTAATAATAATAAAAAATAAAAGCTGGTGGAAAAGCTAAAAAAGCTGAAAAACCTAGCAACAAATAATGCAACAGGTGACAGTTTTCTCTATTGGCTAATGAAAAAAAATGCCAAACTTTGAAAATGCTGTATAAAAAGCGCACCAAAATTGCGCATAAAAAAATGCAAAAAAAGACGCTGGAAAAATGCTCGACAATGGAACGCTGGAAAAATGCATAAACTGTTAGTGCTATATGAATCCTATATAATAATAATATAACAATAATAGCAATAAATTAATAATAATAATAATAATAATAAATAAAAAGCTGGTGGAAAAGCTAATAAAGCTGAAAAACCTAGCAACAAATAATGCAACAGGTGATAGTTTTCTCTATTGGCTGATAAAAGAAAAGCCAAACTTTGAAAATGCTGTATAAAAAGCGCATAAATGCGCACCAAAATTGCACATAAAAACATGCAAAAAAAACGCTGGAAAAATGCTCAAAGATGCTATTTTCAGGTGTGAATGCAGCCTGATACAGGAGGTGTGTTACTGGCCAGATCAGCAGGTGAAAACAGAAGGAAAAAAAAGCCTGAAAAAGAAAACTAATGCAGCCACCGCATCTAATGATTGGTATGCTTCAATATATTACATTTTTGGTTTGGGGTTGAATACCGCTTTAAAGACCTAAATGGCCAAGTGTCTGCATGGACCTACCAAGAGAGAACCTGATCCCGGACCCCCATCATGGCTCCCGGCAATAACCATACCTGATTACATGGCATTGATCTGCAGGATATACTCAGATTTGTGGCTGCAGACAATGGAAGTTTGGTGATTACTAGCGGCAGGACCTGATAGCCCTGTAACTGGTATGAAGGTTAATTCATGGTCCGCTAAACAGAAAAAATATGATAGGACTAACAGACAGAATGGAGGGAGAAGGGGGGAGGGGTGGAATGTAATCTACAGGCAGAGGCTGCCGTGCTGTAAAACATACAAATGCCGATAGACCCGAGCCGCGGCCTCTGTGCTCCCCGTGTCATTGGTGGAAGGATAGCGGCCTCAGGCTGCCCACACACAAGTCATATTTTGTTCTAAATTTTTTGTTTTAAGAATATATATATATTTTTTTTTATTTTCTAATTAATTAGGCCCCTTTCACACTTGTGCGACTTTTCCTGCGACTTGGGACTGCAGAGTCGCATGACATGTCGTACTCCATGATTTCCAATGGGTATTGTTCATATCTGTGCAACTCCAAGTTGTAACGACCTCAAAGTGGTCCCTACTTTGGTCCGACTTTGATGTGCTTTGAGGTCCATAGAGATAGGCATTGCTTCAAGTCCAGGCGAAAATTTGCGGCAAAATCGCGTGGCTTTTAGGTCACACAAGTGTGAAAGTCCAGGCAAAATCGCAGCAAAATCGCGCGGCTTTTAGGTCACACAAGTGTGAAAGTCCAGGCAAAATCGCAGCAAAATTGCGCGGCTTTTAGGTCACACAAGTGTGAAAGTCCAGGCAAATTTGCGGCAAAACCAGGCAGCTTTTAGGTCACACAAGTGTGAAAGCCCAGGCAAAATCGCGCGGCTTTTAGGTCACACAAGTGTGAAAGTCTAGGCAAAATCGCGGCAAAGTCACGCGGCTTTCGGGTCGCACAAGTGTGAAAGGGGCCTAAGGAGCCCCTTTCACACTTGTGCAATTTGTCTTGCGATTTGGGACTGCAAGGTCGCATGACAAGTCATATCCCATGATTTCCAATGAGTACCGTTCATATCTGTGTGACTTGTAACTTCTATCAGTGTTTGGTTAAAGCTTGTAGGAGGAGTTTTCATTCTCCTCTGACTGTCCTATGTGACTGCAGGACCCCTGACCCTCTGTCTGGACAGTGCTGATTGGCCCTGTGCTGATCACATGCACCCTCCCAATAAAGAATAAAAAAAACTCTAGCAATACACTCCAAACTGAGCATGTGCAGAGTGCTTCCAAGGCTCTGTACTATCAGCAGATAGATTGGGGACGGAAGAAGAATGGGAGGATCAGAGAAGACAGGATCAAACAGCCTTTTTACACAATGCGGAGGATTAACCCCTTTGGTCCCATAGTGAGTTTAACAAGCATACTTTACTGCATATACAGAGTGATGTTACTGATGTGGGTTTAGGGACACTTTACCCCCCCCCCCACCTGCTAGGGGCCCTTTGAAGTATAACTAAAGGCAAAACTTTCTTTTCCCCTTAGTTTTGTATAGAGAGGAGAAGGATTAGAACCCCTGTCAGTTTTTATTGCTGTCCCCATTAGAGAGATTTACCCTCTCTATTTGTCCTGTTTACCATTATCATTGAAAGTAAAAGAAAATCCCCAAATTTTGGGTTGTCCCCAGAAAAGTAATAGAGGGGAAATCTTCCAATGGGGACACTAGTTCTGGTGACAACTGGGAATTCCGTCACTTTATCACTTCCTGTTTGGCTATGGGACAGGAAGTGAAGGGAATTCTTTACAATGGGACACAGATAGGGGGGGGGGGGAAACCTGACAGGGGCTATAACCTCTCTATTACTCCATTCAACATGAAAATTGCCTTTACTTCTACTTCAAAGAGGAACATTAGTCCCCTAATGCTGGACCCACCCTTCCTCACCCGTGCCGCCATCTTTGAAGGCAGATATGCCCAGTTTGGGGGACCTGGCAGAGCCCTGGGGCACATCTGCACACACAGCGAGCCTCCCCACGCATGCGCATTACAAACAAAGATGGGGGACCTCCTTATCTGTGCTGTCTTCACCCCTGCCTGTGCAAATGTGGCAAAGGCTGGCCCAGAGCCCTTCAGAACATCTGCCCATATATGGAGTGCAGGTCATTCTGGCTGGCATAAAGAAGGGAAAAGTACTTGTATCCAATTTTGGGAGAGGGAGGGGGTGGGGCCAGGGGGAGGGGGTGGAGCCTGTGGAAAAAGGATTTTTTTGGGGGGTGAAGGTCCACTTTAGGCTCGAGTCACACCTATGTATGTTGCTTTAGAGCGTTTCCGTAGTGCTTTTTGCTGTGCTTTCCATGCTTTTTTACTGCGATTTTACAGCGATTTGCTTTTTTTATGTTTTTTTTTTTTTGGGAGGGGGGGGGGATTTGTTGATGGGCAGATTTCAAAACGCAGAATTGCAGTAAAAACGTACTACATGCTTTTCTGTAGCTTCTCCATTGAAGTCTGTTGAACCACAAAAGCACCATTTTGCGTTTACAAAATTCACATATGCAATGCGGGAACCAGTGCGATTCCAGTGCGGGTTCCTGCATCCCACCTCCCCTGCAGGCAGTTCACACTGCCCTCTGCGAACCGCTGCAGGTGTCAGCACAAAGTTAATGACACCCCCAGATCGGTTCGCAGATCGCAGTGTGAATTCAGACAGGAATTGGATCGCATGGGTGTGAACACTCATGCGATACGATTCCAATGGGGTGGGGAAGGGTTCCTGCACCTTTTTCATGGGAATCCAATGCGAGTTCCGCTGAATTCGCATTTGCACAGACATCGCATGTGATCTGCACAGCAATGCAGTGCTGACATCACATATGTGTGAACCCAGGCTAACCCTTTCCAAAAACGCAGAGCACAAAAATGCATTGATGTGAACGTGTTCTATACATTCAATCCTGATTGGATACAACTCCGCCAGCCTCATATGACATAGTTTGAGGCCCCTTTCACACTTGTGCGACTTGTCCTGCGATTTGGGACTGCAAAGTCGCATGACCAGCCGTACCCCATGATTTCCAATGAGTACCGTTCATATTTCTGTGACTTCAAACCAGTCCCTGCGCTACTTTGGTCCGACTTTGATGCGTTTTGAGGTCCATAGACCTCAAGATTACACAGATATTGCTTCAAGTCCAGTCAAAATCATGCGACTTTTAGGGCGCACAATTGTGAAAGGGGCCTTTAAAGTTGATTGTACAGACAGATTGCAACATGTATGGTCACCCTTATCGCCCTATAATAAAGTATTGATTATTTTTAGTATGATTGGGTGAGGGACATCCGGCGGCTCAGGTCCGCCCGCCCGCCCACACACAAAGCCGTTTGTCCCCGTCGCCCGCTCTCTTGTGTAATTGTTCGGTTGCAAAACAGACTTTTGAGTTTTGGAGCTTTCAACTGAAACTGATTACTAATTCTAGAGAAAGACAAAGATTTGAACCGGAGAATCTGGTCCGACCAGTTTTTTTTTTTTATTGAAGGAAAAATACTTTACCAGTATAATTAATGTGTGTTTATTTGCTTATTACCGACTGCAACTGCCAAAAAATAAAAGCCTTTGGGATCCGAGTGCGGGTGAAGGAAGATCTGAGATGGGGACCGGCAGATGGGATTGGGCGGTGTGGAGGGGATAAGGAATACGGCGGAGTGGAGGAGGAAAGGTGAGGATTCTGTATGAGGACATGGTTTACCCTGACAGCTCACCGTATATTTACCAAAGTATATATTTACATGTTTGCCGGATGACGTGCCACCGGCGTCTCCCAGTAGAGAGGAGATTGCTGCAAATCCCGATTATTCCTCACTTTTCTTGGTTTTTTAGAAGCAATTTCGGGTTCATGCACTCTATGACATCACAGTAATGCACACCGTACTGCAGCACACATTTTTGGTGACATTCCAAAAACACACATTCGTTGGTGAGATGCATTGGGTGCCGTACAGAATGTGTTGGTGGCATGCGGTGAATGATAATTTGCACATTGCTGCGACTAGCGGCCGCTGGTATGAGTGAGCTCCTAGGTAATTACACCAGAAGATAGTATTGTCAATATTGGAGATCTGAATATTTGAACAGCTGGCTGTAGGTTCACCCTCTAAAGCCATAGGCTGTTCAGATTTCGGGCGGTTGGCCATTGGCTGTTTGGATTTCGTCCAGTTGACCATTGGCAGTTTGGATTTCATGCAGTTGGCCATTGGCTGTTTGGATTTCCACTGGTTGGCTATTGGCTGTTTGGATTTCGGCCAGTTGGCTGTTTGGATTTCGACCAGTTGGCTATTGGCTGTTTAGATTTCGGCCAGTTGGCCATTGGATTTCGACTGGTTGGCCATTAGCTTTTCGAATTTAGGCCAGTTGGCCATTGGCTGTTTCGATTTTGGCCATTGGGCATTCCGATTTCGGCTGGTTGGCCATTAGCTGTTCAGATTTTGGCCAGTTGGCCATTGGCTTTATTGATTTCGGCCAGTTGGCCATTGGCTATATGGATTTTGGCTGGTTGGCCATTGGATGTTTGGATTTTGTCCGGTTGGCCATTAGCTTTTTAGATTTTGGCTGGTTGCCCATTGGGTGTTTGGATTTCATCCGGTTGGCCATTAGCTATTCGGATTTTGGCTTGTTGCCCATTAGCTGCTTGGATTTCAGCCGGTTGCCCATTAGCTGCTTGGATTTCAGCCGGTTGGCCATTGACTATTTGGATTTGTGCCGGTTGGCCATTAGCTGTTTGTCATTCGTCCAGTTGACCATTGGCTGTTTGGATTTTGGGCAGTTCGGATTTGGACCGGTTGGTAATTGGCTGTTCGGATTTCAGCCAGTTGGCCATTGGCTGTTCGGATTTCAGCCAGTTGGCCATTGGCTGTTCGGATTTCAGCCAGTTGGCCATTGGCTGTTCGGATTTCAGCCAGTTGGCCATTGGCTGTTCACATTTCAGCCAGTTGGCCATAGACTGTTTGAATTTTGGCTGGTTCCTGACAACCCCCCTCCCACCCAACATGCTTCCAGTGAAAAATTGGAGGAGCTGGATGGAAAATTGTCATCTGAACAGCAGCTACATCCAAGCAGATGAATTCCCTGTTCAGGTATCTGTTAGATTTTTTTCCTCTTGCAGCCTGTGAACAAACTTCCTAGTGTAAGGCCAGCCTAAAAGGTGTAGTCCACTTAAAGTGGAGGTCCATGAAAAGAAAATGAGTTTTTAGGAAAAAGCTATAATTGAATCTTTAAAGCGTAATCCACTTTTGTTGAGAAAAAAACATTCCCCTCTGGGTGATCTCTGTACATTACAAGGATTGTAACAAACTTTTTTACAGATTCTTCCTTTTGTTATTCTGAAGAAATCATTGTTTGTTCCTCTGTGCTGAGTGGGTCTAATGGGAGTGGTTTCATTATTACCAATCAGCTGTGCAGCTGCAGAGCACTAATGAGGAAATCTGCTGGGCCTGCATCCCTTTAGGGATTCCTATTGGGATTATCTCACCAAAAATGACATTTTTGTTGCAGGGGATGCCAAAAATCTGACTTTTATCTTAGTGCAGACTTCTGGGAAAATTGGTGAGCCAATCACACAAGCAGGAAATGATGTTTCTGGGGGTGTGGTCAGTATACATTCTGTGTACAGAACAGCTCTAGGCGGCCATATTGTATTGCATTTTCAGAAAATGACAACAGCTGCAGATTGAAAAGGAAAGGTCATTTTTAATAACATTTAATTACAATATGATTTGTGTCACAATTGTATACGCTATATTGTTTTTTCTTTATTTGCTATTTTTTTTTCCCCCACGAAAGTGGAACTACCCTTTAATAATCTCTAATAATTGTTTTTTTTATGTAAGGACGGCTGCTGCTTACTGTAAACATGACAGTTTCATTCATGCCGGATATTACACACAGAGCTCTTCTTCCAGCGCTGTAACTGACCTCTCCGGCTATAGTACAGTACAGGGATCCTTCCTCTCCCCTTATCCATTCACAAAAAAGTCTTGTGTGCCTTTTACAGGAATGGGAGCCGGGGGATAGGTAAAATACAGGGTCTTCCCTCATCCATTCAAGGAAAGCCTTGTATTGGGCAGCTGGTTGGCAAACATGGACCTTCCAATCAGGTCTGCCTAATAAAACTAACAGGCGAACCCGAACGGACTTCCCATGTGAAAGCAGACTATCTCTATTTTTTATAGCCGGCACATTCTGTTTTTTTTAGACGTCATCTACAGTAAATGCTTTGTGGGTCTCCTATTACGGCAAAGGTTGTTTGTTTTTTTTTTGTTGTGCCCGGAAGTAAGTTTTATTATATTTCTTGATTTTATATTTGGGAAGATTTTATCAATTCTTGACCTTGTAGTTACTTTTAATTAATAACTCTATCCAGTTATTTGAGTATGTTGGATTGGGAAGGCTCCTTCTCCCCGGCCGCTCATTATCTAGGACTAATAATTATTGTTTACCTTCCAGTGTACAAACTGTATTTTCCTTGGAATAATCATTCTTCTTCCCCGCTATGATCAGAGTGTTGTGTGCCGATACATGTACGATGCGATAGGGGCACTGATGATGTCACAGTGACATCAGCAACCACTGGAGCCAAGTCTGAATATTCTTTCTATATCTGGACAATGAGCCGTTAGCTAACTACTGTGGAGGAAGGGAGCGATGGAGGCTGATGGGGGTAGGACAGGGGTCTTCGATCTATGGCCCTCCAGTTGTTCAGGAACTACAATTCCCATCATGCCTAGTCATGTCTGTGAATGTCAGAGTTTTACAATGCCTCATGGGATGTGTAGTTCTGCAACAGCTGGAGGGCCGTAGTTTGAGGATCCCTGGGGTAGGAGAAGGGCACAATATCCAGATGATTTAGGTTATGTCAAATATTAATTATAGGAGGAGCATCCTGTATATTGTAGGCTTGGACATGTACACTATATTACCAAAAGTATTGGGACGCCTGCCTTTACACACACATGAACTTTAATGGCATCCCAGTCTTAGGCCCCTTTCACACATACGGTCCGTTTGTCCGTTTTTCATCCATCCGTTGACGGACATCAATTCATCTCTATGTAAAAACGGATGACAAACGGATGATCATCCGTTAACATCTGTTTTCATCCGCTTCCGTCAATGTCGGTTTTTTGGAACGGATGAGTGCCCTATTTTTCATCCGTCAAAAAAAAAACGGATCGGACGAAAAACGGATGTAAACGGACAAACGGTCCAAATGTATCAGTTTTCCATCAGTTTTTCATCCATTTTTCATCCGTTTTTCGTCGATTTTCATTTGTTTTTTGTCCGTTTTCATCCAGCCTTTATCCGCTTTTCATCCGTTTTTTTTTTTTTTTTTTTACATCCAATACAAAAACGGATGAAAAATGGATGAAAACGGACAAAAAACTGATGAAAACGGATGAAAAATGGATAAAGGTTGGATGAAAAGGAACAAAAAACGGATGAAAACGGACGAAAAACGGATGAAAAACAGATGAAAAACTGATACATTTGACGTGACTGAACTGATGAACTGAACGGACCGCATGTGTGAAAGGGGCCTTTCACACATACGGTTCGTTTGTCCGTTTTTCATCCATCCGTTGACGGATGAAAAACGGACATCAATGCATCTCTATGTAAAAACGGATGATCATCCGTTTTCATCTGCTTCCGTCAATGTCCGTTTTTTGGAACGGATGAATGCCCTATTTTTCATCTGTCAAAAAAACGGATCGGATGAAAAACTGATGTAAATGGACAAACAGTCCCTTTGTCGTCTGTTTTTGCATTGGTAGTGGATGTAAAAAAAAAAAATGGATGAAAAATGGATGAAAAACGGATAAAAAATGGATGAAAAACGGATGGAAAACTGATACATTTTGACGTGACTGAACTGATGAACTGAACGGACCGTATGTGTGAAAGGGGCCTTAGTCCGTAGGGTTCAATATTGAGTTGGCCCATCCTTTGCAGCTATAACAGCTTCAATTCTTCTGGAAAGTCTGCCCACAAGGTTTAGGAATGTGTCTATGGGAATGTTTGACCATTCTTCCAAAAGTGCGTTTGTGAAGTCAGGCACTGATGGTGGACGAGAAGGCCTGGCTCACAGTCTTAGCCTCAATTAATCCCAAAGGGGTTCTATGGAGTTGCAGGCCAGTCAAGTTCCTCCACCCCAAACTCGCTCATTCATGTCTTTATGGACCTTTCTTTGTGCACAGGTCTAAATCATTTTGTGGAGGGGGGGATTATGGTTTGGGGTTGTTTTTTAGGGGTTGGGCTTGGCCCCTTGGTTCCAGTGAAGGGAACTCTTTAGGTGAAAGCATAACAAGACATTTTGGACAATTTCATGCTCCCGTCTTTGGGGGAACAGTTTGGGGATGGCCCCTTTCTTTTCCAACATGACATAGTACTTGGTGGCAAAACCCTTGCTGGTAATCAGACATTTCTTGTAGTTGGCCACCAGGTTTGCACACATCCCAGGAGGGATTATGTACCACTCCACTTTGCGGATCCTCTCCAAGTCCATATGTTTTTGAGGCTGACGTTTTGTAACTCGAACCTTCAGCTCTCTCCACATATTTTCTATGGGATTAAGGTCTGGAGACTGGCTAGGCCACTCCAGGCTCTTAATGTGCTTCTTCTTGAGCCAGTCCCTCTTTTGCCTTGGCCGTGTGTTTTGGGTCATTGTCATGCTGGAATACAAATCCACGACTCATTTTCAGTGCCCTGGCTGAGGGAAGGAGGTTCTCACCCAAGACCGCATTCCTTCTCCTTCAAACATGGCCAGTTGAGTTGATGCCAAAGAGCTTGGTTTTGGTCTCATCTGACCACAACACTTTCACCCGGTTCTCCTCTGAAACATTCAGATGTTCATTAGCAAACTTCAGATGGGCCTGTACATGTGCTTTTGGGGGATCTTGTGGGCATTGCAGGATTTCAGTCCTTCACGGCGTAGTGTGTTACCAATTGTTTTCTTGCTGACTTTGGTCCCAGCTGCCTTGAGATGATTGACAAGTTTCTCCCGTGTAGTTCTGGGCTGATTCCTCACCGTTCTCTTGATCATTGAACGTCCATGAGGCTTGGAGCCCCAGACCGAAGGAGATTGACAGTTATTTTGTGTTTCTTCCATTTGCGAATAATTGCACCAACTATTTTCACCCTCTCATCAAGCTGCTTGACGATGGTCTTGTAGCCCATTCCAGCCTTGTGTAGGTCTACAATCTTGTCCCTGACATCCTTGGACAGCTCTTTGGACTTGGCCATGGTGGAGGGATTGGAATCTGATGAGTTGATTGCTTCTGTGGACAGGTGTCTTTTATACAGGTAACAAGCTGAGAATAGGAGCACTCCTAGTGTTCCTAATCGCAGCTCGTTACCTGTATAGAAGACACCTGGGAGCCAGAAATCTTGCTGATTGATAGGGGATCAAATACTTATTTCACTCATTAAAATGCAAATCAATTTATAACTTTTTTGAAATGCGTTTTTCTGGATATTTTTGTTGTTATTTTGTCTCTCGCTGTTAAAATAAACCTACCATTAAATTATAGACTGATCATTTCTTTGTCAGTGGGCAAACGTACAAAATCAGCAGGGGATCAAATACTGTTTTCCCTCACTGTATGGGGCAGGCTGATTGTACCCAACTTGATTCATTGATCCATTAATTAACTTGAGTACAACTAGCCTGTGGGATTTTAAATGCGACTATTGCTAGCAGCTATAGCCACCATGGTTGCAGGAAAGCAAATCATACCATCTATGGCCTACTTAACCACTTGCCGACCGCCGCAAGTACATATACTGCGGCGGTCAGCCCCTCACAGGCAAAGTGACGTATTGGTACGTCTCTAGCCTGTGAGGCTCTGGGGAGCGAGCGCGCGTCGCCGGAGGCGCGCTCCCGCTCGGCCACGGACTCCCCCCGCGCGTGTGCTAGGCGGACCCGATGCCCGCCAGTCACTCGCGATCGTCCATTAGAGCGGGAGAAAGTACTACGTCGCTAGCCTGTGAGGGTCTATGGAGCGAGCGCGCGCCCCCGGAGGCGCGCTCCTGCTCCCGAGTGGTCACGGACCCCCCCCCCGCGCGTGTGACCGGCGGACCTGATCGTCCGCCGGTCACTCGCGATCGTCGGTGGAGAGGGAGAAAGGCAGGCGGCTAATGTAAACAAGCCGCCTGTCATTCTCCCCTGTGTAAGAATGGTGATCATACGGTTCTACTATGTAGGACCATTGATCACTGTTCCTACACCTCAAGCCACAGCCAATCACAGTTAGAGGCACGCCCCTAGGGACACACTTAACCCCTCCCTCTCAAAAAAGTTAACCCCTTCACTGCCAGTGTCATTTTACAGTAACAGTGCATATGTATAGCACTGATTACTGTAGTAATGTCACTGGTAACCCCAAAAGTGTCAAAAATGTCAGTCAAGGGTCCGATCTGTCCGCCGCAATGTCGCAGTACCGGAAAAAAAATCGCAAAACGCCGCCATTACGCGTTAAAAAAAAAAACAACAAAAATGACAAAAATCTTTCCCTTAGTTAGTAAACGCAATAACTTTTGCGCAAACCAATCAAAATACGCTTTTTGCGATTTTTTTTTTTTTTTTACCAAACATATGTAGCATAAAACAAATTGGCCGAAAATGTTAAAAAATTTTGATTTTTACATTTTTTTTTTGGGAATTTCATATAAACAAATGTGAAAAATATTGTTATTTTTGCAAAATTGACGCTCTTTTTTTTGTTTATAGCGCATGATCAAAAAATCGCACAGGTGATCAAATACCACCAAAAGAAAGCTCTGTTTGTGGGGAAAAAAAGGACGTCAAATTTGTTTAGGTACAGCATCGCCAGACCGCGCAATTGTCCGTTAAAATCACGCAGTGCCAAATCGCAAAATAGGCCCTGGTCAGGAAGGGGGTAAAATCTTCCGGGGCTTAAGTGGTTAAGGGCTCATTGACACCAGCAGAGCCACACTGAATGCATAGCCACTGGTGTGTACTGGGAGGAATAGTGCTGATCCCGACAGATCCCATGGTCTACTTTCTGCATATAAAACAAAGGGGTGGGAATGCCAGCGACATCATAGACCTAATATGGCCACATGTTGTTGTAGTAATAGGCCTAGGTTGGTCCAAACCTGGAAGTAGGGTTGCCAAATCATACCATCTATGGCCTACTTAAGGGCTCATTGACACCAGCAAAGCCACACTGAATGCATAACCACTGGTGGGTACATGGTTTGAATCTCGGCCAGTCTCTGCCAGCTTTGGGGTACTGAATTGTTTTGCCCAGGGTTGTCTGTGAAGGATCTGGGTACAATCTGAATGTGTATATGGATGAACATCATGGGTGTGTGCTATGGTATAGAAACAGGCAAATTACCAATGCAGCCAACAACCAATGGGCTGCAATGCATGTGAACCTGGAAAGGTGTTTGTTGTATTGCTGGGCATTGTAGTGAGGATTGTCTATTTCCAGCCTGCCCCCCCTCCCCCTGTGGTCATGCAGCGTCCAGGCGTCACGCAGCGCAGGTACGTTGCAGTGCAGGGACACTCAGCCTTGTCACAGGGAGATAAGAAGGGACAGGAAGACAGCCAGCCAAGGTCTCCTGCCGTATTTTTCACTGAAACGCAAAGATACACTTTTTTTATTTTTTTATTTTTTTTTTCGGGTCTTCAATTTAGCATTGGAGAATTTTATAATTTAGTAATTAAAATCTCTGATAGGCTTTAGAAATTGCAGCTAATTGAATTTAATGGGAAGATGATTTTCAATTTTATTTGATTATAGGGACCCCTGGCATTGGCATTTATGGGAAAAAAAAATCTGGAGAACGCACTGTGTGGGCTGGGATGGCAGAATTGAATTGGGGGTAATCTGATTTTCTCATCATGGCTTTCACTATAATTTTCCTATAATTTTCCATTAGATATCTAGTTTACAAATACTCACTAAGAAGCCGAGAGAAAGAAGGCTGCCAGCTAACAGGATTATGAAGACGGAGAGGCCAGTGTGCCAACTGCGCTTATGTAAACACGCTGCCACGCCTTAGTACACAAAGGCAGGCTGACACACATGCACAAACTGGTACAAACAAATGCAACCATCCACCTGAGAACGCAGGATTGTCAGGGCCTGCTGGGGGGGGGGGGAGGGGGGGACTGCGGACCCCCACCTTGTCAGGATACATTGGGGGGTTGACGCTTTTTATACCACCACACATCGCCCTCCTGATATGAGTCACACTAAAATCATAGGCCTGGTTCACAACTACAGGAACAACCATGCGCGCTCGTGCGTTCCCGTACGTTGCGCGTAGAGCGGCCCTTTCATTTCTATGGGAAGACGTGGAAAAGAAGTCGCTGAGTGTGCCGCAATGACCTGCATGGCGCTGTGGCCTGTGCAAAAATGCATGTGTTTGTATATGTGTGGGAGTGTCGGTAACAACGAATGGCGCATCTGCTAAAGGGCAGCGCGTTCTGTGCGTGTCAGGGAAGCGTGCGCGTGTTCCCAACATTCCTGGATGTAAACCGGGCCGAAATTCTATTCCAGTCTGTATTCCTAAGGGTCCTTTCACACAGGTGGTGCGCCCGACGGAGTCCGTTCTGCTCAGCGGGGGTTCGATCCGCCGATCCCTGCTGAGCAGGTGGATAACAGCTCCGTCTCCGCTTACTTTACAGAGAGGGAGCTGTCAGATCCCCGCTCTCCTCTATGGGAGATCGGATGAAAACGGACCGCCTGTCCGTTCTCCAGACGGATGGAAAATAGGGTTTCTATCCGTCCAGATTTCACAGATCGGATAGCAGCGGGTGTCAGCGGAGATGTCACCGCTGTCATCCGCCCCTCCATAGGGATGCATGGAGCATCCGATCAGGTCCACCTGAAAAACTGACAGGTGGATCGGATCGGAAAGCCTGTGTGAAAGGGACCGAACTCAGAAAAGTCCCGTCTATTGCTCCTCCAAGCCCCCAAATTCCTCTCTCTTTGCTGCTGTGATGTGACTTCCTGTTAGAGGGTGGCTACGTTCGTTCTCCATGGTCCCACTGTACGTAGGAATGTAGCCGCCTATCCTGAGATGGACTATGGGATGTGTAGTGTGCATGGAGCAGTGCACAGGACTGCAACTAACAGGCACTGCTTGCTCCAAACCAGTGGTCTCCAAACTGCGGCCCAGGGGCCAGATGCAACCCTTTGCATGCTTTTATCTGGCCTCTTGGGTACTATTTCATTCACTGACACCAATGATGGGGCACAATTGTTCCCAATGACACCAATGATGGGGCACTATTCCTCCCACTGACACCAATGATGGGGCAAAATTCCTCTCAATAACACCAACAATGGGGCCCAATGACACCAATTATAGGGTACAGTTCCTCCCAATGACACCGATGATGGGGCACTACTCCTCTCAATTTCAACAGTGGGGCACAATGACACCAATGATAGGGCACAGTTCCTCTCATAAACACCAACAATAGGGCGCAACGACACCAATAATTGGGCACAATTCTTACCAATGACACCAATGATGGGGCACAGTTCCTCTCAATGACACCAATGATGGGGCACAGTTCCTCTCAATGACACCAATGATGGGGCACAGTTCCTCTCAATGACACCAATGATGGGGCACAGTTCCTCTCAATGACACCAATGATGGGGCACAGTTTCTCTCAATGACATAAATGATGGGGCACAGTTCCTCTCAGTGACGCCAATGATGGGGCACAATTCCTCCCAATGATGGGGCACAGTTCCTCTCAAAAACACCAACAATGGGGCACAACGACACCAATAATTGGGCACAATTCCTCCCAATGTCACCAATGATGGGGCACTATTCCTATCAATAACACCAACAATGGGACAAATAACACCAATTATGGTGCACTATTCCTCCCACTGACACCAATGATGGGGCACTATTCCTCCCACTGACACCAATGATGGGGCACTATTCCTCCCACTGACACCAATGATGGGGCACTGTTCCTCCCACTGACACCATGGATGGGGCACTATTCCTCCCACTGACACCATGGATGGGGCACTATTCCTCCCACTGACACCAATGATGGGGCACTATTCCTCCCACTGACACCATGGATGGGGCACTATTCCTCCCACTGACACCAATGATGGGGCACTATTCCTCTCACTGACACCAATGATGGGACACTATTCCTCTCACTGACACCAATGATGGGATACCATTCCTCTCACTGACACCAATGATGGGGCACTATTCCTTTCACTGACACCAATGATGGGGCACTATTCCTCCCACTGACACCAATGATGGGGCACTGTTCCTCCCACTGACACCATGGATGGGGCACTATTCCTCCCACTGACACCATGGATGGGGCACTATTCCTCCCACTGACACCAATGATGGGGCACTATTCCTCCCACTGACACCATGGATGGGGCACTATTCCTCCCACTGACACCATGGATGGGGCACTATTCCTCCCACTGACACCAATGATGGGGCACTATTCCTCCCACTGACACCAATGATGGGGCACTATTCCTCTCACTGACACCAATGATGGGACACTATTCCTCTCACTGACACCAATGATGGGGCACTATTCCTTTCACTGACACCAATGATGGGCACTATTCCTCCCACTGACACCAAAGCTGGGGCATAGTTTACTCCAACTGATGCTGGGACATTTTTTACTCCCGACAACAACCGTCTGGCCCACTAAAGTCTGGACAGTAAGCTGTCCCTTTGTTTAAAAAGTTTGGAGACCCCCCTGCTCCAAACCAGCAGAAGTAAGGGGGAAAAAGGAGAGGTTCGGGAGCTCACATAGGATGTTCCATTTAACACAGTAAGGAAAAATCTCATGCAGAATAGATTACAGCACCATTAGGTAGTGGGTGTGCATGGATGATTTTTGAGGAATGAAGATGTTAGTTTCACTTTAAGGGTAGATTGAGATGTGCGTCTAAATCTCTCTTTCCTCTGAAACCCGATCCACATTTGGATTGCACATCAGAGCACTGATATGCGATGTGACACCTCCTCATCGCCTGTTTTACCTCCATTTTTTGCGACAAACGTTCCGCAATCCTGTGCACTGCAGGGGGGTGGGGGGATTGCTCCCCATTTGCCTGAGTGTGCTGCCCACAGATCGCTACATTTCGGGTAAGCCCCCTTTCACACCTGTGCGACTTGTCCTGCGACCTGGGACTACAGTTGCATGACAAGTCGTATCCCATGATTTCCAATGAATACTGTTCATATCCGTGCAACTTCAAGTTGCAACAACTTCAAAGTAGTCCCAGCACTACTTTGGTTTGACTTTGATGCTCTTTGAGGTCCATAGACATGGGCATTGCTGTAAGTGCAGTCAGAATTGCGGCAATATCGCACGACTTTTAGGTCACACAATTGTGAAAGGGGCCTAAACTGTGCCGCAGGCGGAAGTGACGCATCGTGACTGCGGCATGTAAACGCCCCTATTTGCTGCCTATTGCAGCTTAAGGGGAGGGGGGTTGTAGCATGGCAAAAACGCAGCTCAACTGCACATTTATGCGCCCCCCCCCCCAGCCACAAGTCTAAATGAGGCCTGAGGCTCCATTCACACAGTCACATGCGTCTTCTTTGCACGCAATGCAGGCTATGGCTGGCAGAAGATCCGGTGTAAAACACGCACCTAAAGAAAGCTCAACGTGGTTTATCTGAACTCGCACGATTTCAAAGCCGCATTTCAGTGCGAGTTGGGGGGCGAATTGAAAGAAATCTCTGCGGGTTCATAGTCATACACATATGTCTATTAAAGTCATCCCCAAAGTCGCCAAAAGCAGTGCAGGAACTTCTTTTGGAAATCGGTGCAATGCCGCAAAGTCGGCGTTGCATCATTTGGGAAGGTGCCATTGCTGTCAGTAGGCTGCAATTTGTTATGCGATTTGACTGGTCAAATCGCATGTCAAACCGCGCCAATGTGAACATGAGCTAATTGTCAAAGGTTAATTTAACGAGCTGATTGGCTGCCATGCACAGCTGCACCAGATTCTGAGTGCTCCAGGTTTAGGCTCCATTCACACTTGTGCGCCTTGTCATGCAACTTTGGACATCAAGTCGTTCCCCATGTTTTTCAATGATAACCATTCATATATGTGCGACTTAAAATTGCAGCGACTTCATAGTAGTTCATGCACTATTTTGGTCCGACTTTCATGCAACTTGTGGGCCATAGACTTCAATTTTAACCCTCAAAAATTACATGAAATTCGCACCTGAATGTTATACAATGCAACAGTTGTCCATTTTCACTGGGCAAAGCCAAAGTCGCATCCAATTCACACCCATCCAATGTTGCATCACAACATTGCATCGCATTACTCCAAAGTTGGTGCAGTTTTGGAATTGTACAAGTGTGAATGGAGCCTTATTAACTTTCCCCCACTGTGTGGGCGTGTACAATCTGCAGACCTCGCTGGGTCCCGCCTTTTATTATATGTTGCTGCCCAAGGCAGACATTTTTGTTTGTAGACTCAGCTGTGTGTGTAGGGCCCCATTGATTCTTCATTGGTTCCCCTTTGATTCCTCAGTGGTTCCCCATTGATTCTCCTTTGGTTCCCCATTGGTTCCCTATTGATTCTCCTTTTATTCCCTATTGATTCCCCATTGGTTCCCCATTGATTCCATATTGATTTTCCTTTGGTTCCCCATTGATTCTCCTTTGGTTCGATATTGATTCCCCATTGGTTCCCCATTGATTCTCCATTGGTTCCCCATTGATTCTCCTTTGGTTCGCCATTGATTCTCCAATGATTTCCCATTGATTCTCCTTTGGTTCCCCATTGATTCTCCTTTGGTTCGATACTGATTCCCCATTGGTTCCCCATTGATTCTCCTTTGGTTTGCCATTGATTCTCCAATAATTCCCCATTGGTTCCCCATTGATTCTCCTTTGGTTCCCCATTTATTCTCCTTTGGCTCCACATTCTTTCCCCATTTATTCTCCTTTGGTTCAATATTGATAACCCATTGGTTCCCCAGTGATTCACCATTGATTCTCCAATGATTCCCCATTGGTTCCCCATTGATTCTCCTTTGGTTTGCTATTGATTCTCCAATGATTCCCCATTGGTTCCCCATTGATTCTCCTTTGGTTCCCCATTGATTCTCCAATGATTCCCCATTGATTCTTCTTTGGTTCCCCATTGATTCTCCTTTGGTTCGCCATTGATTCTCCAATGATTCCCCATTGATTCTCCTTTGGTTCCCCATTTATTCTCCTTTGGCTCCACATTCTTTCCCCATTGATTCTCCTTTGGTTCAATACTGATAACCCATTGGTTCCCCAGTGATTCACCATTGATTCTCCTTTGGTTTGCCATTGATTCTCCAATGATTCCCCATTGGTTCCCCATTGATTCTCCTTTGGTTTGCTATTGATTCTCCAATGATTCCCCATTGGTTCCCCATTGATTCTCCTTTGGTTCCCCATTGATTCCCCATTGATTCTTCTTTGGTTCCCCATTGATTCTCCTTTGGTTCGCCATTGATTCTCCAATGATTCCCCATTGGTTCCCCATTGATTCTTCTTTGGTTCCCCATTGATTCTCCTTTAGTTCCGCATTGATTACCCATTGATTCTCCAATGATTCCGCATTGGTTCCCCATTGATTCTCATTTGGTTTCCCATTGATTCTCTTTTGATTCCCATGGCCCCTAGTTTAAATGCATAGAAAATGGGGCGCTGTACACATCTAAACACTGCGTTTCAGACGCCCCTGTGAATGAGCGCTTAGATGTTGTAGAGGCACAGCGACCGATTTCACATTACAACAAAGCTGGCCGCACACTGTTAGATTTCTTCCATTGAGCCTAGATTCACACTAGTGCGTGCGTAACACCTCATGTGATTCGCTTAAATCGCATCGCATCAGCACCAAAATGGTGCAAGACCCTTTTTTTCTGCACCTGATTTGCATCAAATAAGTGTTCACACCCATGCAACGTGATTCTGGCAATCAAACTGCGTTTTGAAATCTGTTTCGGGGTGTCGGTAATCTAACAATGACACCTGCAGCAGATCGCATGGATGCCGTGCGATTGAAGTGGGGTGCAAGAAACGCATAGGATTCACTGTATTTCTCGCATCGCATAGTGTGAACAAGGGCTCAGTCTGAGAACCGAACAAAAAAGATTGAACAAGTTCCTTGATCTACCCTAAAGCTGGCCATGTACCGGTAGAATTCTGTTCGAATGCTTGTATGGAAATGCTGAAAAATCAGTCGTCTGTACATTCGATCTTGCCATCATTTTGTTAAAGAAAATGGGATCCCAGACATTGAACGGCTTTCATCACAAGATTTTCCCAAAGGAATTTCACATTTACATTATGAAGGAACGTTTCCCATCCCGCTCCTATCAGTTTTCCTGTCAGTAGGACTGAAAACGATCGTCGATCTGAGCCCACTAACCATTAGAAAGGTGAAGGAATGTTCTGAAAATGAACACTTTTTATAGGAAGTTGTACCAGTGTATGGCCAGCTTAATGGACGTGGATGACCAAGTTCTCCCGGATAGCCGGCCCCAGATACAGAATCTGTATAATCAACTATTTGTGGGCACTGAGGGCTCAAGGGACCCCACAACAAATACTGGGTGTGGGGCAGCTGCCCCCTTTGTCCTGTGTTAAAGACTGCCATGCCCGGCTCCTTTGATTTTTTAAGTGTGGGGGGGGGGGGGGCAGTGAATGTTGGCGATTCACCATGAACAGGTTGAGATTCACACAGCGTACAGCCAGCTTTACATGGACTTCATCACCATACAAAACTAGGATGGGGACAGACTACAGAGATAACGATGGGGGAGGGGGAGGGCACAGCAGGGGGTTGTCCTGAAATACTGGAGGAGATGATATATGTGCAGCTCAATGAATACAATGTAGCAAGTTTTTCAAACACATGACATTGACTTTTTTTTTTTGGTTGGAGTAAGAGAGAGTTGTAACCCCTGTCTGTGTCCCATTGGGAGATTTCCATTGACTTCCTGTCCCATAGCCCAAAACAGGAAGTGAGAGGAAATCCCTCCACAGTGGGGGAATCCCAGAACTAGTGTCCCCATTGGAAGTTTTCCCCTCCATTCCTGTTCAGGGGACAACCCAAAATTTGGGATTTTCTTTCACTCTCGGTGATAACAGTCACCAGGACAAATCGAGAGGGTGAATCTCACTAACGGAGGCACAGACAGCAATAAAAACCTGACAGGGGTTCTAATCCCTCTTCACTCTGTCCAAAACTAAAACAAAGCCTAGCAGACCCCACCCACTACAGGCTGCCCATAGATAATGACAGGAGGGGGCGGAGACAAGGCCAGTCCCCCTTCACAAGGAGCGGCAGCTTATCATATACATTGGGAGCGTTGCATGTGATTGTTCATTCTCTAAAAAGTGATTCATAGCTAGACAGCTGCCAACAGGTGTTCAGGAGGCGATCCTAATGTCACAGCCATAGAGAGCCATTATTCCATCTGTGGAGAGATTGATTGCTATTCTTAGCGATTATTCACCATTCATATTAGTATTGTGATTGAACTTCTAAAATGCACCCCTGTTCTAATACTTTTACACTTCTGAGTAACAGCGCCCCTAGTGGTCACCCCTGTGTGCTCCTGCATCAGCAATGTTCTAGTACTTTTACACACCTGAGTAAGGATGCCCCCAGTGGTCACCCCTGTGCACTTCTGCACCAGCAACATTATACTAGTTCTACACTCCTGAAGAACAGCTCCCCTAGTGTTCACCCCTGTACTCTCCTGTACAGCAATGTTCTAGTAGTTCTACACTCTGTCCTGAGTAACAGCGCACCTAGTGGTAACCTCTGTGTGCTTCTGCACCAGCAATGTTCTAGCAGTTCTACACTCCTGATTAACAGCGCCCCCCAATGGTCACCCCTGTGCTCTCCTGTACCAGCAATGTTCTAGTAGTTCCACACTCCAAGTAACAGCGCCCCCAGTGGTCATCCCTGTGTGCTCCTGCACCAGTAATGTACTAGTACTCGTACACTCCTGAGTAACAGCGCCCTCAGTGGTCACCCCTGTGCTCTCCTGCACCAGCAATGTTCTAGTAGTTCCACACTCCAAGTAACAGCGCCCCCAGTGGTCACCCCAGTGTACTCCTGCACCAGCAATGTTCTAGTAGTTCTACACTCCTTAGTAACAGCGCCCCTAGTGGTCACCCCTATGTGCTCCTGCACCATTAATGTTCTAGTAGTGTTACAGTGCAAGTAACAGCACCCCTAGTGGTCAGCCCTGTGTGCTCCTGCTACAGCAATGTTCTAGTAGTTCTACATTCCTGAGTAACAGCGCCCCAGTGGTCACCCGTGTACTTCTGCACCAGCAATGTTCTAGTAGTTCTACACTCCTGAGTAACAGCGCCCCTAGTGGTCACCCCTGTGCTCTCCTGCACCTGCAAAGTTCAAGTAGTTCCACGCTTCTGAATAACAGCGCCCCTAGTGGTCACCCCTGTGTGTTCCTGCACCAGTAATATTCTAGTAGTATTTCAGTCCAAGTAACAGCACCCCTAGTGGTCACCCCTGTGTGCTCCTGCACCTGCAATGTTCAAGTAGTTCCACACTTCTGAGTAACAGCGCCCCTAGTGGTCACCCCTGTGTATTCTTACACCAGTAATGTTCTAGTAGTTCTACATTCCCGAGTAACAGCGCCCCTAGTGGTCACCCCTGTGTACTCCTGCACCAGTAATGTTCTAGTACTTGTACACTCCTCAGTACCAGCGCCCCCAGTGGTCACCCCTGTGTGCTCCTGCACCAGCAATTTCTAGTAGTTCTACACTCCTGAGTAACAGCGCCCCTAGTGGTCACCCATGTGTGTTCCTGCACCAGTAATATTCTAGTAGTATTACAGTCCAAGTAACAGCACCCCTAGTGGTCACCCCTGTGCTCTCCTGCACCAGCAATGTTCTATCAGTTCTACACTTCTGAGTAACAGCGCCCCTAGTGGTCACCCCTGTGCTCTCCTGCACCAGCAATGTTCTATCAGTTCTACACTTCTGAGTAACAGCGCCCCTAGTGGTCACCCCTGTGCTCTCCTGCACCAGCAATGTTCTATCAGTTCTACACTTCTGAGTAACAGCGCCCCTAGTGGTCACCCCTGTGTACTCCTGCACCAGCAATGTTCTAGTACTTGTACACTCCTGAGTACCAGCGCCCCCAGTGGTCACCCCTGTGTGCTCCTGCACCAGCAATTTCTAGTAGTTCTACACTCCTGAGTAACAGCGCCCCTAGTGGTCACCCATGTGTACTTTTGCACTAGCAATGTTCTAGCAGTTCTACACTCCTGAGTAACAGCGCCCCCCAATGGTCACCCCTGTGCTCTCCTGCACCAGCAATGTTCTAGTTGTTCTACACTCCTGCGTAACAGCACCCCCAGTATTCACTCCTGTGTGCTCCTGCACCAGCAATGTTCTAGTTATGTTACAGTCCAAGTAACAGCGCCCCCAGTGGTCACCCCTGTGTACTCCTGCACCAGCAATGCTCAAGTAGTGTTATACTCCTGAGTAACAGCACCCCTAGTGGTCACCCCTGTGTACTCCTGCACAAGTAATGTTCTAGTAGTTCTGCACTCCTAAATAACAGCGCCCCCAGTGGTCACCTCTGTGTGCTCCTGCACCAGCAATGTTCTAGTAGTTCTACACTCCTGAGTAACAGTGCCCCCAGTGGTCACCCCTGTGTACTCTTACACCAGCAATGTTCTAGTAGTTCTACACTCCTGAGTAACAGCGCCCCCAGTGGTCACCTCTGTGTACTCTTACACCAGCAATGTTCTAGTAGTTCTACACTCCTGAGCAACAGCGCCCCTAGTGGTCACTCCTGTGTACTCCTGCACCAGCAATGTTCTAGTAGTTCTACACTCCTGAGTAACAGCTCGCCTAGTGGTCACTCCTGTGTGCTCCTGCACCAGCAATGTTCTAATGGTTCTACACTCCTGAGTAACAGCTCCCCTAGTGGTCACCCCAGTGTACTCCTGCACCAGCAATGTTCTAGTAGTTCTACACTCCTGAGTAACAGCGCCAGCGCCCCTAGTGGTCACCCCTGTGTACTCCTGCACAAGTAATGTTCTAGTAGTTCTGCACTCCTAAATAACAGCGCCCCCAGTGGTCACCTCTGTGTGCTCCTGCACCAGCAATGTTCTAGTAGTTCTACACTCCTGAGTAACAGTGCCCCCAGTGGTCACCCCTGTGTACTCTTACACCAGCAATGTTCTAGTAGTTCTACATTCCTGTGTAACAGTGCCCCTAGTGGTCACCCCAGTGTGCTCCTGCACCAGCAATGTTCTAGTAGCTCTACACTCCTGAGTAACAGTGCCCCCAGTGGTCACCCCTGTGTGCTCCTGCACCAGCAATGTTCTAGTACAGTGATGGGGAACCTTGGCACCCCAGATGTTTTGGAACTACATTTCCCATGATGCTCAACTACACTGCAGAGTGCATGAGCATCATGGGAAATGTAGTTCCAAAACATCTGGGGTGCCAAGGTTCACCATCACTGTTCTAGTAGTTCCACACTCCAAGTAACAGCGCCCCTAGTGGTCACCCCAGTGTACTCCTGCACCAGCAATGTTCTAGTAGTTCTACACTCCTGAGTAACAGCGTCCCTAGTGGTCACTCCTGTGTGCTCCTGCACCAGCAATGTTCTAGTAGTTCTACACTCCTGAATAACAGCACCCCCAGTGGTCACCCCTGTGCCTGACTCCCCGCTCCATCAGGCTCCTACACTCTCCTCAAAGCTTCGGTCAGTGGGCGGAGTCTCGGTGCCATAGGTACAATGCAGGGCTATGAACCCTGTATTATCCATGGAGGGGATTTGTGAGAACATTCATGTATTGTTTGTCTTCCAGAAAAAAAGTATAATTATCTGCAGCAGCCACCATTGTATTCTCCGGGGCCCCGCCCTTCAGATAAGATATAATTGTCGGGGGTTGTATCAGCAAAAATCACGATTTTATCGCATGTGAGAAATATAAAATATCTCCGTACAGAAGGGGTGAGAGCGTTACCAAGATGTGTCTGTGCCCCGCCCCATCACTGACACCCTGGGGAGAGGCGGGGCCAATCACAGCCCTCCATTGGCTTTAAATTCATCCGTCATAGTGGCCATACACTATACAATCTGATTGTACAATCCCTTTATGGCGGCCATACACTATACAATCTGATTGTACAATCGTCTTTAGATCTGCCATACTATATGTAGTGTGAGGTCCTACCTGATTGGATACAGAGTCAGAGTATGAATTAAGGAGATTGTGCAACCAGATTGTATAGTGTATGGCTGTCATGAAGGAGATTGTAGAGTGTATGGATGAAGAGATATGAAAGGTGTGATGATAGAAGAGTGAGTGATAAATAATCATTCGTCTGCTGTGTCATAATACAGGATGTTGTGGTCGTAGTTATAGTTCTGTGTGAAAACGGAAATAAGGAGGTAACGTTTATTATATGTAAGAGTGTATGGGAGGACAATACTGCAACCTGCTATACAGCCCATCCACCCATCCCTCATCCAACCACTCATCCATCCAACCACTCATCCATCCATCCATCCATCCCTTCATCCATCCATCCCCTCATCCATCCATCCACTTATCCATCCATCCAACCACTCATCCATCCCCTCATCCACCCATCCATCCCTTCATCCATCCATCCACTCATCCATCCATCCATCCACCCCCCTCATCCATCCATCCCTTCATCCATCCATCCCCTCATCCATCCACTCACCCATCCATCCATCCATCCATCCATCCATCCATCCAGTGCAGGGACTGTGTAGGGACACTAATGTGGGACAGTGCAGCGGCTGTGTAGGGAGACTGATGTAGGACAGTGTAGGGACATGGACTGTGCAGGGACTGTAGCGTTGTCCTGGCCTGGCAGTGAAGGTGGAAGGACAGCAGCGTGTATGTTGTGTTTGGGAATGTGCTGTGCCGGTCCCGCCTCCAGTGTCAGGGACTGTGTAGGGACAGTGATGTAGGACAGTGCAGGGACTGTGGAAGGACAGTAGCGTGTGTTGTGTTTGGGAATGTTCAGCACCGGGTCCCGCCTCCAGTGTCAGGGACTGTGTAGGGACAGTGATGTAGGACTGTGCAGGGACAGTGAAGGTGGAAGGACAGCAGCGTGTGTTATGTTTGGGAATGTTCAGCACCGGGTCCCGCCTCCAGTGTCAGGGACTGTGTAGGGACAGTGATGTAGGACTGTGTAGGGACAGTGATGTAGGGACAGTGCAGGGACTGTGTAGGGACAGTGATGTAGGGACAGTGATGAAGGACAGTGCAGGGACTGTGTAGGGACAGTGATGTAGGGACAGTGCAGGGACTGTGTAGGGACAGTGATGTAGGACTGTGCAGGGACAGTGATGTAGGGACAGTGCAGGGACTGTGTAGGGACAGTGATGTAGGGACAGTGATGAAGGACAGTGCAGGGACTGTGTAGGGACAGTGATGTAGGGACAGTGATGAAGGACAGTGCAGGGACTGTGTAGGGACAGTGATGTAGGACAGTGCAGGGACTGTGGAAGGACAGCAGCGTGTGTTGTGTTTGGGAATGTTCAGCACCGGGTCCCGCCTCCAGTGTCAGGGACTGTGTAGGGACAGTAATGTAGGACTGTGCAGGGACAGTGATGTAGGACAGTAATGTAGGACTGTGCAGGGACAGTGATGTAGGACAGTAATGTAGGACTGTTTAGGGACAGTGATGTAGGACTGTGCAGGGACAGTGAAGGTGGAAGGACAGCAGCGTGCGTTATGTTCAGCACCGGGTCCCGCCTCCAGTGTCAGGGACTGTGTAGGGACAGTGATGTAGGACTGTGTAGGGACAGTAATGTAGGACTGTTTAGGAACAGTGATGTAGGACTGTAATGTAGGACTGTGCAGGGACAGTGATGTAGGACTGTGCAGGGACAGTGATGTAGGACTGTGCAGGGACAGTGAAGGTGGAAGGACAGCAGCGTGTGTTATGTTTGGGAATGTGTCAGTCCCGCCTCCAGTGTCAGGGACTGTGAAGCTGGAAGAAGCCTGTAGAGCAGGAAGGACGGCCCCTGTAGCAGCGACACCCTGATAGGGCAGCCTGGCTGTGTGTAAAGTCTATGCTGGGATCTGCTTCACTTCTCCTCCAGCTCAGAGAGGGAAGCACAGCCAGGGACTGGGACAGGGACACCCTCTGATCTTTCACCTGCCCCTCTAGCCAGTTGGTAAGGCCAGGAGGAGGAGGCGTTGCCATCTCTGCTGTGCCAATCCTATGCGCCCGCCTGCTCTCCGCTGACAGAGCTCCCACCGACACGCACAGTGACATCAGTCATACAACTTGTGATCCGGGAAGCCAATCTGCCTCAATTAGATTTTAATTAAGTATTATGAAAGTTGATTATTTAAGTGAATTCAGCTTTGGATTCTCTGACTATGGTGAGTACCCGGCACTTGCCCGGCTCTTCTTTATCCTGAAGTGTGCGTGAACTTTAAATAAAAGCCTCTTCTCTCTGTCTGTTCCGATTGTGTTTCTTCCTGACTCGCTGCTGTTGTTTCAGTCTGACTAGAGCCATTGTTTGCCGTCACTTTCTGTTTAGCTTTATATAGTAATGAGCTCAGAGGCAGCCTGGACCGGCACTGCTGCTGCTGCTCTCAGCAAACTTTCATCAAGTGTTGGCATTATTGGAGAGCCAACCTTCAGCTGGCAGTGCCACTCCGGGCTCTGGACCGTCCAGCGCCGGCCACTCTGCTCCTTACACTCCGTCCCTTCCCCGTGTGTTTGTTGAAGGATGATAATGGTTTCCCCCGGAGGTGATCGCAGGCTGCCCGATCAATGTCTTCTTCTTCTTTTTGTACCTTTTGTTGTGTTTGTGGACTTCTGCTGTGTAAGACGAAACTCTGCTCTTTGTTGTTGATCCCATTCTACCGAGCTGGCATGCCGAGTCCCGCATGCCGGTCCTTCCATAGTCAGGGCTGAATAAAGACGTTTGAATTTCATTGAGTTTTAGTTAAAGCTTCTCATCCGCTGGTAGTTGTGGAGTTAAGGATGAATATAGACTGTGAAGTTTAATTGGGTCTTCCTCTAAAGCTACCTATCCACCAGTACTTATAGAGTTAAGATTCAATGTAGACTTTAGTATTTAATTGGGTCTTATGCTACTCATCCACTGGCACTTATAGAGTTAAGTTTGAATATAGAGAATAGAATTACATTGAGATTCAACTTATGCTGCTCATCTACTGGCACTTATAGAGTTAAGATTCAATGTAGACTTTATAATGTAATTGGGTCTCATGCTACTCATCTACTGGCACTTATAGAGTTAAGTTTGAATATAGAGAATAGAGTTACATTGAGATTCAACGTATGCTACTCATCTACTGGCACTTGTAGAGTTAAGATTCAATGTAAACTTTATAATGTAATTGGGTCTCATGCTACTCATCCACTGGCACTTATAGAGTTAAGTTTGAATATAGAGAATAGAATTACATTGAGATTCAATTAAAGCCACCTATGCACCAGCACTTATAGAGTTAAGATTGAATGTAGACTTTAGAATTAAATTGGGTGTTATGCTACTCATCCACTGGCGCTTATAGAGTTAAGTTTTAATATAGAGAATAGAATTACATTAAGATTCAACTTATGCTACTCATCCACTGGCACGTATAGAGTTAATATTCAATGTAAACTTTAGAATTTAATTGGGTCTCATGCTACTCATCTACTGGCGCTTATAGAGTTAAGGTTGAATATAGAGAGTAGAATTACATTGAGGTTCAACTGAAGCTACCTATCCACCAGCACGTATAGAGTTAAGATTGAATGTAGACTTTAGAATTAAATTGGGTCTCATGCTACTCATCCACTGGCACTTATAGAGTTAAGTTTGAATATAGAGAATAGAATTACATTAAGATTCAACTTATGCTACTCATCCACTGGCACGTATAGAGTTAAGATTGAATATGGACTTTAGAATTAAATTGGGTGTTATGCTACTCATCCACTGGCGCTTATAGAGTTAAGATTGAATGTACACTTTAGAATGTAATTGGGTTTCATGCTACTCATCCACTGGCATTTATAGAGTTAAGGTGGTATATTGACTATAAAAAATTACATTGAGATTCATCTAAATCTACCCACCCTCCAGCACTTATAGAGTTAAGATTAAATACAGACATTAGAATTGAATTGAGTCTCACCTAAATCTATTCACCCATTGGTAGTTCTAGAGTTAAGATTGAATATAGACTTTAGAATTGAATTGGGTCTCATCTAACGCTACCCATCCACTGGCACTTACAGAGTTAAGATTGAATGTAGACTTTAGAATCGAATTGGGTCTCATCTAACGCTACCCATCCACTGGCACTTATAGAGTGAAGGTTGAATGTAGACTGTAGAGTTTAATTGGGTCTTCATCTAAAGCTACTCATCCACTGGTACTCAAAGAGTTAAGATTGAAATGCTGCCTATCCACCTGTACTTATAGAGTTAGGATATAATACAGACATTAGAATTGAAATGGGTCTCATTGAAAGCTACCCATCCACCAGTACTTATAGAGTTAAGGTTAAATATATAGACAGTAGAATTTAATTGGGTCTTCATCCAAAGCTTCTCATGCACTGGTACTGAAAGAGTTACGGTTAAATAAAGACTGTGGAGTTGCATTACTCATACACCAGTTGTACATAGTTAGGTTTGAATATAGATTGTAGAATGTTATTGTGTCCCAGTTAAAGCTTGCCATCCACCAGCAGTTATAGAGTTAAGTTTGTTGCATATACACCGTAGGATTTAACTGAGTCCTACCTAAAGCTACTCACCTGCCAGTCGTTACAGAGTTAAGAATGAGTATAGACAGTCTAAAATTAATTGAATCCCATGTAAATCAATCCACTGGCAGTTATGGAGTTAAGTTTGAATATAGACATTTGTATTTAATTGAGTCCCATCTAAAGCTAACCACTCAGCAGCACTTATAGAGTTAAGTTTGAATATAGACAGCAGGGTTTCTAAATCTACCCATACACTAGTTCTAAAGCTGTCCTTCCACCAGCAGTTATAGGGTTAAGTTTCAATATAGACAGTAGAATTTCATTGAGTCCCATCTAAAGCTGTCCTTCCGGCAGTTACGGGGTTAATTTACAGTATAAACAGTAGAATTTCATTGAGTCCCATGTAAAGCTGTCCTTCTACCAGCAGTTATGGAGTTAAAGGTTGAACATAGACAGTAGCATTTCACTGAGTCCCATCTAAAGCTGTCCTTCCACCGGCAGTTACGGGGTTAAGTTACAGTATAGACAGTAGGGTTTCATTGAGTCCCATCTAAAGCTGTCCTTCCACCAGCAGTTATGGGGTTAAAGGTTGAACATTAGTAGAACGTTCCTGCAGAAGTTGTGGAAAATCGTTGATGGGATGTTCTATCTCGCTATCTCCACTCATTTAACCCTTCAATGCAGTGTAGTAGAAGGGAATCTCAGACGTATTGTACAGGTTGTACCTGAACATACACATTACAATAAGTTCGATTTTTTTTTTGAATGAAAGCCACATTCACAGTTAGAATTTCATTAGTTCAAGAAAAATTGGCCATCCCGTCCCTCCAAATTTGCTCGAAATTTGATCATTGACTTAACCCTTTAGATAGCCAAACTGAACTATAAGGAATTTATTATTCTTTATTTATCGGGAGTCTACTGGTGTATGGGCAGCTTTGGGATTTGGATTGCTTTGTCCTACTTGTGATCAGGTTGATAATGATGCCGGCGGGTCGGTGTGTCTAACTTTCCTGCAGAGCGGTGGTGGTGGGGCTCCGGGGTGCAAAAGGCGGTGGTGGTGGGGCTCCGGGATGCAGAGCAGTGGTGGTGGTGGCGGGGCTCCGGGGTGCAGAGCGGTGGTGGCGGGGCTCCGGGGTGCAGAGCGGTGGTGGTGGTGGCGGGGCTCCGGGGTGCAGAGCGGTGGTGGCGGGGCTCCGGGGTGCAGAGCGGTGGTGGTGGTGGCGGGGCTCCGGGGTGCAGAGCGGTGGTGGTGGTGGCAGGGCTCCGGGGTGCAGAGCGGTGGCGGCGGGGCTCCGGGGTGCAGAGCGGTGGTGTTGGCAGCGGGGCTCCGGGGTGCAGAGCGGTGGTGGTGGGGCTCCGGGGTGCAGAGCGGTGGCGGCGGGGCTCCGGAGTGCAGAGCGGTGGTGTTGGCAGCGGGGCTCCGGGGTGCAGAGCGGTGGCGTTGGCAGCGGGGCTCCGGGGTGCAGAGCGGTGGTGTTGGCAGCGGGGCTCCGGGGTGCAGAGCGGTGGTGTTGGCAGCGGGGCTCTGGGGTGCAGGGAGGAGGACGGGATAATAAATGTTCCGTTCATCACACCTTCTGGTACTTCAGGTTTTATTTCATATCTGTGTAACCTTAAAAGAATGTCATTAATTTGGGACGAGGCAGTGCCTGTGACGGGGGAGGGGGGGGGGTCATCACAGGTTGATGATATTTGGGGAGGGACGGTGTACAGATGGAAGGGGGTCCAGGTGTGTTGCAGGAGACGGGGCAGGCGGTGGCAGTTGAACCTTGCAGGCATTGTCTGGGAACGGTCGCAGCACATGGCTCAGGGTTTCCGTGGTGACTGTGATCACACCCTGGAGATCGTTCCATTTCACCATAAGACAAAACAGCGATGAAACTGTCTGTACAGCTCACAACACCGAGCCCCCCCACCCCTCAAACTCCACACCACCCAACAATCAGAACAAGTCATCTATACCACCCTGCACCCTTCATAGTGTACAGTCCTGGGCAACTCACACTTTACACCTCTGTAACTGTCACTTGTACCCCCCTCCTCCTCCCCCTCCTGGACTCTCGTGTAACACTGGCACACACAAACCCTCCAGACACCAATCAGGTGTGTACCCACTGCAACAAGTTGGGGGTCACAGGACTTGTTTTATACATTGTGATACTTGCTATGTATTTTTATACTTGTACATACATTTTAATGCTTTGTATATACTGCGATACTTGTGATGTTGGAGCTGTGATACTGTATACATTGTGTGTTACTTGTACACATTGTGTGATACATTGTGATTCTTTTATACATTGTGTGATTCTTTTATACATTGTGTGATACATTGTGATACTTGTATACATTATGTGATACTTGTATACATTATGCGATACATTGTGATAGTTGTATACATTGTAATACCTGTGATGTTGGAGCTGTGATACTGTATACATTGGGTGATACTTGTACACATTGTGTGATACATTGTGATTCTTTTATACATTGTGTGATTACTTTATACCTTGTGATACTTGTATACATTATGCAATACATTGTGATAGTTGTATACATTGTAATACCTGTGATGTTGGGGCTGTGATACTTCTATACATTGTGCTACACATTTTTATACTTGTATATATTGTGTGATACAATGTGATACCTGTATACTCTGTGTGATACATTGGGATACTTATATACTTTGCAGTACACAATGTTATACCTGTGATGCTGGGGCTGTGATACTTCTATACATTGTGTTATACATCATGATATCCATGATGTTGGGGCTTTGATACTTTTATACTTTGGAGGGGATAAATTGTGATACTTGTATACATTGTGTTATACATTGTAATACTTGTATACATTATGTGATATATTGTGATACATTTTGATACCTTTATACATTGTGTGATACACTGCGTTATACACTGTAATACTTATATACATTATGTTTGTAATACTTGTATACATTGTGTGATACATTGTAAAACTTGCATACATTCTGTGATACATTTTAATACATGTATACATTGTTTGGTATATTTTGATTCTTGTATACATTGTGTGATACATAGTAATACTTGTATAAAGTGTTGTAGGTGTGAGGTTGAGGCTGTGATCCTTCTATACATTGTTGTAGGTGTGAGGCTGTGATCCTTCTATACATTGTTGTAGGTGTGAAGTTAAAGCTGTGATCCTTGTATACAGTGTTGTAGGTGTGAGGTTGAGGCTGTGATCCTTGTATACATTGTTGTAGGTGTGAGGCTGAGGCTGTGATCCTTCTATACAGTGTTGTAGGTGTGAGGCTGAGGCTGTGATCCTTCTATACAGTGTTGTAGGTGTGAGGCTGAGGCTGTGATCCTTGTATACATTGCTGTAGGTGTGAGATTGAGGCTGTGATCCTTCTATACAGTGTTGCAGGTGTGAGGCTGAGGCTGTGATCCTTCTATACAGTGTTGTAGGTGTGAGGTTGAGGCTGTGATCCTTGTATACATTGCTGTAGGTGTGAGGCTGAGGCTGTGATCCTTGTATACAGTGTTGTAGGTGTAAGGTTGAGGCTGTGATCCTTGTATACATTGCTGTAGGTGTCAGGCTGAGGCTGTGATCCTTGTATACAGTGTTGTAGGTGTAAGGTTGAGGCTGTGATCCTTGTATACATTGCTGTAGGTGTCAGGCTGAGGCTGTGATCCTTGTATAAAGTGTTGTAGGTGTGAGGTTGAGGCTGTGATCCTTGTATACATTGCTGTAGGTGTCAGGCTGAGGCTGTGATCCTTGTATACATTGCTGTAGGTGTGAGGCTGAGGCTGTGATCCTTCTATATGTTGTTGTAGGTGTGAGGTTGAGGCTGTGATCCTTCTATACATTGTTGTAGGAGTGAGGCTGAGGCTGTGATCCTTGTATACAGTGTTGTAGGTGTGAGGTTGAGGCTGTGATCCTTGTATACATTGCTGTAGGTGTCAGGCTGAGGCTGTGATCCTTGTATACATTGCTGTAGGTGTGAGACTGAGGCTGTGATCCTTCTATACAGTGTTGTAGGTGTGAGGTTGAGGCTGTGATCCTTCTATACATTGTTGTAGGTGTGAGGCTGAGGCTGTGATCCTTCTATACAGTGTTGTAGGTGTGAGGCTGAGGCTGTGATCCTTCTATACAGTGTTGTAGGTGTGAGGTTGAGGCTGTGATCATTCTATGTATTGTTGTAGGTGTGAGGCTGAGGCTGTGATCCTTCTATACATTGTTGTAGGTGTGAGGCTGAGGCTGTGATCCTTCTATACAGTGTTGTAGGTGTGAGGCTGAGGCTGTGATCCTTCTATACATTGTTGTAGGTGTGAGGCTGAGGCTGTGATCCTTCTATACATTGTTGTAGGTGTGAGGCTGAGGCTGTGATCCTTGTATACAGTGTTGTAGGTGTGAGGTTGAGGCTGTGATCCTTGTATACATTGCTGTAGGTGTCAGGCTGAGGCTGTGATCCTTGTATACATTGCTGTAGGTGTGAGACTGAGGCTGTGATCCTTCTATGCAGTGTTGTAGGTGTGAGGTTGAGGCTGTGATCCTTCTATACATTGTTGTAGGTGTGAGGCTGAGGCTGTGATCCTTCTATACAGTGTTGTAGGTGTGAGGTTGAGGCTGTGATCCTTCTATACATTGTTGTAGGTGTGAGGCTGAGGCTGTGATCCTTCTATACAGTGTTGTAGGTGTGAGGCTGAGGCTGTGATCCTTCTATACATTGTTGTAGGTGTGAGGCTGAGGCTGTGATCCTTCTATACATTGTTGTAGGTGTGAGGCTGAGGCTGTGATCCTTGTATACATTGTTGAACACAACGTTGCCCTTGTAGTTTGGGATTGTTCGGATTGTTTATAAACTTTTTCTCGGGATGTTTGTGTTTCTAAGGATCTACGTTGGTAAACATTGATCCTGCTGCATTTTTTCACAACACACAGCACATGTATGGGGTGATCGGGGCACACAGAGGACACTTGTTTTCTATTGGCTTGTGCGTTGACCAATGCTGAACCCTTAAAGTTGATAGAAAAGTTGAAGCGTGTTCTATAATAGGAGTCCCATCACACGTATTGTACAGAAATCACAGCTATGCACTGAAAATGCATTTGTGTAATTAAAGTATTTAATTATATAATACTTAAATATTAGTATATATATATATATTTAGTATATAAGATGTATTTTTTGTTTTGCGTTGCCATGCATTTTCATGTCATCCGCTGTGCAGCAACAGGTCCCTGCAAGGGTCAGAACTCTGACATCATTTTTTATTTTTGTACAGTTGCATTGTGTTTACATGCGTTGCATGATAATTCGGACAGTGAACGCACATGTACACAACAAAGCAGCGTGAGCGAATCACATGGAATACATGGTTCTGTGTGCGTCCTTGCAGTGCCCTGCATTGATCCAAGTTCAGAATAAAACCAGGTCAATGCACACGGTATGAAGCAGCCCTTCTCTGTATTATAATATAAAGTATAATGGTGAGGCCGGGACGCTCGGGTCTACCCATCCCACCGATCGGCCTCAGACTAGCTGGCTGACCCCGAGCCCACGCCTGGCCCTTCTTCCCCCTTCGTGTTACTTTTAGTTCAGTGAGCACACATTCGGTGCATCAGTCAGCAATAAAAGATGCTACCGTCCTCCCTAACTCACCAGGCCCCAAGATGACAGCAAATTTACATTTTTTAATTAAACGAGTGCTGAGGTTTTTTTTTTTTTTTTTTTTTTTTCCTTGTGCTTTACGAGAGGGCCGGGTTATGCAAATTAAACGCTTGTGTACCAAAGATTAGAAGAGTTTGGAAATAAATTTTGCTAACATTGTCATGTAAAAAGAAGAAAAAAAAAAAAAAAAACGACTGCTTTGCATTAGCCTCTTTTAGTCTAATTTCCCCCGAGGCTGGGAGGAGCCGGGAGAAATTTGGAATGTCGTGCGAACGCGAGCCGCGCTCTTGTGACATCACACCGTCACAAAGTGATGCCGATTGTCACCAGAAAAAAAATGATGATGTAGAGAGCGGAAATTCAGCTCCGGGAAATTTTTGTTAAATTTTTTTATTTATTTTTTTCGGTTACGGGGCTTTATTTACAATGTATTTAGTGGTGTGTAGCAGTCAGGATTGGGTTAATGGCGAGCGCTCACCGTCCTCTCCTCCAGCAGGATCACCTCGCCGTGCCGCGGTGTGTCTTAGACCGTTGGGACATTAGCATACCCCCTGCCTCTCCCATTCAATAGTGATTGAGACCTCAAAAGCCTCGTCTTCAACTGTAACAAACAGAGGGAAGGAAACATTTACTGGCACTTATGTAGGAGAGAAGAGCCCTGTGTGTAGTGACTGGTGAGGAACAAATACAAGGTTATATGTCCACTACGGGACCCACAATACATCGCTCCGCTGCTTCTGCTCCATGTCCTATCAGTCTAAGGATTCTAAGCTGGATTTACACGTCACTCATATCAAGGGTTAGGGAGGTGGACAACTTTTACAGAGCTTGATATATAGAAAATGTGTGTTCCTTTATATCTAGCAAATTTATTTGCGTAATGTGTTACAACATGAAAAGTGATGTGACCCAATATGCTTTGTCATTACTGAAGGCTCTGATGCCATGCTGGGTGAGCAATGATAAGATAAAGATTAAAAAGCACTACACATACATTTAACATGTAGAGTGGTATGGTCCAGTCATTGCAGAAGGGTCTGATGCCATGCTGGGTGAGCGAGGTAAGATAAAGATTAAAAAGCACTACACATACATGTAACATGTAGAGTGGTAAGGCCCAGTATGCTCTGATGCCATCCTGAGTGCAGTGGGTAGACATATATGTGGGCAGAGGTATGGTATGGATTAAAAAGCACTAAACTTGCAGGAAACATGTAGAGTGATATGGCCCAGTATGCTTTGAAGGGTCTGATGCCACCCCTGGGTGAGCAATGGTAAGATAGAGATTTTTAAAAGCACTACACATACATGTAGCGTGGTATGGCCCAATCTGCTTTGAAGGGTCTGATGCCATCCTGAGTGCAGTGGGTAGACATATAGGTGTGCAGTGGTATGGTATGGATTCAAAAGCTCTAAACATACTCTAAGATATATAGAAACAAAGAAAAGTGTCTGTATTGTCCATAGGAACCAATCAAATACAATGCATCCGGTAAAATATTTAGTTGGTATGTAGAACAGCTCTGTATTATAGGTTTCCAGTTTTCATAGTGCTCTGTATATGTGGTAGTAGTTCACGTTGGAACTGAATTGTTCACATTGGAAGAGTTCACATTGGAACTGGACTGTTCGCGTTGGAAGAGTTCACGTTGAAACTGGATTGTTCACATTGGAAGAGTTCACGTTGAAACTGGATTGTTCACATTGGAAGAGTTCACGTTGAAACTGGATTGTTCACATTGGAAGAGTTCACATTGGAACTGGACTGTTCGAGTTGGAAGAGTTCACGTTGAAACTGGACTGTTCGCGTTGGAAGAGTTCACGTTGAAACTGGATTGTTCACATTGGAACTGGACTGTTCGAGTTGGAAGAGTTCACGTTGAAACTGGACTGTTCACATTGGAAGAGTTCACGTTGAAACTGGATTGTTCACATTGGAACTGGACTGTTTGAATTGGAAGAGTTCACGTTGAAACTGGACTGTTCGCGTTGGAAGAGTTCACATTGGAACTGGACTGTTCGAGTTGGAAGAGTTCACGTTGAAACTGGACTGTTCACATTGGAAGAGTTCACGTTGGAACTGGACTGTTCGAGTTGGAAGAGTTCACGTTGAAACTGGATTGTTCACATTGGAAGAGTTCACGTTGAAACTGGACTGTTCACATTGGAAGAGTTCACGTTGGAACTGGACTGTTCGAGTTGGAAGAGTTCACGTTGAAACTGGATTGTTCACATTGGAAGAGTTCACGTTGGAACTGGACTGTTGGACACGTTGGAAGAGTTGGAAGAGTTCACATTGGAACTAAATTGTTCACATTGGAAGAGCTGGAAGAGTTCACATTGGAACTAAATTATTCAGATTGGAAGAGTTCACATTGGAACTGAATTGTTCAGATTGGAAGAGTTGGAAGAGTTAATGTTGGAACTGAAAGTTCATTAGAACTGAAGAAGTGGCATGGACAACCCCCGAAATGTCTTCATTATTGCAGAAAAGGTCCTGTTGAATATAACCCGCTACTACTAAACATACCATGACCTGGGTAAATGGGAACCTTCACAGATATTGTGTTGGGCTGTAGCCAGAATCCGGTGTATCTAATAAGACATTGCAACATTTGTGGCTGAAACCCACCTCACCTGGTAATCCATGCACTCTGTCTCCTGTCACCACTGTGGATGGAGGAGCTATGGAGACCCTCGGACAGCAGCATTGTCACTCTGGGAAGAAGGAGGAGTTAAGCTGGCCATACAAAATGCATATTTTAGGTCATGAATTGGCCAAAATCTGCTTAGTGTCTGGCCCTGTTGGCCACCTCCCAACCAAAATCGAAGGAACTGGGACAAAAATTGTCGGCCCAACAGTGGCTGCATCCAATCAGTTGGGGTATTTTGACAGCCCAAGGTTTGCCCATCCACACCGTATAGTGTTTAGACATTTTTTTACTCAGCCAGATTTAGGTGTACTAGCAGATTTAGATGGACTTGACTAACAAATTAAAGCTGAACTCCAGCTAACACTTTAGAAGCAGATACAGCAACATTTTTTTTCTGCTTTTGGGATAAACATTTTACACAATAAATAAAAACTGCTCATTGTAAGCACCCCTGCCAGTGGCAAATGGTTTGTATCAACCAGAGCTTTTTTTCAGCGGGAACGTGGGGGAACGCAGTTCCGGCACCTCCAGCACTGACTGTATTTTATGGGAAGGAGTGGTGAGGTGTGCTGAGAGTCTATTGATGCTGACTGCTGGGTGGTCTATTGTCGTTGGTGGGGGTCTGTTGCTGCTGGGTAGGTCTGTTGTTGCTGGGGGGGGGTCTCATGTTGCTGGGAAGGATCTACTGTTGAGGGAGAGGTCTATTGTTGCTGACTGCAGGAGGATCTATTGATGCTGGCTGCTAGGAGATCTGTTGTCGCTGGTGGGAATCTATTTTTGTGTGGGGGTCTGTTGTTGCTGGGTAGATCTATTGTTGCTGGTGGTGGTTTTATGTTGCTGAGAAGGATCTACTGTTGAGGGAAAGGTCCACTGGTGCTGGCTGCTGGGAGATCTATCGTGGCTAGTGGGGTTCTATTTTTGTGTGTGAGGGTCTATTGTTGCTGGGTAGGTCTGTTGCTGGTGGGGAGTCTTATGTTGCTGAGAAGGATCTACTGTTGAGGGTGAGGTCTATTGTTGCTGGCTGCTGGGGGGATCTATTGTCGCTAGTGGGGGGGTCTATTTTTGTTTGGGGGTCTATTGTTGCTGTCTGGGGGTCATATGTTGCTGGGAAGGATCTACTGTTGAGAGAGAGGTCTATTGTTGCGGTCTGCTGGAGGATCTATTGATGCTGGCTGCTGGGGATCTTTTGTTGCTGGTGGGGTCTATTTTAGTGTGGGGGTCTGTTGTTGCTGGGAAGGATTTACTGTTGGGAGAGAGGTCTATTGTTGCTGGCTGCTGGAGGATCTAGTGATGCTGGCTGCTAGGAGATCTGTTGTTGCTGGTGGGAAACTATTGTTGCTGGGGTGGTATTTTGTTACGAAGGGGTCCATTGTAGCTGGGGGGCAGGTCTGTTGTTGTGCGGGGGGGGGGGTGTCTATTGTTGCTGGGGTGGGGTCTATTGTTGCTGGGTGTCCACTGTTTCTGGGGTGTCTACTGTTGCTGGGGTAGGGTCTATAGTTGCTGGGGTGTCTACTGTTGCTGGGGTGGGGTCTATTGTTGCTGGGGTGTCTACTGTTCCTGGGGTGGGGTCTATGGTTGCTGGGGTGTCTACTGTTGCTGGGGTGGGGTCTATTGTTGCTGGGGTGTCTACTGTTGCTGGGGTGGGGTCTATAGTTTCTGGGGTGTCTACTGTTGCTGGGGTGGGGTCTATAGTTGCTGGGGTGTCTACTGATGCTGGGGTGGGGTCTATAGTTGCTGGGGTGGGGTCTATAGTTGCTGGGGTGTCTACTGATGCTGGGGTGGGGTCTATAGTTGCTGGGGTGTCTACTGATGCTGGGGTGGGGTCTATAGTTGCTGGGGTGGGGTCTATAGTTGCTGGGGTGTCTACTGATGCTGGGGTGGGGTCTATAGTTGCTGGGGTGGGGTCTATAGTTGCTGGGGTGTCTACTGATGCTGGGGTGGGGTCTATCATATTCCATAAAATTAAACAAAATAGCACCTAATGATACGTTGTTCTGTATTCTCTAGAAGGGGGGATACTGGGAGGTGGGTAGGGGGTGGAGCCAAGAGACTGCTTAAAGGTAGGTAGGGGGCGGAGACGGAGGGTGGCTCAGAAGAGGAAAGGTTCATGCTCCTATTCTCCGAGAAAAAAGCCCCGGTATTAACACTCTAACTGCTACTTTGTCAGGACAGCAGCTCGGTCTGTTAAAGAAAGTTGAAAACTCAGAGATCTCCGGGAGAGAAAAAAGGGTAAAAAGAGAAAACGAATGCAGCCATTGGTAAGCTGTGATCGGTTACATTATTGGTTTGGGGGGGGGGGGGTGATGGAAGTGTGTCCAGGAAGGTGTCAGTGTAAGGTCGGTGGTGTATACGGAGTTGTCAGGGCCTGAGGCTGGAGTAGACGGCGGGGGTGGGGGCGGCAGGTTCCTGGCTGGCTGACAGGTGTGGGGGGGGGGGGGGGGGGGATGTGATTGTTGTACAGAGATTTTAGGTTGCCTTAGGTACATGCTTTGTGTACACTCCACTAACCGTCCTCACCACACCCCGGAGAGGAGAGCGGGGAAGATCTGATTGGGACAGATTTCTGCTATTTATAGAACGCTGACAATACAAATCAATTCCTGACCTCAGGAGCTAACAATCTAAAAGCTCACCACACACATTACCATTGTACAGTCTAATGCAGGACACACATCATACATTGTTTATCGTTCAGTCAATGGGATTGAAGGAAGAGAAACGCAGATTCCCCCATCCACATGTTCAATATAGGTGGGGGCTGGGCTTTTTTTCCCGGGGGAACGCAGTCCCGGCACCTCCAGCACAGAATGTATGCACTGGCAAGGGGTACTAGAGTGTGCTGGAGGATCTATTGATGCTGGCTGCTGGGGATCTATTGCAGTATTGCCGGGAAGGTTTGATGCTGGTGGAGGATCTACTGTTGCTAGAGGGGGTCAATTGTTGCTGTGAGAGGGATCTACTGTTGCTGGCTGCTGGAAGGTCTATTGATGCTGGCTGCCGCCAGATCTATAGTTTCTAGTGGGAGTCTATTGTTGCTGGGGTGAAGGGTAGTTGTTTGTGGCGGCTCTTGTGTTGCTGGTGGGTCTATTGTTGCTGGTGGATCTTTTGTTGCTGGAGGGTCTATTGATGCTGGCTGCTGGAGGATCTATACATTTTCCAGGGGAACGCAGTTCCGGCACCTCCAGCAAAGAATGTATGCAATGGAAAGGGGTACTAGAGTGTGCTGGAGGGTCTATTGATGCTGGTGGATCTATGGTCGCTGGGGGATCTATTGTTGTGGGGGGTCTAGTGTTGCCGGGGAGGTTAATTTTTGCTGTGAGGGATCTACTGTTGAAGAAGGGATCTATTGTTGCTGACTGCTGGAGGGTCTATTGATGCTGGTGGATCTATGGTCGCTGGGGGATCTATTGTTGTGGGGGGTCTAGTGTTGCTGGGGAGGTTAATTGTTGCTGTGAGGGATCTACTGTTGAAGAAGGGATCTATTGTTGCTGACTGCTGGAGGGTCTATTGATGCTGTAGTTTGTGGTGGCTATTGTTGATGGGGGTCTATTGTTGCTGATGGATCATTTGTTGCTGGTGGGTCTATTGTTACTGGGGGTCTATTATTGCTGGTGGGTCTTTTTTTGCTGGAAGGGTCTATTGTTTCTGGGGGGTCTATTATTGCTGGTTGATCTTTTGTTGCTGGAGGGGTCTGTTGTTGCTGGAGGATCTTTTGTTGCTGGGGGGGTCTATAGTTTCTGGTGGATCTTGTGTTGCGATGGGTCTATTGCTGCTGGGGGATCTTTTGTTGCTGGGGGGTCTATTGTTGGAGGATTCTATTGTTGCTGTTGGGTCTTTTTTTTTTTTTTGCTGTGAGGGGTCTATTGTTGGTGGTGGATCTTTTGTTGCCGGGGGGGGTCTATTGTTGCTGGTGGACCTTTTTTGTTGTTGCTGGGGGTCTATTGTTGATGGTGGATCTTTTGTTGCGGGGGAGGGGTTCTATTGTTGCTGGTGGACTTTTTTTGTTGCTGGGGGGGTCTATTGTTGCTGGTGGATATTTTGTTGCGGGGGGTTCTATTGTGGCTGCTGGATCTTTTGTTGCTGGGGGGTCTATTGTTGTCCTTTTAGATCTACCAACAACTACGTAGCGCAAGGCCTGCTTGATTGAATAGAGAGTGACTGGATAGCTAAGGTTGCTCCTCCTCCTAATGGTCGCCATACGCGCTTCAATAAACGATCATTTTCTTTTCCGATCGATCTCTAATCGACAACCTCATTCAATCAATATCCCACACACACAGGAAAGTGTATTTGGATCTCTGTTTTCACCATGTAATCCGATAATCTGATTGGTCAGACTTCGATCGGATTCATAAACAAATCCTCTCAGTGCTGCCGATCGATGCAACACAATCAATAAATCCAAATTGAATCCGATCTAAATCAATCAGGAGGAGGTCGGTTCCATTGTTTTGAATAATGAATCCTGGGCTCACACCGGTGCTATGCAGACGCTGCATGTGATTGGCACAAGAATCGCAGCGCATTCCTGTTCACATCGCATGCCATGTCTGGACTGAATCTTGCATTGACTTTATGATAACAATGACACATGTATGTCCACCATGAGGTCGATCGCACGGTCAGATTGTAACATGAATGGTGAGCTTTAGGTCGCTATCTCCCAGATGTACGACAGGAGCCAATCCACTTCCCTGCGTGCCTTTGGAGTGTGGGAGGAAACCGGAGTACCGGGAGTCAAATCGCAGGTCAAATCGGCTCGATGTGAACTGGGGGGCTGAAGGCCAGCCATAGTAAAAGATGATCATCGATCCAAAGTCTTATGATTGGACTGGGGAAGAATGAGTGTCTGTGGGCATCTGAATCGCAGGAACAAGTACAAGCTTAGCTGAACTCGCACGATTTCAAAGCGGCATTTCAGTGCGACTTCGGGGGAATTCGAGAGAAACTTGAACTTTTTTGATTTTCTTATTTAATAGTTTTTATTGGAGTTTTACAAAGTACAAAAAGACCAACGCAGCTAAACGTGTAATCATAGGACCCTCCCACAATTATTATATAGCAGTATATAGTCATAGGACCCTCCCACAATTATTATATAGCAGTATATAGTCATAGGATCCTCCCACAATTATTATATAGCAGTATATAGTCATAGGACCCTCCCACAATTATTATATAGCAGTATATAGTCATAGGACCCTCCCACAATTATTATATAGCAGTATATAGTCATAGGACCCTCCCACAATTATTATATAGCAGTATATAGTCATAGGACCCTCCCACAATTATTATATAGCAGTATATAGTCATAGGACCCTCCCACAATTATTATATAGCAGTATATAGTCATAGGACCCTCCCACAATTATTATATAGCAGTATATAGTCATAGGACCCTCCCACAATTATTATATAGCAGTATATAGTCATAGGACCCTCCCACAATTATTATATAGCAGTATATAGTCATAGGACCCTCCCACAATTATTATATAGCAGTATATAGTCATAGGACCCTCCCACAATTATTATATAGCAGTATACATGTCTCTATATACACTTAGCCCGGGTTCACACCGGTGCCGCTTTGGAATCACGCTACTTCAGAGCCGCGGATCAGTGCGATTTGCACCGCCCATTTCATTGCAGCTTGCGACTTTATTTAACAAAGGTCTATGCAAGTCTCTATGAAATCAGAAAGAAAAAATCAGTGCAGGAACCTTTTTCATAATTGCTGCAACATGTAGGGTTCCAATGCAAGCAATGAGATGCAACTTGTCATGCGATTTGTTAAATCGCATGACAAATCGCATCGGTGTGAACGAGGCCGTATTGTCCAGCATCAGTCCACCCTAGACTTTGTTTCATCTCCCTAGAGTGTGCAAGCACCGCATATACCTGCAGACACCGACCCCGCAGTGTCATTGGGTGTCTTTCACGCACATTTTGTTTTCAGTTGTATAGGAAAAAGTCCAATCCTCATAAAACATTTTCATCTTCATCATAATCTGTACTTTCTTCTGCCAGGAGCTCTTCATTTGAAAGCTTTTAGGAAGTAGAAAATGAAAATTTGACAAGCAAAGTAATGGCAAAAGTGTTGGCACAAATTAACATACATTTTATACACGAAAAAATGGCGCCCCCTAGGAACCGTCCGTTTTACAGTAAATAGCAATTTATAAACCCCAACAAAGCAGATGATAATACTTTATTTTTTAAGGAAGGTAACAAATAAGATACATATATATATATATATGTATGTATGTAATGATATCCATATATGTATAAAAAAAATGCACATACATATATATATATATATATATATATATATATAGTAACTAAACAAAAAGCGTAAATGCAGCTGGTACTGCAGCAATAAATAAATTAATATATCTATATATTTGTATAAAAAAATATGTAGTAACTAAACAGCAGGTGCACATGTGGCTTTAACTGCAAAAAGAAAGGTGGGAAAAAAAGATATATTTTATATATATATATATATATATATATATATATATATATATATATAGTAACTAAAGAACAAGTGTATATGCAGCTAGTACTGCAACAAAAATAAAAAATTATATTTTATATATATATATATATATATATATATACACACACAATGTATAGCCATATATTTATTTTAAAAAATATATATATATAGTAACTAAAAGACAAGTGTATATGCAGCTAGAACTGCAAAAAAAAAAAGAAAGAAAATATATTTATATATATATATCAAAAAAATATATAGTAACTAAACATACAGCGCATATGTGCCTACTACTGCCAAAAAAAAAAAAAAAAAAAAAAAAATATATATATATATATATATATATATATATATATATATATATATATATATATATATATATTCAAATTTCAAAGATATATAGTAACTAAAAAACAAGTGCATATGTGGCTAGTACTGCAGGAAAGAAAAAAAAATATATATATATATATACGCACACACACAATGTATATCCATATATTTATTTAAAAAAAATATATATAGTAACTATACAACAAGTATAAATGCAGCTAGTGTTGCAAATATATATATTAAAAAATATATATATATATATATAGATATATATATATATATATATATATATATAAAAAAATATATATATATATATCTATATATATATATATATATATATTTAAAAAAATATATTGCAACTAAACAACAAGTGAATATGTGGCTAGTACTGCAAATAAAGAATTGTATATATATATATATACATATACACACACACACAATGTATATCCATATATATAGTAACCAAACCACAAGTGTATATGCAGCTGGTACTTGGAGAAGTTTGTTTACACTGTATAAAAGGTCCCTTTGAAACAGATTTTTCAGAGGGCAGCGTAGATGACGCAGGGTGCAAATATTCTGATTCATCCCGGGGGGTAATATTTCACATATTCTGCTTACAAAACTGCATTTTTGTTATATGATTTTTTTTTTGCATGGTAAATAATATTTATGATATTATCAAACAGCAAAGGCATAAGAATTTTCTTTAAAAAGACAAACAGCAAGCGTATTTGCAGATGATACTTTAAAAATGTTATTTACACCAACCTGAGCAGGGAAGACACAATTCTCCAGAATTCAACCTAAAAAAACGGTCTTTAAATGAAACTAAATGATACCAAAAAAATAGGAAAAAAGAAAAACATAATTCATATATTTCCTATTATTTAAATTGAATTGGTTAATTAGATATAAAAGTAAAGCTTTCATTAAAAAAAAACATAATTTATATTAATCTAAAAATGTATTATTTATTATAAAATGAATTGGCCCAACTGCTGTAGACAGAACTGTAAGACGGTGGTTTAAATGTGTTGTGCCAGTATTGTAAAATTATACAGAAACTTTTTTTTTTTCAATAACATTTGATACCCGCTATTCAAGTGTTCTTGTGACAAAAGAAATGAAGCAGTAAGGAGACGGTTAGGGGTCATAGCAGTGTTTGTAGTTTAGAGGGGAAGGCAGCCATTTCGTGTAATAATTACTGCAGGGAACCAGCTGTCCGCATGGAGGGAGGGGGGACAAGCTGACTTTTTCCTGTGACTTGCATTAAAAAAAAAAAGAAGTGTGACACTTGATCGGTTGTGAGTAGCCGGGGGACACCTGTTAGCTGAGCTAAGTGAGCAGAGGGGCTTGTTAGATCATAAAGACAGAGCAGGCTCAGTATCTAGCTGCCGGTCACTAGGAAAATGGTGTGCTAAACCCTAAACTAGAGTCCTACGCAGAATAGAAAGGAGCCGCTGCCTTGCGAGGAACATTACTGCAACCCTAAAGTACTCCAAGGATAGATATTTAATAGTGTTATTTCTTTACTATTTCTTTACTATACTCTTACAATACCTTAAGCGGCCCTACTATCTAAAATCATACTTTACTTTTTATTCCAGCACCTGCTGCCATTTTCCCCTAGACTCCCTACTATTGGCAATTATCCTTCACCAATGAATAACTTAAAGCAGACCTTCACTCTAAAATTATACTTATCCCCTTGCAACCCCCCCCCCCCCTTCCTCCAGGACTTTTTTATTTTTTGTTATGTCAGCCCCCCACCACCCCACCATTTTCCCCTTAGACTCCCAACCATTTGCAGTTCTCCTTCACAAATGAAAAATGAATACTCTTACAATAACCTAAAGAGTACCTTCACCCTAAAATCATACTTTAACCCACTGTTTATTCTTTTTTTACCCTTTTTTTTTTTTTTTTTTGTATTCTGGCCCTACACTGTGGTTCTCATCTAGGTGAGAATGATGTGTCCCTGCTCACACCTCCTACCTCCTTGGGATGTCCCCGTCTCATATCTCAGGAGGCTTCAGAAGTAGGAACCCAAAGCAGACCTTCACTCTAAAATTATACTTATCCCATTGCAACCACCCCCCTCCTCCAGGACTTTATTTATTTTTTGTCATGCCAGCCCCCACCACCCCACCATTTTTCCCATAGACACCCAACCATTTCCAATTCTCCTTCACAAATGAAAAATGAATGCTCTTACAATAACTTAGAGTATCTTCACCCTAAAATCATACTTTAACCCACTGTTAATTTTTTTTGTTACCCATTTATTTTGTATTCTGGCCCTACACTGTCAATCTCATCTAAGTGAGAATGATGTGTCCCTGCTCACACCTCCTACCTCCTTGGGATGTCCCCGTCTCATATCTCAGGAGGCTTCAGAAGTAGGAACCCAAAGCAGACCTTCGCTCTAAAATGATACTTATCCCGTTGCAATCCCCCCTTCCTCCAAGAATTTTTAAATTTTTGTTATGCCAGCCCCACCACCCCACCATTTTTTCCCTAGACTCCCAACCAGTTGCAGTTCTCCTTCACAAATTAAAAATTAATACTCTTACAATAACTTAAAGAGTACCTTCACCCTAAAATCGTACATTAACCCAATGTTTATTATTTTTAATTTGTGAAGGAGAACTGCAAATGGTTGGGAGTCTAGGGGAAAAATTTAATTTTTGTATTCTGGCCCTACACTGTCGATCTCATCTAGGTAAGAATGATGTGTCCCTGCTCACACCTCCTGCCTCCTTGGGATGTCCCCGTCTCATATCTGAGGAGGCTTCAGAAGTAGGAACCCAAAGCAGACCTTCGCTCTAAAATTATACTTATCCCGTTGCAACCCCCCCTTCCTCCAAGACTTTATTTTTTGTCATGCCAGCCCCCACCACCCCACCATTTTTCCCCTAGACTCCCAACCATTTGCAGTTCTCCTTCACAAATTAAAAATTAATATTCTTACAATATCTTAAAGAGTACCTTAACCCTAAAATCATATTTTAACCCACTGTTTATTCTTTTTGGTAATTTGTTTTATTTTATTTTGTATTCTGGCCCTACACTTTGATTCTCATCTAGGTGAGAATGATGTGTCCCTGCTCACACCTCCTGCCTCCTGGGATGTACCCGTCTCATATCTCAGGAGGCTTCAGAAGTAGGAACCCAAAGCAGTGCATCATTGGGTGCTGGCTGCTTGAACCCTGGAAAAGGCAACCAGCTCCAAATGACCGAGAAGGACCAAGATGGGGGAGCGGGACCTGGGATGAGTCACCTGAACAGCAGGTTGCAGTAGCACAATGCTGGATTGACTGGGCAGGTACTTATCCTGCTGCAACCCCCCCCCCCTTCCTCCAGGATGTTTTTTAATTTTTGTTATGCCAGCCCCCACCACCCCACCATTTTTCCCCTAGACTCCAAACCATTTGCAGTTTTCCTTCACAAATTAAAAATTAATACTCTTACAATAACTTAAAGAGTACCTTCACCCTAAAATCGTACTTTAACCCACTGTTTTTTTTTTTTGTTAGTTTTTTTTTATTTTATTTTGTATTCTGGCCCTACACTGTGGTTCTCATCTAGGTGAGAATGATGTGTCCCTGCTCACACCTCCTGCCTCCTGGGATGTCCCCGTCTCATATCTCAGGAGGCTTCAGAAGTAGTAACCCAAAGCAGTGCATCATTGGGTGCTGGCTGCTTGAACCCTAGAAAAGGCAGCCAGCTCCCAATCACTGAGAAGGACCAAGATGGGGGAGCGGGACCTGGGTTGAGTCACCTGAACAGCAGGTTGCAGTAGCACAATGCTGGATTGACTGGGCAGGTGAGTATGTAAATGAAGGACAATGCTGCATAAAAAGGTATGAGAGTTTAAAATAAATTAAAAAAAAAGGGGGGGGGGAGAAGTTGCTCTTTAACAAAAATATTTTTTTTAAATAAAATCCTGCATGAAGTCAAAATCTTGGATTTATTCTCATTAAACACTTGTGTTATATTAATATATATGCATTATAATGCAGATCTCTGCAGACTTGTGAATGCGTGTCAGCTATGTCCATGGTCTCCAGGTAGAAGAGCGTTCTTCTAATATGGATATGGGCAGCAGGTGTACACTGTGGCTCGGGAGGGTGCGTGGAGCAATGCAGGGTGTTAAGGCCCCCGTAGTATGTGCTAATCCTCCCCATCAATGGAGACGATGTGACTTTATTGTCCACAGGTGCAGAGGACGGCACTCTTGGGTGTTCCGAGACTCCATCATGTCAGCACTCTTCCACACACACACTTCTACTTGAAATAAATTTGTTTTGCAAGGGCATCCTGTTTAATCATTCCATTCTCCAGTGGCTGTGTATTCGTTGGGTTTCCATGGTTACGAGACCATTAACTAGGAGCAAGCAATAAGGCAGTAGAGTCAAACAGGTAATAAAAAAATTAAGGCCATTTTGGGCTGGAAGGGACGTAGAAGAGGAGAGTGACGGGACGCAGAGCAAATCCAACTTCATAAGAGATCCTTTCTCGGAAATTTCGTCAAGTGGGTCCAAAAGTTATAATCTTCGATTCTCCAAAAATTCTGATCCAATGCTTTTGCTAGTAGTCCACGTGGCATATTAGGAAGCTGCACACCACTGTTTAGTTTTGAAGAAAGAAAAAAAAAAACACTTTTATTGTTGCCAGAAAGTTGAGGACACTCCATCCAGCTCCTCTGTCCTACTGGGGCAAAACGTCCTCCAAATAAAGCCCCTGTTCACAATTTATAGCTTCACTAGAAGCACTTCAATGCTTGCCACTAGAATTTCTATTCTATTCAATGATGCCCATTCATGCTGAGTATTATAGCACTTGAACCTTGAAGCCTATTGCTCGAAAAAGTACACAAGCTTCCTAAAACCTCATCGGGGGGCAAAATACCTCATAGAGAGGAGCTGGGTGGCTTGTTCTGAACATTGCTGGAACAATAAAAATGTTTTGATGCCTAACAGAACAGCAACTTCCTATTATGGGATGTGCACTGGTTTAGGAGGTGCAGATCCTGGAGTTGTGAGGACTGAAAGTTGAGCAATGGATCCTTCTTGTATCTTTAATACAGGGCTGGACAAATCCCAGGAGCCAAGTAGCCAATGCTTTGAGGCTTTCTCTAACTCTGAACCAACATCCTACTTGCTCCAGGATTGGGCAGAATGGCTCCTAAAGTCCACCCTGGCATTAATGTCACCAGTCTATTTTCGCTGTATCACATTTCCCCTTTTATATAATAGAGTGCAATAGGTGAAGCAGTAAAAATGTAGACATTTCAGCGGCACCTTACAAGCCTGGTTGCCAAGAGGGGGCTACACACCCTGCCATATCCTTAGAGCTTGCCTGGCAGTACTTAGTGGGCGCGTGAATTTTGATGTTGGTAGACCAGTTACCACTTAAGGACCAAGCTTATTTCTGACAAGTTAAAATCAGTATTTTTTGCTAGAAAATATATATAAAACATATATATATATTTTAGCAAAGACTCTAGAGAATAAAATGGCAGTCGTTACAATATGCGTTTTCTTTTGTGCGTGAGCTCACGGCACCGGGGGTGCTTGAAAAAAAAATTTTTTTCCTATTTATTTTATTACATTTTAAAAAATATGATCACTTTATTACTGTCACAAGGAATGTAAACATCCCTTGTGACAGTAAAAGGCAGGGACAGGGCCTCTTAATGTAGGGATCGGGGATCTAAAAGACCTTAGACTCCTCCACTGCACTTCAAAGTATTCAAAATGCCGAAATCAGCATTTTTGAATACTGAATGTTTTTAAAATCAACGTCGTTAGCAGCCGAGTAAACCGGAAGTGACGTTGTGGTGTCGCTTCTGGGCTACTACATTGGAGACCCGATGAAAGCTGAATCCAGCTTAGTTCGGAACTCCAACCAGCCAGAAGGCGGGCAGAGCCGCGGAAGGTGGCAGGAGGAGGGGGGGACACTCGCTGGGATAAGGGGCAAGCAGATGCTGAGCCGCATTGGCTGTTATCTCCTGAAAGCCAACCGCCGGCTCTAAAAAGCAGTACCGGGTACATCCCGGTACAACCACTTCTGCAAGCGGACGTACAGGTATGTCGGTTTGCGGGAAGTGGTTAATCAAAAATTTGGGAATCAGTGATCCAACTAACTAAAAAGTATCAGACATGCTATGCTTTATTGACGGAAACGTTTGATACAGAACCATAAGGGGCATCAACACAATGTACTACAAAGAGCAATTGGGTGCTCTAACAAATAACCACTGACCAGCCATTATCAAGAGAGCTACCTCAATTCTCCAAATTTTAGTGGCTTAACACTTTGCAAATTTACTTTAATTGGCCCTTTCAAGGAAAGTCTGTCCAAATCAAGATGGATGTTGAGGAGGAGTAAATACATGTTTGAGATGGAGTTTAATGGGAAGTAAGATCTCTGATGGAAGCATTCTTGAACTCATCTCCCACTTACTAGTACTGGTAAAATTATTTTATTCATCGAGACTCCATCTTGTAACTAGAACATAACAATGGTTTTCGAAACCTAATTATACACAGGTGAACCCCTTTAAACCCACCACCCCTACAGGTGACATTCCTGAACACATAGTTCATCGTTTTTTTTCCAGCGACAACTCTACCTCTAGCAATGATAGAAGACCTGAGAAGGGTTTCAGAGAAAGAAAGATGTATTATGTGACTATATTATTGCTACAGATCAAGGAGCAGATAGCAAGGGAGGTTATGACCATGGGAATGCAGTGGTTGCAAATTTTAAATTAACACAGGGAATATGGTAGAGAGAATAAGCCGAGGATGACGATGGCTTCCCAAGTACCGGTAACCGTGTGGAGGAGGCTTTTTAAGCGTTCCTTTTACATTGGCAATCATTTAACAGTTTTGCAGTTTAAATTTGTTCTAGTCAAAAGCGTATCCTGAAGCTCTTGGCTGAAAATAGCTAAAAGGGTTAAAGAGCTCGAATTCCCCCTCTCCTCCAGTACAGTGTATGTGTCCTGCAAAGAGGACGGTCTTGCCAGTTGTCTCTTCAGGAACAGGTGTCATAGCTTGTCCTTTTGGCTTTGACAGAGCTTTTTGTTAATAACATTTTTCGGCAGACGAGCACTTGTTATGGCATTGTACAGCTTTGTTGGGGTGAGGGGAGTAGCACTTTTTCAAACAGTTGCTTGGTCTCTTTATGGAGAATAGCAACAGTTGTTGTGCAAAGTGAGAAATGTTGGGACAACTGTGGATTGTGTGGAGATGGGGGCTCTGTAGCGAGGAGGACATTTGGAGGGTAGAGGACACATCTCTGCTTTTGCCTTAGAATGGAAGTTAGAAATGCCATCCCCGGACAGACACGAAATTATGAAAATAGATGTACCCTCAACCAGCGTGCTGTCAGGAGATAAACATTCGTAGACTTTCAAGCTTCTGCAATGGAATAAAGCCTTGTAGACATGAACATCACCATGCGCTCCCTGATGTCTACGATCGAAATATTGTTGAATTGAATGGTTCTGTACATGTGGGCATTTAGCAACGGGTTTGCTTGAATGTGCCATACCAAAGAGAACCTGTCTTCTAAGCCTTCTTTTTTTATTGTATAGGGAGGCCAAGTACACCCAGCCTCTGTGCATCTTGAGATAGGAGTGTGATTCCTCAGGATTGTTTCTTTTCCCCCCACAGCAAAGGGAACAATCTTTTCATTGAGAGTTGGATAAAGAGTTGCTTTAGGTTTTGCCGCAATCCTGTCAGTGTCTAGCAGATGTTTAATTTCTCTGTTAAGCCAGTGACAGATCTGCCCATCTGTGGCTGCCCCCAGGAAAACTCTTTTTGCAGTCTTCGTTCTAGGTTCCTTTTCTTAAGAGAACCTGACATGTGAAAGATATGTGAAGGATGTTCAAACCCTTTGTGATAAAAAAAAAAAAAGTTGCTAATCATATTGATCCTCAGGTTTTAATGCTTTGTGAGTCAATGACCTCAACAAGTATTCAGTATTGGAGATCTTCTCTGACAGTTAAATCTAACCACCAGAAAAAGTTCCAAAAAATTATTACTGCTCATGGAAGTAGCTGATCCTATAAGAAATACTTTTTCTTTTTGTGTGATTTCTTTTCTTAAATACCTATAAACTGGTACAAATGACACGATCCAAACAGCCCGATGGTGTCATACGATAAAATCATGCAATCGTAGCGGACAACCATTTATCAGCCATTATCATAGTGAATTGGAAAGTATCTGGTGATTCTTGTTTATCTCTGCTGGTTAAATAGAGATAAACGTGAGCAATTTGCATTGCCTTTTAAAGAGTTTATTCAGCAGGCTTTACCAGTTGCATGATGCCCCCATGCAACTGGAGGAACCCCAACCATTCAGCAGGCTTTCACCAGTTGTATGATGCCCCCGTGCAACTGGAGGAACCCCAAACATTCAGCAGGCTTTCACCAGTTGTATGATGCCCATCCATTCAGCAGGCTTTCACCACTTGTATGATGCCCCCATTCAACTGGAGGAAGCCCAACCATTCAGCAGGCTTTCACCAGTTGTATGATGCCCCCATGCACCTGGAGGAAGCCCATCCATTCAGCAGGCTTTCACCACTTGTATGATGCCCCCATGCACCTGGAGGCAGCCCATCCATTCAGCAGGCTTTACCAGTTGCATGATGCCCCCATGCAACTGGAGGAAGCCCATCCATTCAGCAGCCTTTCACCACTTGTATGATGCCCCCATGCAACTGGAGGAAGCCCATCCATTCAGCAGGCTTTCACCAGTTGTATGATGCCCCCATTCAACTGGAGGAAGCCCATCCATTCAGCAGGCTTTCACCAGTTGTATGATGCCCCCATGCAACTGGAGGAAGCCCATCCATTCAGCAGGCTTTCACCAGTTGTATGATGCCCCCATGCAACTGGAGGAACCCCAACCATTCAGCAGGCTTTCACCACTTGTATGATGCCCCCATGCAACTGGAGGAAGCCCATCCATTCAGCAGGCTTTCACCAGTTGTATGATGCCCCCATGCAACTGGAGGAAGCCCATCCATTCTGGACAGAAAGATCTGAAGCCCTGGACTGCAGGTACACTTTTGGCTTAGGTTGGCCATACACCAGTAGAATTTATTTTGAACGTTAATACATAATCTCTGAGAAATCATTCATCAGAGCATTCCATCCTGTCAACTAATTTCGCTTGATAGTCCGTAAAATGTATTCCAGACAAACAAATAATTTTTATATTTAGCTCAATTTTTAAATATCAGGCTTGGTGTTTTTAATTCAGTTTAATTTACTGGTAGTTGACCAGTTGAGCCTTTACCATGTAGACATCTATTCTGGCCATCTCTGGAGGACACATGGACTTCTAACGCAGCATCACAGAGTATCGTTTCAGCATCACAGATGATTACTAACCCTCTTGACTTTTTCAACCAGCAAACTGGATGAAATTCTTGAACTGCACTACCAGTTTTTCTCCTCAAACACTTATGGAAGACATGCTTAAAATTTTATGTTGGTTCAATGTCATATTTTGTGACCAAACCATAATTTTGTTTTGTGCAAGAGTTTTTTTTTCATGCTGATCTTGCAGTTTGGCTTTGTAAGAGATATTCTTCAGAAAAATCTACTGTGAAAAGTCTTGTGACAACATATTACTAAAGGATATTTTTTTTAAAGGGAACCTAAATATTGATATTCAATCTCTCTCTCTCTCTCTCTTTATATATATATATATATATATGTGTATGTATATGTATGTGTGTATATACATATATATAGTGGTGGGCACCACACACAGATACGAGCAAAGACTGCCGGGTGCACACAAGGCAAGTAGATACAAACGGTCCAGTGCAAGTCCAATTGTGGGTCTATTTGGTTGATGTTTCGAAAGGCACTGCTTGTCTTTCTGAAGCTGCATGTAAATTGTACCAATGTATTATATGTTCTGTAAACATGCTTCTGATCAGAATTTCATACATACGTGGAACAAGCTGTAATTACATGTTTTTTTTTTTATTGATTATTATTTATTTTATTTTTTTTTATTGGTTGCTTTACAATGTGATTGTACTTTACGGTTTATTGACTAAATACCTTTACCTGGAACAAGCATGTAAAAAGAGAAATCATAACTGGTTGGTGATCTGAATACCTCTCATAGATCAGTAGTTCAATGAGTATGATAGGCAACTAGCATGGGTGAAAGGAGAGGGCTCTGCAATGGTAGTCTACATATTACCTTTATGGCCCGTACACACGATCCGAAAATCGGACGAAAAATAACGCTTGTGAAAAGATCGGACGATAATCTGATCGTTAGTACACAGTTTACGAGAGGCGATCACGACAGTTCGCCCGATATTATCCGGTCGTGCAAGCATAAAAATTTTGATCGTATTATAACACATCGTACGATAATTGTATTATCAGTATGTGGTTCATCCAAAAAAAATGGTGAGCAGTAGACATCATTTCCCCTCACACGCTACAGCATGGTTACGCATACCGGAAGCTTTTGAATCATCGTTCGAGGAAAATTCGTATCGTAAGTAACCTCTCCCATTTTCGAATATAATTGAGAGTTCCTAGCAACCAAACAAAAATGGACGGAACGTCGTCCATATTTTCGGATCGTGTGTACTGGGCTTTAGTCCCTGTTCACACCTGAGCGTTTTTCAGCTTGTAAAACGCTCATCTCTTATGATCCCATTCATTTCAATGGCCCCTGATCACATATGAGCGTTTTGTCCCTTAAAGCAAAAGGCCTGAAGCGCAAAAAGGTACATGAGCTTCTTTTTTGGCAGATTACAAGAGTTTTTGTTAGATGTCAATGCCTGCCTCCAAACACCTGCAAAAAACGCCTGGAAAAAAAGCCCAAAAGTAACACCTAAAAACAATACGCTCAGGTGTGAATGGAGCCATAATGTACTGAGTACTCTCATTGCGTTGTTGATTTTTTTTTTTTTTAAAAGCTTGTTTCTGGGATACCATTTTTACATCGGGTCCGCCATATTTGCTCATTACCTATAAGACACACTAGGGTTGATTTACTAAAGGAAAATATGCTGTGCACTGCAATTGCTTTAGAGCTTAGTAAATGTGGTAAAGCTTCACTTTGCAAAAAATACCCAATCACATGCAAGGAAAATTAAAAAAAAAAAAAAAGCATAATTTTTAATTGTACATGATTGGATGATAGAAATCAGCAGAGCTTCGCCTCAGATCTGCAGCAACTGCACTTGCAGTGCACAGTGTATTTGCCCTTTGTAAATCAACCTGTCTTCCCAGTTTAGAAGTACATGGTGATTGTTCTTTACTGTTGAAGTGTTAAGCTGGCCATACACTGTTTGACTTTCAACTGGTTCCTTAAGAATTGGGCAAAAGTTTCTTAGTGGGTAGCCCTAACAGCCCCTCCTCCCCGATTTGTAGATTGAAAAGTTGGGCCAACCAGATTGCCTAATCAGATGTAGATGCTGTCCCAGTATCCTGACAGCCACCAGTTGCTGTCAGAATACAATGGCCCAGCAGGCAGATTTGTCCATCAATGCTATGAAGCATGGATGGAGGAATCTGTTTTTTTATACGCTTAGCCTGTAGGCTGAACAAAAAAAAAATTGACTAATGTAATGGCCAACCTAAAGCCTGGTACATGCTGGCTGAATGTCGTTCAATATTAGCCGGTTTAATAGAAACCAGCCGACAATCCCGACATTCGGCCTGTGTGTTTGGCCGTCGGGCCGGCTCCTGTCGAAGGCTCATGACCGAAAAAGATCTACTGACCAGCTTCTGATCGGCGCTCTCAGCCGATGGCTGAGAGAGCTGACAGGAGTTTTCTGGTGGGGGGTCGTCCCCCTGTCAAAACGCAATACCTCAGCAGGGGATATCGCTGTACTAACATCGGATTGTTAGTACAGGGGCTCGGACCTAAGCTGTCAAGCCAGCAAGTTGAACGAAAAAAAGTTAGTGGTGTTTACTAGGCTTTAGTCTATATAGCCCACCCAGACTGAGTGTCCACAAACTCTATGTATCAATTCTATGTATCTCAAGCAGTCATTTAGAAAGGGTGCTAATTGCAGTTGTCTGATGTACAGATAGCCACTAGAAGGAGAATCTACAAATCTGTCTATGAAATACCCCCCCATGAACTATGGGGGAAAGCAATTAAAATATGAAGGGCACAACAAAAACTAGACTCATAAGCATTAGAGTAATAAATCAAACTTCAGTACTGTGTACAGATTGCTCCATAAATATGTTACGTGTCTATTTCTTACAAGGATCCCAGTAGAAGGCACAAGAGCTCAAGCTTTTTGAAAATGTGGCTTCCCCACAGTTCCATTCTGTAGAATTAGGAAATACCAGCAACATAACAGTGGAGTTGCACTTCAAAGTCCAATTCCACTTTTAGTAAAGTTGCCCTCTCGGTGAAGCCCAGGTAGTAAAATACTTACCTTCATCCCCGATCCTAGAATCTTCTCTATGTGGCCCTGCCCAACGCTATACAGCCATCCAGGCACAATTATGGCTCGTTTCCACTGAGCTTTCTGGTACGGTTCGGTTCGGTACAGTACGCTATTTATGCCGTTTCCATTATGAATGGTACCTTAATTCCGAACCGTACCGTACCACTTTTTGGTACCCTTTCGTTGGGGTACCAAGCACATTAGTACCGTACCAACAGGGTGGAGCTACACTCTGCAGAACTTTGATTGGTTGACAGAGAATCGTCTATCACAGCTTTCCTGCTACACCACACCTATCATGAAAGGGTACTATTGGCAGTGGAAACGCAATGTGTACCGTTCCGAACCGTACCGTACTGAACCGAACCGTACCACTCAGTGGAAACGAGGCATTAGTTCTTATTGTGCATGCAGGCTGCTCACTCCAATACTTCCTATGCATGGTCCATAATCATGGCAGACCCCAGCCATCCATAAGAGAACACCCAAGCCCTAGGATGGAGTGGGGCGTGAGGCGTCCATGCGCAGTAGGAGTTAGGCATGGCCAGGAGTTTTTATCTTTTTAACTGCTCAAACAAAGCAGTAGTTTTCATAAACTGTAGTATGTGTTACTTAATACGAAGTCTAAACATTTCCCTAAATTGGTGGAATCCAAAAATGAATAATGACAATAATTATCAACACTTGTCATGTAAACCGAATAAAGGAAATGCCCATAAGAAACCTACTAGACGCTCAAACAGCAGTTATAAGAATGACAAAGAAATGGGATGGAAAAAAAAACGCTGTTTAATGCTACACAGACAATAATTGGAGAGCACAGCTGGTAAACAAGTCGTCGTAGAGGAGGAGCAGCTGCAATTGGGCTCTCAGTCTTTTATTTCATGGCAGTTGTAAACCTCGTAGCTTCAGACTCCGGGCTTTGCCGGTACAGAGTAAGTTGGCTGGTCAGGGTTGCAGTGAGAAGGAACTGCTCCTTTTTAGGAGCCTATTGACATTGCTGTGCTGCATTACCACGGGTCCTAACGTGTTATTATGCTCATGAACATGAAACTTTTGTGGTATGGCAGTCCATTCATTTTGAATTGGCTGAGGAGATTCACTTTCTGTGTTTGTCCCGGTGATCCTTGTCACAGACAGAAAATTATGGAGAAATCCAGAATTTTACAGTTGTCATCAGAAAAAGCGGTGAGGGGATATCTTCCCAATGGGACACCTGTTGCTGTGACTAGAGATGAGCTGGGTTCAGTCCAACTTCGGCACGTGGGAAGCAGTCACATCCCCACCGGCCCATTCAGCTGCAGCCAGGCATTGCTATCCCAGCATGGTGGTGGTAATGCTTGTGAAGTCATTGACCTTATATGGCCATATTAGGACAATCCTGTTAGGAATACCCCCTGCTCCTTTGCGTATGTGCAACTGCGGGTGGGGAAAGCCTAGGAGGCAACTGATTGGGCCTGGGGTGATGCGTTCTTGTGATTACTACAACTTCTGCCGAACTGGGTTTGCACCGAGTACACACTGAATCCAGCTCATTCCTGGCTGTGACAACTGTCCAACGGAGGAATTCCTCTCACTTTGGAGAGATTTTCTCCTACTTTCTGTTCCATGCCAAAGGACAGGAAGTGAAGGGAATTCTCCCCAACAGGATATACTGTAGACAGAAAAATGTATAAAGAGTTTAAGAGGGTTGAACCCTTTCTTACTCTATCCAAAGCTAAGAGAAAAAGTTTTGGCTGTTCACATTGACCTTACTGTAAGGTAGAAATCATAGTGGTCTAATTTTTAGTGCCTCTCACTTTTCCCGAAGAGGCGGGAGGTATAAATGAATGCATACGTTCATTGTGAAAATAGTACTGGTAGCAGTAATTTTAAGTGTAACCTGAAACTATCGGAGATGCCTGCACTAAAGGCCTGTACACACTTGACATAAATCGGACGAAATATCCTCCAATTTTTCTCTCTCTTGCTCAGCGTTCATTACCGTTTTTAGTAGACAGTGTATAAATGTTCACAAAATTTCTCGTCCAATTTTTTTTTTTGGGACATTTGTTCCCAGACTTCCGGGGTTGTCAGCAACTTCAGATCATGAGCGGTCTTTCGTATCCGATTTTTCACGGACGTACTGCAAACACATTAAACGAAAATTGGTCGTCTGGCGATGGACGATACAAATTTTGGAGTTTGTCCCTCCGTTTTTTTTAATTGAAAATGTCGGCATCGGCTGCTGAAAGTTGTGAACACACTAGCCGAAAAGCATACGATTTTACCTCGGACGGAATTTTTGGCAGATTTTCTACTAGTGTGTACCCCACTTTAGTTATTACTTCAGTGCAGCTTTTCCAAGCCAGATTAAATGATATTTCTAAAAGAAAACTCAAGTTTTATGTTATCTCTGAAAAAAAAAAAAAATCACTAAATTGACAAATCACCAAACGGACCTCGTTAGTAGTGAATTTTGATGTGTATTTTGTACATCACCAATGCTTGTCATGCAATAGTACATAGACACATTAGCAGTTCTGTTTTTGGTTAGGCAGCATTTAACGCTCATAGAAATGAACAGCTTCATCCAAGCGATGACAGAAAAAATAACAGACTCTTATGTGTCAAGCCACATTATCGGCCTGTGCTCTGTAGGGCGCGTTTGCTGGGGTTCGGACCTCTTTTACCATGCATCTTCTTAGCTGTCAGCAAAGAGGGTTTACAATGCAGCTTTTTTTTATCAAGTTAAAATATTCACAATGCCCAGCAATTGATTAAATCTGCTGTGCTACATATGAAGGTCCCTTAGAATCCCTGCAATAAGATAAATCATCTTTTCGGAAAATAAATATGTCTGAATTTTAGTATAAATTGGCCAACATAAATCCAGTGCTCGGGGTTACTTGACCCACTGAGTCTACACGGCCATGGCTCGAGTTGGTTAGGTCTCCATACCTCGGATTCATTCTAGCCTCCCAAGAGTGTGTTTTCCAGGGGCCCTTACCTCCTTCCGTACTAAGTCTATACTTTTTTTACAGTACATCCCCAGCTTGCTTAAGCTCAATGTAAGAATCCTTTTCCAAGCCTCCAAGTGCTTTATCTCAACCACAGTAAGCTCAGTCCAGCATCCCGAGAGTGTAATGTCCAAAACCAAAGCTTATCCTGCCTCCCTGGAGACCAATTTCACAACACTCAGCTGACTCAGGACTCAGAGTAGAATGGTTTCACCTCCTTCTGACTCTCAATAGCTTCCCATAAGAGTTACATACTCAGTTCACTATATACTGTTAGAGAGTGAGCGCTTACTCCACTCATTGGTCTGCCAAAGGGTGAAATCACCAGCAACTAACGATGGCCATACACGGTTAGATTTCCCTTCGAACGATTGTAGAAAAGTCCATTTATTTTGTCCAAAATGGAATCCCACATGTATTAAACAGGTTTTATTAAAATATGCATGATTTTTACTAAACCAAACCCACATTTACACAATTTAGAGGAACCGATAGTAGACAAAGACCAAATATTCTGCTACAGGCACTGAATCACCAGGCTGCCACCGATAACAGGAGCCAGTTCCTATAGTCTTCAGCCACTAACATAGTCTCTACATATCCTCCAAAAAAGGAAGGAAGAGGAACTACTCACCATATTAAAAGACTCTGAACAATTTATTACGTCGTCCAACAGACTACTCCATCCAATATATAACCCCTCTAACGTGTTTCACTACCATATGGGACTGCACTAGGAGTAAGCTCCTGACCCAGTGGACCGCGATAGAGGGTTCATCAGATGAAGTAGTCTTTTTGTTCAATAACTTAATAAATTGTTCCAAGGCTTTTATTATGGTGAGCAGTTCCTCTTCCTTCCTTTTTGGAACCTCTGTAGATACTGAGAACTATAGGAACCGGCTCCTGGTATTTTTGGCAGCCCAAGGATTCATTTTTGGCAGCCCAAGGATTCAGTGCCTACAGTGGAATATTTGCTCCTTGTCTACTCTCATTCACAGAATTTAGTTTGTTTAAAAATAAATCCCGCTGCTTTGAATTTTCTCATCACCGTGGTGGGAGATAGACTTTAATTTGACCCCCACTAATCATTAAAAAATTAAATATACGTTCCCAAAACTAAAATTTTCAAATGATGATCTCCTGGTGTATGGCCAGCTTAACTAAAATGTGACTTTCCAACACCCAACTCTACCAAACCTCCCAGAAAAAGTTAGTTGCCAGTCCATTGCTTATTGAGACCTCCTAGGTGAAGGATCCCAGCCAGTCACTATATCTCTGACAATGGTTTCTCCATCTAAATGATCGCCCAGTAATCTGCTCAGTAAAGCCTTAGAGGAATTTAAGCTTTCCTCTTCCAGTTCCCTCGGTGCTCCGGAGAGTGCTATCTCCTGGCCTCTCACTCGCTCATGCCTCCTGGGAGTCTAATCCCCCAGACCTCGGCTCGTTCAGGCCTCCCATCGTGAGAGAACATGTACAAGTGTGAACTGCATGGACGAGTTCTGTATGGAAATGAAGAATTTAGGCTAATGGAGCTCAACCATTTCTAATTTTGTGATGGCAGGAGGATTTTGATTGAAAGTAATTAAGCAAGCTAGCTGTAAAATTAATTAAAGCAAAAGGGGGGGGGGGGGATTTTATTGGATTGGATAGCGATATAGCGGCTGTCAGATGGGGGACGGATGGGGGTGACCTGAATTCTCTGCCCTCCCTCCTCCCACCCGGGACGTTTATGTCACTTTAATCTCCTTACAGCGGCTGGTGTGCATTTGTTTGAAATAATCAAGGAAATATGGTCAGAAATTGTCAGCTTTCAGATCTAATTTACCTGACAGCCTCTCGCTGGAGAAGGGACTTTGTGTCTCCGTGTGCATCTTGGTGTGACTGTGTCTGGCTAAGCCTGTGTATAACCTGTGCGATTGTGCTGCTTCTTTTGCAGGGTTTTACATTGTGTTGACTGTGTATTGAGGCTTTGTGTATTCGTGTCAGTGGATTGTCGCACTCAACTTTGCTGAATCATAGCTTTTTCACCAGTATTCACCACCCACCTCCTCCATCCCTCGTAACCAGCTTTAGGGTTTAGTATATATAGGATTAGGAAGGTGACTGTAATTCCTATCCCAGATGGTTGACAATAGCCTAAGCCCATGCAGGAGTATAGCCGTCAAATGGAGCTGATGTAGATAATTTGTGTTCATGATGATTATGAAAGATCCCCCTGACATAGGCACAATACGGGTATATCCTTTCACTTTACAGTTTACCTTTCAGCCGAGGCACAAGGTGATGAACAGAGATGACTTCTCCCTGCCCAGGTCTCTAGGACTTTCTTCTTTCTATACAGCATTACAGTTAAAGCAGAATTCCGGTTAAAGTAAAAATCTTCCCTTGCTGTGGGGCTGCCACCATACATACTCGTTTATATCTAGGAGACAAGGAATAAGGAAAATTGTTGATGTACCTAATGTAATTTTTCTTTTTTGGATGCTCATTGTGCCACCCTACTAATGAAACCCAGGCTGACATGGTGTGCCCCAGGAATATGGACAATTTTCCTTTCCTGCATGCTTATCATGTAAGCCTAGATTCTATTAGTAGGCTGCTGATGTGCTCCAGCAAAAGCACCTTTACCTACCTGATCCCTGCTCACCTTGTGCTCCCCTACGCACCGGCGGTGGACTGTCCCCCAAAATTATGATGTCTAATGCAAGGCTGGCTATGGGCACTGCATTGTACTTGCTGATGCCATTGGGCACCTGACCACCAGAGCGCAGGGAAGAAGAGGTTTGCATGGACCAGTCTAGCATCATGGAGGGAGCAGGTAAGTAAAATTGCTTTTCCTGGTCCCCAAGACCTAAACCAGGATACTGGAAAAAGCAGTCTTACACACCTAGACCTCACACCTAGACTGGTCCCCTACAGCCACTTCTCCCCTGTGCTCCAGCGGTTGTAGGTCCTCTGACATCAACAAGTACAACACAGAGTGCATAGCCTTGCATTGCACATGAGAACGTCAAGAAACAGTCGGCCGCCGGAGCATAGAGGTTAATGCTGGCTAACGAGAGGAGCTGAGGATCAGGTAAGAAAACCTGCTGTTCCCAAACCTCTAGACCAGGGGTCACCAAACTTTCTAAACAAAGGGCCAGTTTATCGTCCTTTAAACTGTAGGAGGGCCGGACTGTGGCCAGCGGGAGTGGGAATTTTCTTGGCATCAGTGGGAGTAACCATCACCACATTTGGTATTGTGTGGAGGAATAGTGCCCCATTGTTGGTACTATTGCGAGGAATAGTGTCCCATTGTTGGTACTATTGGGAGGAATAGTGCCCCATTGTTGGTACTATTGGGAGGAATAGTGCCCCATTGTTGGTACTATTGGGAGGAATAGTGTCCCATTGTTGGTAATATTGGGAGGAATAGTGCCCCATTGTTGGTAATATTGGGAGGAATAGTGCCCCATTTTTGGTACTATTAGGAGGAATAGTGCTCCATTGTTGGTATCATGGGGAGGAATAGTCCCCCATTGTTGGTATCATGGGGAGGAATAGTGCCCCATTGTTGGTACTATTAGGAGGAATAGTGCCCCATTTTTGGTACTATTGGGAGGAATAGTGCTCCATTGTTGGTATCATGGGGAGGAATAGTCCCCCATTGTTGGTATCATGGGGAGGAATAGTGCCCCATTGTTGGTACTATTGCGAGGAATAGTGTCCCATTGTTGGTACTATTGGGAGGAATAGTGCCCCATTGTTGGTACTATTGGGAGGAATAGTGCCCCATTGTTGGTACTATTGGGAGGAATAGTGTCCCATTGTTGGTAATATTGGGAGGAATAGTGCCCCATTGTTGGTAATATTGGGAGGAATAGTGCCCCATTTTTGGTACTATTAGGAGGAATAGTGCTCCATTGTTGGTATCATGGGGAGGAATAGTCCCCCATTGTTGGTATCATGGGGAGGAATAGTGCCCCATTGTTGGTACTATTAGGAGGAATAGTGCCCCATTTTTGGTACTATTGGGAGGAATAGTGCTCCATTGTTGGTATCATGGGGAGGAATAGTCCCCCATTGTTGGTATCATGGGGAGGAATAGTGCCCCATTGTTGGTATTATGGGGAGGAATAGTGCCCCATTGTTGGTACTATTGGGAGGAATAGTGCCCCATTGTTGGTATTATGGGGAGGAATAGTGCCCCATTGTTGGTACTATTGGGAGGAATAGTGCCCCATTGTTGATGTCACTGGGAGAAATGGCGCCCCATTGTGGATGTCAGTTGGCAGAATAGCATCTCGTATCAGTGGGAGAATAGTGCCCCAAGGGCTGGAAAAACCCAAGCAAATGGCCGCATCCCCCCAGACCTCAGTTTGGAGATGGAGACCTCTGTTCTAAACCTATACAAGCATTTATTGTTTGCAGTGCTGGGGTAACTCCACTGTAAAGGATGGGTTTTTACTTCCCCCCGGAGATAGGCTTTAAACATAAAACCGCTGTTACTCTTTTACTGTACAGGAAGCGCTGAAAAGGATACATGTGTTTCCCAAATTCTCATCGTATCTGACAATAAGTAAAACAGAAATCCCCCCTTCTGCAACATGTTCTTACTTTACATAAACTAGCACAGGACATACTAGCTTTTTGACACTGCTCATTACAAAGCATGAGTGATATGCATCCCCCATCTCATTGCCTTAGCCTCCATTTACACCTATTAAGCGCTCATGGAAAGCGTTTTTATGTGCATGCGTATGCATGTTTTTTTTAAGTGCTTTGTATAAGTTTTTACACGTGTATGCAAGCTCCTGGGTGGGTGGTGTAAAGGAAAACAGTTATTGCCATGCACAAATGCTTGTGTTGTGCATTTACAGGTGCTTCCATTAAAGTCTGTGGGACTAAAAACACGATACACGGCTCCAAAAAAGTTTGTTCACACCAGGATGCGTGTCGTGTTTTTATTTTTAGTAGGCTGCCTTATGTGTGTGAAAGTGCAAGGACAGTTTCAAAACCATGCCAAAGCAAAGTAAATTTGCTAAATGCATGGGGGTTCCATTAAGAATGAATGACACCCCTGCGCTTTTGAAAAAGGCAGCAATTTTTTGTGCGGGAAAATGCACAATTTGCGTACCTGGTGTGACGAGCCCTCAAGCTTTGACCATCTGACTGTAGAGAAATGAATGGCCTGTATTGAATGGGATTCTAAGTGGTTTGCACTTCCGCCTAGCAGCACTTGGGTCATCGGGTTCAAATCCGAACCATGGCACTACCTGCCTGGAGATTGCATGTTCTACTTGTGCCTGCATGGGTTTCCTCTGGGTACTTCGGTTTCCTCCCACACTCCAAAGACATGCTGGTAGACTAATTGGCTCCTGTCTAAACTGTCCTGACTATGTGTAAGTATGAATGTGAGCTAGGGACCTTAGATTGTAAGCTCTTTGAGGGGAGAGACTGATGTGAATGTATAAAAAACATATAAAACGCTGTGCAAATTGATGGTGCTATATAAAGACATGTAAAAAATGAAATAAATTAAAAAATAATAATAATTATTAATACATTAAAAGCATGTGTCATGTGTAGGCTTAGGCACAAAAACACGTGCAAAAATGCGAACGGGGGTTTAGTGGTTAATTTTGTACAATCTTAAATTCTTTATATAACATCTGTTATAAATTATTATTATCCCGTTGTTATTTGTCGGTTCTTCCTACACGGTCACACGGTGAACAGGCAGAGGCACTTGCCACCCACATTCGGGTGTCTGCGTGTGTCATGACCTCGGCGTGTCCCTTGGTTCCCAACCCAGCGGCTTCATCCATCCGCTCATTCTAGGATTTGATTCTCTGGCTTCGCTTCAGTCTTTCCCTGCCAGCGCAGGGCACTGGAAAATGCTGGCGCTGCCAAAAACCCAGTGTGTGCTACAGCTCCCCAAACATCCCTTTATTTTTATTGTTCTGTTAATTACTGTTTAAACTTTAATAAGTCACTTCGTCAGGAGGGGACCTCTAGTGAAGAGATCTGTGCAAACAGAGCGCTCCGAGGGACCCGCTTAAATCGCCGTCTTTTCTCCGACGTGGGAATGTTTGTTTAGGAGGAAAACCTGTTATTTTAGGGATAGTTACAGAAAACAAGAATTGCGACAGTTAAATGATCAGTGCTGTGAAGCAGACGGGCTGCATAGAGCCCCGACCATGTGAAGCTGATCAGACACACGGGAACACACTGAGCTCGCCGCTATATTCCAGAGATTTGTAGATTTTTTGTATAGCCTAGCATGGGTGCTCAACCCCCCCCCCATCACAAATGCCAGATAGCAGGGGCTGAATTAGGGTAAAAACCTTACAATATTTATTTTTTAATATATTTTTTGTTGAAGAAGATGGGCATATAAATATATAGATATATATTCTTAGATTGTAAGCTCTAACGAGCAGGGTCCTCTGATTCCTACTGTATTAAAGTGTATTGTATTTGTACTGTCTACCCTCAAGTTGTAAAGCGCTGCGTAAACTGTTGGCGCTATATAAATACTATATAATAATAATAAACATATATATATATATATATATATATATATATACACACACAGTATCTCACAAAAGTGAGTACACCCCTCAAATTTTTGTACATATTTTATTATATATTTTCATGTGACAACACTGAAGAAATGACACTTTGCTACAATGTAAAGTAGTGAGTGTACAGCTTGTATGACAGTGTAAATTTGCTGTCCCCTCAAAATATCTCAACACACAGCCATTAATGTCTAAACCGTTGGCAACAAAAGTGAGTACACCCCTAAGTGAAAATGTCCAAATTGGACCCAAAGTGTCAATATTTTGTGTGGCCATCATTATTTTCCAGCACTGCCTTAACCCTCTTGGGCATGGAGTTCATCAGAGCTTCACAGGTTGCCACTGGAGTCCTCTTCCACTCCTCCATGACAACATCACGGAGCTGTTGGATGTTAGAGACCTTGCACTCCTGTACTTTCCATTTGAGGATGCCCCACAGATGCTCAATAGGGTTTAGGTCTGGAGACATGCTTGGCCAGTCCATCACTTTTACCCTCAGCTTCTTTAGCAAGGCAGTGGGCTTCTTGGAGGTGTGTTTGGGGACGTTATCATGTTGGAATACTGCCATGCAGCCTAGTGTCCGAAGGGAGGGGATCATGCTCTGCTTCAGTATGTCACAGTACATGTTGGCATTCATGGTTCCCTCAATGATCTATAGCTCCCCAGTGCCAGCAGCACTCATGCCGCCCCAGACCATGACACTCCCACCACCATGCTTGACTGTAGGCAAGACACGCTTGTCTTTGTACTCCTCACCTGGTTAACACCACACAAGCTTGGAACTATCTGAACCAAATAAGTTTATCTTGGTCTCATCAGACCACAGGAAATGGTTCCAGTAATCCATGTCCTTAGTCTGCTTGTCTTCAGCAAACTGTTTGCTGGCTTTCTTGTGCATCATCTTTAGAAGAGGCTTCCTTCTGGGACGACAGCCATGCAGACCAATTTGATGCACTGTGCGGCGTATGGTCTGAGCACTGACAGGCTGACCCCCCACCCCTTCAACCTCTGCAGCTATGCTGGGAGCACTCATACGTCTATTTCCCAAAGACAACCTCTGGATATAACGCTGAGCACGTGTACTCAACTTCTTTGGTCGACCATGGCAAGGTCTGTTCTGAGTGGAACCGTTGTATGGTCTTGGCCACCATGCTGCAGCTCAGTTTCAGGGTCTTGGCAATCTTCTTATAGCCTAGGCCATCTTTATGTAGAGCAACAATTCTTTTTTTCAGATCCTCAACGAGTTGTTTGCCATGAGGTGCCATGTTCAACTTCCAGTGATCAGTATGAGAGAGTGAGAGTGATAACACCAAATTTAACACACCTTCTCCCCATTCACACCTGAGACCTTGTAACACTAACGAGTCACATGACATCAGGGAGGGAAAATGGCTAATTGGGGCCAATTTGGACATTTTCACTTAGGGGTGTACTCACTTTTGTTGCCAGTGGTTTAGACAGAAATGGCTGTGTGTTGAGTTATTTTGAGGGGACAGAAAATTTACACTGTTATACAAGCTGTACACTCACTACTTTACATTGTAGCAAAGTGTCATTTCTTCAGTGGTGTCCCATGAAAAGCTATAATAAAATATTTACAAAAATGTGAGGGGTGTACTCACTTTTGTGAGTTACTGTAACGTGTATATATATATATATATATACACACACACATATACAATTATTGGGTGAGTCACTCCTCTTGTTGCTGGGTAAATCAAGTAGAGATGTCACTGTAGGCTCCCAATTACCTACCAATTCCAATGAAAAAAGAAAGGGGACACAATCGCCAATGCAAAAAGTTTACTGAATCAATTCTCCATACAAAATCGTGAACAAAGCTGTTCACGATTTTGTATGGAGAATTGATTCAGTAAACTTTTTGCATTGGAGATTGTGTCCCCTTCTATATATATATATATATAGATGAGCAGCACAGTTATTTGGTTCATGTCTAAATTGGCCCTAGTATATCTATGTGCGCATGTGAGATAGGGACCTTAAATTGTACATGTTTTCTTTTATTGCACACCAATGTTATCCTTAATTCCTGGCAATTTATTTTTATTATTATTGATTATTAATATTTATATAGTGCTGATAATTTATTCAGTTCTTTACATACCATACAGTCACATCAGTCCTTGCCCTCAAAGAGCTTACATACAAATATGCATACATTTACTAGGCCAATTTAGATAGGAGGTAATTGACTTACTACAAAGTCTTGTGAGAGGAAACTGAAATAGCCATGCAAGTACAGGGAGAACATCCAAACATCATGTAGATAGTGTCCTGACCAGGATTTGAACGGGAGGTGGAAGTGCTAACCACTAAGCCACAGTGCCTACCCACATGCTCCGCCAGGAAACCCATCCTGAGAAACAACACAGTTGCTCAAGTCATTGCATGTAGACAGAAGTGGCTGCAAATATGCTGCAGGAGATACAGAATGAAAAGAAAGGGGAAAACAGCATTTTTAAAAAAACAAAACAAAACAAAGGAGCTTGTTTATTATACACAGTGCTTGGAGGCAGAAGTGCTAACCACTAAGCCACAGTGCTTACCCACATGCTCCATCGGAAAATCCATCCAGAGAAATTACACAGTTGCCCAAGTAATTGCATGTAGTCAGAAGTGGCTGTAAAGATGCTGCAGGAGATACAGAATGAAAAGAAACGTGAAAACAATATTTAATTTAAAAAAACAAAAAACAAAGGAGCTTGTTAACCACTAAGCCACAGTGCTTGCCCGCATGCTCCACCAGAAAACCCATTCTGAGAAACAGGGCCGGGACAAGCTGCCCTGGGCATTGTGGTTTCACGTAATGTGGGGGGGGGGGGGGCACTGCGAGGAGATTGAGGGGGGGGATTTGGGTTGGGAGGGGTAATTTTGTGGGCCAGCAGGGGGTAAAATTGCTAGGAGTGGTGAATTAGGGGGATTTATGCTGGGAGGGAGGATTTAGGGGGGTTATGCTAGAAGAGGTGATATAGTAAAGGGGGAAGAGAATTGTGTTAGGAGGGGACATTTTTGATTAGGGTGTATTTGTGCTAGGAGGGGAAATTTAGGGGGTGGATTTGTGCTCGGACGGGGGATTTGGGGTAGGGGGGGGGGGGAATGTGTACTCGAAGGGGAGATTTGAAGGGTAGAGCATTTGTGCTAGGAGTGACTTTTTTTGGGGAGGAGCATTTGTGTTGTGGGGGGGGGGGGTCAAAGATTTGTGCTGGGAGGGGGGATTTCAGCAGGGGAGGCAGATTTTACTCGGGGATTTATGCTTAGGGAGTGAGCATTCAGATTAGTGCTCCATTTTTTTTTGGAAGTTTTTTTTTTGCTTACACATAATGCTTGAAGGGGGGCACAGATTGGCATGTTCGCCCTGGGCTGTAGATGACCTTGTCCCGTCACTGATGAGAAATGACAGTTGCTCGAGTGATTGCATGTAGACAGAAGTGGCTGCAAAGATGCTGCAGGAGATAAGGGATGGAAAAAAAGTATTTTATTTTAAAAAACAAAGGAGCTTGTTTTTGATACACAGTGCTTAAACCAAAGAAATATTAGTCAGAGTTTACAACTACTTTTAAAACAGAAGTTGTTTTGAGCTCTATTACTTTTATGCATATGCACCTCAATGTGATCTTCCTAATGCAAAGTAATTGTAGGGCAGGGACTGATGGGAATGTACAATATTTAAGCGTTGCATAAATTGTCAGCGCTATATCGATGACTAATAAATATATATCCTAATAGGTGACAGGTGGATACTACCGTATATCTACCTGTATCCTAAATTGGGATCCATAGGCAGGCACCTATCTCCCGATGTTTGAAAGACGTAGTTCTTGCAGATACAGGAGTATGTATATGGCAGAAGAGTTATGTCTATAACTAATAAAACTGTGCTACAGACGCACACAAATTTCTCCATATGCACACATCTATACACACAAACACTTAAGAATGTACACATCTGTCCCCCGGGGCTAAGGAAAGCATCTTTAAAAAAAAAAAAAAAAAAAAAGCAAGGAAATTTCCATATTCGTGTAAATTGCTTTAAAAGCATTTTATCTTGTCATAAAAAGCAAGAGTGCTGTGCGAGTGATCCTGGTCTGAGATGATTGGACAGCAGCGCACGGGCTGCTAATGGCCATTTTGCTCCAGGGTGGCTTATTAAAAAATTTATACACAAATGCTTAAAATTGCATAAATTATTAAAAAAAAAAAAAAAGAACGGAGTAAGCACTTTAATCATTCGTACCCCCCCCCCCCCCTTCCTGTGCTGTCCATATAAAATGACAATGAAGAAAATAAACTGTAGCTTTGTGTGGCCCATTATATGGGACAGGCAGCGTGAGATGTTCTATTAACTTGTTTCAGGGCCAAAATATGTCGCGTGGGTATTGATGCGGTGGCTTGGGCTCCCCGCAGAGACTTGTTTTACTGTTCTGCTGTCAGGGAAAACTTCAGTTTCGACTGGCCAATATTTTTTTTAAGCTGAAAGCTCCAAAATGCGCCTTTACCTGGACCCCGATTAACGATCTACTTCAAGTATATGTCAGGAAAACTAAAAAATCCTTGCAAGGTTAATGAAATATTTGGATGAATTGAATAGCAAGATTTTTGGATCACCTGGTGGGATTGTGATCTTCAGAGGCTGCATATTCACGTCACATATATATCATTGTACATGATATAGGAGCAGATCTCTCTAAAATAGGAGTTAAAGGAGAAGTACAGACGGAGCTTGTTTGGCTGTACTTTTTCTGGGGATCACAGGAGTGCACTTCGTTCTGCACTCCTGTGACCTGTTTTCAGCAGACAGCGGGCTGAAGCACTCTGACGGCTGATATCACAGAGCCGGTCCTGACTCGGAAAAGATTACAACAATATGGTCGGGATCCACCCACAACCCTGGACCGGAACCTGGCTCAGCCTTTACAGCGAGAAACTGGGAGCCTGAGCCGGCCACTCCCACCCCCTCTACAGTCCAGAGCTCCAGTGAGCACGGGGGGGGGGGGTCAAGGGCAGACAGCGGTGACTGTCACCCGCTCTCTGAGAACAGAGCGATCAGTAGTCTTTGATCGCTCGGTTCTCAGTCTTAAAGCCGGCGGGGGACAGATGCAGCATCAGACCGATACTGCATCCACCTAGGTAAGGTTGATTCTTTAAAAAAAAAAAAAAACCTGAACTTTATTCCCTAATTACAAAAATAAAATCTGTGTGCATTGAACGAAAACCTGTACTGACAGATACACACAGGCTGCCCTTACTGACTTCTTTCTGAAAATGTTTGTTGCTTGTTCTAGTCACTTACTTGGAAGAGGCATGCAAGCAGTGAGGTTGGCGTATAATGAAAACTTCTTACTAGTATGCTAGTTCTGGGTCAGTTCCTCAAACTATGAAAGCCACATGACAGCCAGGAAACTAGCATTTTTAAAGAGGTAAGCTATGGCAAATATTTCACTACAGGTTTCATTTAGGCCTCTTTCACACTGCTGCCTAAAAACTCAGCGTTTTAAGACGCACAACCTTTTTTATTGATCTAAATACAGACCATTGTTTTCAATGTGCCTGTGCACACATGCTCGTAAACATGTGCTGCGTATAGAGGAGTTAAAGCGGAGTTCCACTCAAAAGTGGAACTTACGCTTATCTGATTCCTCTCCCACCCACCCCCCTCTAGTGCCACATTTGGTACCTTTTGGGGGGAAGCGGGTACCTGTTTTTGACAGGTACCCTGTCTCCACTTCCGTCGTACCTTACCCTCCCACCTCCTTCCCCTGCTGCTGGGCCAGTAAGAGAGTGCAGTGCGCTTCGTGCATGCGCAGTAGGGAACTGGATATGGCGGTTCCCGCAGCACCCGACAGCTGATGGAAACAGCTGGGGTGCCAAAATCGCTGGAACTCCGCTTTACAAAAAAAAAAACAGAAATCTGAGTTGGCTGTCAGTATTTTATGCACGTGTGCGCACAAACACATGTGCACACAAATACGCGCATACGTATGTTAATTTGAAGAAGTTAAAGTTCCATTCGGAGAGCTAGAATTTGGTTTACTTGTGTACGCTCGTACACGCAAAATAAACGCAAGACATTTTGGCCAGGAATACTGATGTTCAAATAGTACCATGTGCAAGTACCCCTACAGTCCACAAAAAAAAAAATGTGTTTGGATGTATAGTTAAAAATTGTGTATATGAGAGTAGCTATATATTTTTTTTATTTTTATAGGTTTTGCGTGCTTACTGCTACAGCACAGTGTAGTCTCTCTCACTACAAGTCTACCAGTCAGCACCGACTGACTTAAAACAATGACTAAGTAGCTCATGTTGTTATCTCAGCAGTCACATAGGTCCATGTCATGTAAGCAGTCCCTACAAAGTAATAGGAAAAGACTGCTTTCCTTACAGTATTCAACCTTGGTGACAGATGGGTGCTTGTAGTGATGGCGCCCCATAAACCACAGTAGAAGGCTGAGCTGTCACCAGCACTCCAGTGCAATTAATGTTCACTTTTATTAGTGCAAACTCACATGCATCATGTGTAACGCATTTCGGGGCCATGCAGGGTCCCTTCCTCAAGGCGACATAGTGACGATAGGTAAGTCCTATCGCTCGCAGCCTTTCACCAGCGACAGATTAGCTATAGAAAGCACTCAACGACTATGATTGCAGCTTTTATTCTTTGGCTCACCAGGGAGGGAGCATCAATGAAACTACACCTCCTGCCTTCGTCCAGTAAGGAAGCGACGCTATTGGAGCCGGTAAGTGCTCCCTAAGTAATCCTGTTGCTGGCGAGTTGTCTCCAGTGACGATGTCGCTAGTATAAGATAGACTAAAATTGCACATACTCTACAATTCTTTATATAAAATTCCCTCGTAAAAATACAGAATAGAACAATCTCGAAATGTGCTCTCATTGAAAATACATTATAGATTCATTAATCATATGCTGATGTGGCAGAACTCCAGTCAAATATAAAAGGCCATTCTTCTATTATTGTTATACAGGATTTATAAAGCGCCAACAGTTTGCACAGTGCTTTACAAAATGAAGAAAGACATTACAGTTACAATACAATGTAAGACATGAGGATTAGAAAAGTCCTTCTCCTGAAAGCTTACAATCTAAAGAGGGAGGCAAGTGATACAAATAGGAGGGATAAGTTGATGGAGAAAGTAAAATTTCAGTTGTTGGGTTGAGGTGGAATCGGCTTCCCTATTGGGATACGTTTTCATAATCGCCTGAAGGTGGCCAAAGCAAGAGATAATGGGAAGGCTTGGGGTACAGCGTTCCAGAGGATGGGAGAGACTTTAGGGAAGTCCCAGAAGTAAGCATAGGAGGTGGTGACCAGAAAGATAGAGAGGAGGAAGTCTTAGGAAGAGAGAAGAGGATGGTCTGGTTGATATTTTGAAATGAGGTTGGTGATGTAACTGGGAGCAGAATTATGAATGCCTTTGTAAGGTACCTTATGTATTTCTTCATTGCACTGGCAATGTAGTTATATTAACTTTACTTTAATATTCAATTCCCACAAGAGTAACTGCACTGGGATCGAATCCCCAAAAATCAGGGCTTAATTTTAAATATTGGGTGTTTATGGTGGACTTATCAAAGGAAAAAGCAAACCTCACCAGCGGGATGAGGCTTATTTTATAATAAAATGAAAAGGTGTTGTCCATGTAAGACTTAAAGTGGTTGTAAAGCCTTAAGGTTTTTCACCTTAATGCATTCTATGCATTAGCAGACCTCTAAAGTACATAACTGTTGATAAGTTTCGGCATCCTCACTAAAGATCACAACTATTCCCATGCAAGATTGGTGGTACATTATAGAAGGCTTAAGACCAAGACATCTGCAGGAATGTAGACCTGTGTTCATGCATTAAGGGTTCAGAAGAATCTCAGAATCATATTAAAGCAGACAGAACTTTTTATGTAACTTTATTTTATTTTGTTACATTTTTTCTCGTAACTTTTTTTTTTTTGTAATTTTTTTGGGGAAAAAAAATTATAAAAAAAAAAAAAAGATGCCATATTTCACCCAAAGCTGATACCACACTTGAAGTCCACATGAAAGCTAGCAAGATCAAATGTTTCTCAGATTAGAGTGTACCACCGAGCTGTTCATTTTCTTGGACCTTGTCAAATTCACATTACTTTTGATTCACTCTGGTTTATTAGTTTAGGACATATTATGTATCCCCTTTTCCAATATGTTTCTTTTCCAATAAGTGATTGGAGCAATTCACTAAGGCATGTGTGCCACATTTCTGGTGGTGTGCACGTAGTTCAAAGCCTTGGCCAAATTTATGAAAACCAAAAACCTTGCATAAATTTTCATTGATAGTACCAACGCATGCTACTAATTTAGGTAGTTTGTGACACTTTTACGATATGTTGCTACTGTTGCAACAGATGCATAAAGAAATGGTGCCATATTAGTAATAAGAAAAGTGGAGGTAAATAAAACCCCTTTCATGCTGGAGTAAATTGTTGATTGTGTCGGGTGTGTAATTATTGTGATGCACCTTTGAGACAATTTTGCAACAAAAATTGTCTTGAAAGCCCAATTCCAGGACATCTGAAAATTCCTCCTGCACCCCATACTGCAAGGGTTACCTGCTTATTTAGTTCCAGGGGCGAGTAAAAGCATTTTACTTACCCGATCCCCCAGAAGACTGCTCCCTATGCGCCAGCGTTGGACTGTTCCTCAGTGTCATAATGTCCAATGCAGGGACCCTGCATTTGTTTTTATGATGCCAGGGCCTTAGACCGCTGGAGCATGGGAAAGCGGACGCTGTGGTGACCAGTCTAGGAGTGCAGAAGATCCAGTAAGTAAATATTCATCTTCCAGGTTGAATGATGGCCAGTTCCATCCAACCTACCTGATAATCCTACTATGAAGACCCTTGTTCAGGCACTTTCTGATATAGGGTGGCAACGCTCTGTGATTATTTATTATGTATCTCTAGTGTTTTTACAGTTTACGCAGTGCTTTACATACTCTTTATATGCAGTCCCTACGCTCAAGGAGCTTACCATCTAAGGACTCTATGTCACATACTTACACATATACTGGCGCCAATTTGGACAGGAGCCAGTTAAACTACCTGTGCGTCTGTGGAGTGTGGGGAAAAAACCCACGCAAGCACAAGGAGAACACTCAGACTCCATTCAGATAGTGTCCTGATGCCAGTGCTGGAAGGCAGAGGTTCTAACCACTAAGCCACCGTGTTTGCCCGCATACTCCACCATTTTCATTGGAAAAACCCAACTGAGACCTACAACCCGACTTACACAGTTGCTCAAGTGATTCTGTAGACAGTTGGGGCTGCAGGAAATAAAAAATGAAATAAAAATATGAAACCCCCAATTTTATTTAAAACCAAAGGCAGTTTTTTATGCTTTACAGTGCCCTAGCCTACTACATATCAGTTTGGTTTTACATCTAACTTAAAAAACGGAACTTGTTTTGGGCTCTATTACTTTTATGTGTATGCACCTCAATGTGATCTTTTTAATGCAAAGTAAAGAAAACTGTATTATTATGGTGGATATTGGCCAGCAAATTGGAATGACTATGGGCAGATGAATGTATGCTTAATGTATTATCTACCAACAAAAATATGCGTCACGTGCTTGCATGGCAGCTGCAAAAATGATGTACAGGCAGTTGTGTGTATACAAAAGTACAGAGCTGTGTGTAGAGCAGTTGTGGAGCGGTTGTGTTAGTGAGATGCCCTAGCAGGCAGGCAGGCAGCGCTGAGCTGGCTGTACATTGATTTGTGTGCACGGTGCAGCTGCCGACCTCTATTGAGGAACAAACATAATCAGCACTGACGCAAATTAGATGGTTATTCGTTTTGAAAATTGACAGAAAAACAATAAAAAAGATGAAATGCTCCCAAATCAATAGATATAATGAAATTCAAATAATCCGAGAGATGAGGTCTCCATGGCAACTGATAATGTGGAAAAGAAAACAATTTAATAAAGGACAGACACACTTTGCAAACAGATTGGCGAAGGGGGGGGGGGGGGAGGTTGGTTACTGTGTCTTCGTGAAGGATCACTGTCCGTCCCAAGGACGGCTGCAATAATTAAGAGGGCCTTTCGGTCCAGAAAGTGCAGATTCAGGTTTTAATACACAAAATTATTTCAGGAGCAGTGAATCGGAAAGTCGTTTGTTTTGACCTTCCAGTGAGGCCTGCAGCAGGGCATGGCGGAGACGCCAGGGCTGGAAGGGCTGAGTTATGGCATATTTGTGTTTTTATAGAGCTGAGGGGAGGGGGAGAGGTTAAACAGTATTTACAGCTCACTTGTTTTCAGGAGGAGAGAGAAATCGAGTTTATAGAGAAAAAATGCATGCACTGGATTGATTATTTTCTCTTCCATTGTGGGGAAGGCTGGGGGCCATGGGCTGGCTTGGGAAGAAGAGGTTGTCAATAGTGAGGGGGATAATGAATGGGTAACAATGACTCTTTTAGGGGGGTGGTAAGAGATAATATACGGCTCTCTTAGGGGTTGTATAAAGGTAAATCTTTTCCAAGGGATTTCATGGAGGAGGACAATCCCTTGGGCGATAGGTTGGTGGATACCAGTTCCGGCTCTTTTTAAGGTTTGATAAATTGGTAATGGTGAGTTCTGATGACAAGTAGCATGTGATCATTGCGACTGCATTGACTTTTGCAATTGTTGTTGTTGGCTTTCAGTTGATGTTCATCTGAACCTTCAAGTGTTTTTTGGACAGTTGACAATAGCTCTTTTAACAGGAAAAATGAGAGGTTCATTAAGGGGACTACATACAAACATGTACACTTAGGTATGTACCTATGAAAAATACGGAGTAGGGACTTGAAAAATTAAGAGCCAAGACATATTTTATCAGCCATTAGAGACATTGGGCTTCAAATGTTTAAAAATGCTTTGACCTTCTATTCTACTTACAACACATGGCTGTACAGAATTTTGTTTAAACATTTGTACAGAAATTCAGGAAAACTGTTTATCAGAGAGTTCATACAGAAATTCAGGAAAACTGTTTATCAGAGAGTTCCATCTTGCCATCATTAAGTCAACTAATTTAGTTTGAAAGCCCTTTAAAGATAATCTAGACCTGCTGATTGAATAGAATACTAGGCAAATTTTTTTTTTTGCGCCTAGAACATGTGCATGACAACATGCGCGATGTTTCCCAAAACGAAAACCACTTTCACGTTTCAAATTTTATTTGAGAAAAAGATTCCATTCTGCTCCTTAGAACATTTGAATCACTATGGTCAAAAATGACCATCGCTTCGACCTCCCTAACCATTGGTAAATCAATTCAACGCTCTAAAAATAACATTTTCAAATGAAATTTTACTGGTGTATGGCTTTAGCAATTGAAGCATCAGTGGCTGGCAGCTTCTGTAAGCACAATTCTATTGAGCACTAAGCAAACACTTCACTAAATACACTCCGACAGTGCTGTCACCTGTGAAATGCTCTGATGCCAGAGGAATTTGTTCTTGGATCCCTCTTTTGTCACACATGTACATCTTGCCTAATGTTTGAGGACCACTGGTTTCATCTAGGTTACCTTAGCAGACCTCTAAGGTACATAACTGTTGGTGAGTTTCGGCATCCTCACTAAAGATCACAACTGTTCCCATGCAGGATTGGTACAATACAGAAGGCTTAAGACAAAGACATCTGCAGGAATGTAGGCCTATGTTCCTGCATAAAGGGTTCAGAAGAACCTCCGAATCATATTGAAGCAGACAAATATTTTTATTGTGTACCTTTATTTTATTTTTTTTCTCATAACTTTATTTTGTAATTTGTTTAGAAAATATATTAAAAAAAATTCCATATTTCACCTAGAACTGATACCACAATTCAAGTCCACATGAAAGCTAGTAAGATCATATGGTTCTCAGAGTAGAGTGTACCACAACTGTTGTGTTCATGTTCCTGGACCTTGTCAGATTCACATTCTGACATTTACTTTTGGTTCACCCTGGGTTGTCTTAATTCAGGACATTTTATTTATTCCCTCTTCCAATATGTTTACTTGCTACGCAGCAAAGTAATTGGAGCGATTCACTATGGCATTTGTGGCACATTTCTGGTGGTGTGTACGTAGTTGGAAGTCTTGGCTAAATTTATGAAAACTGCATTATTTTCATTGATAGTACCAAGGCATGCTACAAATTCAAGTAGTTTGTGACACTTTTACTATATGGTGCTACTGTTACAACAGATTGATAAATAAAAGCCGCCATATTTGTGATCAGGAAAGTGGAGGTAAATAACCTCTCTTTCGTGCTGGAGTAAATTGTTGATTGTGTCAAGCGTGTAATTATGGTGTTGCATCTTAGAGCCAGTTCTGCAACAAAAATTGCTTTGAAATCCCTTATCCAGGACATCTGAAATTTCTGCCTGTGCCCATACTGCAAGGGTTACCTGCTACTTTAGTTTAGGGGAGAAAGCTGATGCCCCAGAAGATGATGCTCCCCTATGCGCCAGTGGTGGACTGTTCTTTAGCGTTATGTCCAATGCAGGGACCCTGCATTTCTTTTGATGACGTCAGGGCCTTAAAACCCTGGAGCATGGGAAAGCTATGACGCTATGGGGACCAGTCTAGCAAGCGCAGAAGATCCAGTAAGTAAATTTTCTTTTCCAGGACCCCTAGACCTAAACAAGCAGGCAACCACAGCAGTGCAGGTGCAGCCCCACTGTTAGAGAGAATTTTCAAGTTTTCCCCGAGTTGGGCTTTAGGTTCCTCTGGAAATGCTATTTGATATGTTTCTATTAGGACTCTCCCAACTTCTCCAAAAAGCTTCTTTGCCTGTAAAACTCTGCCACTTCACAGGAGAGAGGTTCTGTCTGTTGCAACACGTAAATAATTCCGTCATGCAACCGGGTTCTAAAGAGCATCTACGACGCTTGATATACATTGTAGGATTGGTGTTGCGGCAAAAGGTACAACTTTCTGAGTCACTTTTTACTATACAAACATCCAACTACCAAGGCGTCCAGGCTTCTCTCGTCCCTGTACTTGGAATTGCATGTACTAAGCCTCTTACATGGTGCAAACTTCGTCCAGAGAAGGGGATACATCCTTAGGAAGAAATATGTGCTCATTTTTCTTAAGCAGCATTCACACTGAATGAAATGTTTAGAAGTCTCGCCAAGGGGTAACTTTATTTCCTACCAGGGAGTTCACAGACGCACAGACAGAGCTATAAAGTAGAGTGCAGGGAGCTGACAGCCGGCCCTGCATTAGAAAACCTATAATTCAGCAGGGATGCCAGGTCTTACCCCCCCCTTTCTTGCACGCCATGATTTACAGATATAACTGGGGAGGGGGCTCATTTCTCAAGACCGGAAGAGAAGGGCTGGGACGACCAGCAGATCAAGAGAAGTCAAGCTAAGGGACAAGGAAATAGATCAAGAGGACACAATGCCAACCCGGAGAACCAACACACCATTGTTGTAGAAGAAGTATCATCCATGGGGCACATAACCACTGCTAAAGCAGATGGCAGGGTAGCTGATTTTTTATTACAAGAGACCACGATCAAGCGATTCCGGCTATTAGAACACCAAACTCTACAGTGCTTGTCTTGGTGTACTACAGATGTACATTGTGTCTACTTTCAGACAAGTGTATAAATACAATATATGGTTACAGCCATACATTACACGGTGACAGCCCAAGATGCACCATGATGCATTGTGGGAGTTACCGCAGAGCACTGAGGATTTTTTCAGGACTGCCGCCAAAGATTTAATATTTGTTTGAAATGAGAAACGATTCTCAAATGAATTTGGAGAGCTCTGGAATTAATGTCACCTCCCTTTCAATTTCTGATGCCTGCTGATTTGAATATTTATAAATATCAGTAAATTATTTATTGGGGCAATCTGCTGTACCATTTAACAATTGCAGTTAACGCTTTGCTTACCGCAACGGCGCCTGTAATTGAGACTATCTCCTGACAGCATGTACAGATAATGGCAAATTAGGAGTACAGCTCTATACATTTTCCGAGTCAGATTGGCTTTTTATACAGGTCTAGATTTAAAATCTAGGAATCCAAGCCAAAATTTTTCATTACAATATATATTGTGAGTCAATTGTCATTGCCTGTGTCTGGATTGTGTGAATTACGCCGGACACAGTAGCAGCGCGGAAACGTATTTGGATATCTTGCTTGTACAAAAGGATGTTTGAAATGGCATCTTGCGTCCCCTGGGGTCACCCTGGCACCGTCTGATAGAGGTGACAGGTTCCAGTCCGTGCCAGGGATACAAGTGTTGATGTTTATGGGTGAATTGTCTGTACTGCAGAGACAATCAGTTTATCAGATGCGAGTAATTAAGTTTATCTAATGAAAATACACAGGATTAATATTTCATCTGGCTATTTGGGGGATTTGGTACTAACAAGCTTCGTGGATGACAGAGTTGGAAACAGATGCCCCATCATTTAAAGGATAAACCACATGACGAGACCTTGCCGCTGATTTTCAAGTGGCACGGATTCACGAGTGAGACCTGACAAGAGGTCCGATGTTAGGAAAAGGCCAGCAAGAACAATGGTGGCTCAAAGGGCAAGGGCCTGGACTCTTACATTTATCTGGGGCAAATGCCCCGTTTGCTACCCACAAGCAGAAAACATACAGAGGTAAACCAAATTATTCCATTTCTGGACCGCAGAGGATTGTTGTAGATAACCTCTATCAGTAAAGCATGTTAGGCAAATGTTACACAAAAAAAAAAACTTTATACAACTGTAAAATTAATTTTAAATTTGCCCTCGTTATATAAAAATTGAGGGAACGTTTAACCTAAATTCAGGTCCGCGCTAGGGCACATGGAAAAACAATTGTTTTCCTTGTGAACCGTTCACACCACAATTCTGGTATGGTACAGAAACATGCAGATATACTGAATATACTGTATTTTTCTGCAGCACACCAGATGTCACCCCATGTCACTGTGGGACAACGCACCATGCTGCTCTGAAGAGACTTGAAGTGTCACATGGGGGAGATTTACTAACACTACCGCATTCAACATCGGGCGCAGCTGTGCATAATAACCAAAAAGCTTCTAACGTCAAGTGATTGTAAAGGAAAAATTATCGTAAAAAAAAAAAAAACAACAAACATGTCATTCTTACCTGCTCTGTGTAATGGTTTTGCACAGAGCAGCCTCGATCCTCCTCTTCTCGGGTCCCTCCCCCTTGCTGCGTGCCCCCCAAAGCAGGCTGCTTGCTGTGAGGGCAGTCATGCGTGCTCGAAACAAGTCATTCTTACCTGCTCTGTGTAATGGTTTTGCACAGAGCAGCCCTGATCCTCCTCTTCTCGGGTCCCCTGTGGGAACTCTGGGCCCCTCCCCTTGCTGCGTGCCCCCAAAGCAGGCCGCTTGCTGTGGAGGCAGTTGTACGTGCTTGTTGCATCCATAAGACACAGAGAGCATGTCTCAGCCCCGCCCCCACCCGCCTCACTGGCTGTTATTGACAGCAGCAGGAGTCAATGGCTCCTGCATCTCAGCCAATCAGGAGGGAGAGACCCGGGTCTCATGCACATTGCTGGATCCAGATCTGGCTTGAGAAAGTATTGGGGGGGGGGGCTGCACACTGAAAGTGGTTGTAAAGTCAGAAGGTTTTATTATCTTAATACATTCTATGCATAAAGATAACAGCCCCTAATCTTTACCTGAGGTCCATCTAGATCCAGCAATGTTGCACAAGAGACTTGGCTGTCTGGGACTCCCCTCCCCATTGGCTGAGACAGAAGTGTGGCGCCATTGGCTCTCGCTGCTGTCAATCAAAGTTAGTAAGCCAATAAGGAAAGAAAGGGGCGGGGTGGGCCACGGTTCTGTGTCTGAATGGACACATGGAGCTGTGGCTTGGCTCGAGTGCCCCCATAGCAAAGCTGCTTGGTGTGGGGGCACTCAACAGGAGGGAGAGGCCAAGATCGCTGCCGAGGGACTAGAGAAGAGAAGGATCCGGGCTGCTCTGTGCAAAACCAATTGCATAGAGTAGGTAAGTATAACATGTTTGTTATTTTTAACCAAAAAAAAAATCTTACATATATTCCAACCTATCCCTGAGCAAGAGGCATAGCTGTACAAACTTCAGTGCTCGACTGCCAACCTAAGCACTATCTCAAGTGTTGCATGCTGGCTTACGTGTTTCGAGGGAACATTCTCTTCATCAGAGTCCTTCACAGCTATGTTATGTTTCTCTGTACAAGCTAGTGTGAATAAGTCCTAAAAGTCACTCACTTTCTCAACAAGAGTGTACTAGAAGAGGAAGGTGTATGTGTTATAATAATATAGCACCCACAATGCATGCAGTGCTTTACATGTATTCAACATTCAAATCAATCCCTGTGCTCAAGGAGCTTACAATCTAAGGTCCCTGTTTCAGATGCATACATACTGGGGTCAATTAGACACGTGCCAATTAACCTACCAGCATGTCTTTGGAGTGTCGGAAATCAATGCAAGCACAGGAAGAACATGCAAACTCCATGCAGGTAGTGCTGAATAAATGAATCTGAACAGTAGGAGTTGGATACTGTCATGTTTGCTGCTATAGGAGGCTGCTATAGGAGGCACAATTTCCTCACCTCCAGTCTTTATAAGTGGGTCTCAGTGATATATTTTTTTTTTTTTTTTTGCAAGAATGTGAACTGATCTATGGTGTGGTCTTGATGTTCACAAATAAAACATCCCTGTATTAAAAAGGACAATATATATGTGTGTGTGTGTATATATATATATATATATACACTGTATACCATATATTTTGGTTAGTTACCATCTCATCATAAATTTAGATTCCAGAACAAAACTTTATAAGATGCTGTGATCTCGGAAAGGCCTGCATTGAAAACTTTTCCTGTGACCACATACAGTATATAAACCCTTTGCGAATATAATTTAAGTGCGCTGCTTGGCAAGTTTGTCTGATTCCATTATTGCAATGCGATTGTGCAGGTCATTTTACTTCTTGTCAGCAGTCTACTAACTTGACTGTGCCACCAGAAGAAAAATAATCCAACAATACAAGAAAAAAAATATCAAATAAAAAAAACTTCATTGCAGTGAATTCCCTAGAATCAATGACCGAAGCCGCTTTGTGATCTAGAAATTCCCAAGGTCGTGAGCGATGGCCAGCTAGAGCCAAGGTCACTTCCTGGACTAAGTGCAATAATCTGTTATATTGATAAACTGTATGGCAGAGTGGGCTGTATCTTGCACGCTTATAGATACTGTTTTTTTTTTTTTTTAACAATGTGCCGTGTAGATTTCAAATATGTATCACACATTATATCATTTGCTTTGTTAAACAGGGAACATTAATTATTTTTACATAGAGCTGACATATGGATATCTGACACACACTAAGGTTGGATTGGATGGACCTGTGTCCATCCAGTGGACAAAGCTTGAAGACTGTGGTATTCTAAGTGCCTTGGGCACCTTTAAATACACCAATCAGCCATCACTTTCGGCAGTCCCCCTGAAGAACGGGGTCGGTCTGGTTTCGGCCAGACAGACCATGAGTACCTTATGTCCCTGTCAGGAGTCTTGCGCCTCGGGGGATTGAGGTTTCGGGTCCTACCTCTTCGGAGGGAAGACCATACGATTTCGCACACCCTGTGCTTTTTTGTGTTCTCACCTTGTGTGTGTGCACTTTTTTATGCACCGGGTGGAGTCTTTTGAGTGTGTTGCACACGCTACGGGCTTTAAAAAAAAAAAAAATCAGCCATCACTTTATACCAACCACCTAATATTGAGTAGAGCCTCGTACACACGCAACGATTGTTGGCAGACCGATCGGCCGTCTTTTGTCCAGTGTTGTTGTGTTGGTTGAAATGTGCTCTAGACTGCACACAAATTTTTTTCGGCCAACAACAACCAACTTCAGAAGTGATGTCATGTGCTGGTTTACTTTCCGTGTGTTTTTTCTTCTCTGAGCATGCCCAGTCTTGCTCATCTGATTTTTGTCTGCCGAAATCTGTACTGACTGACGAACAATCAGCCGTTCTGTTGACGGCCAACAAAAATATAATAGCATGCACACCAGATTTTGTTCGGCCAAAAAGTCGCAGTCGGTTGTCGGAAGCATCATACTAACAAGCCGACAATCGGCCGATCGGACGTTGGCCGAAAATTCACGGCCAACAATCGTTGCGTGTGTACAAGGCTTGGGTCCCCCTTCTGCCTCCAAAGCAGCCTTGACCCGTCAAGGCATGGATACCACTAGACCTCTGAAGGTGTTCTGTGGTGTCAAGCAACAAGACGTTAGTAGCAGATCCTTTATGTCCAGTAAGTTGCAAGGTGGGACCTCCATGGAACGGACTTGTTTTCCCAGTACATTCCATAGATGCTCAATTGGAATGAGATCTGGAGAATTTAAAGGCCAAGCCAACACCTCAGACTCATTATATTCCTCAAGCCATTCTTGAACCATTTTTGCAGTGTGGCAGGGCGTATTATCCTAAGTTACAAGGTGGGAACTCCATGGAACGGACTTGTTTTCCCAGTACATTCCATAGATGCTCAATTGGAATGAGATCTGGAGAATTTAAAGGCCAAGCCAACACCTCAAACTCGTTATGTTCCTCAAACCAGTCTTGAACCATTTTTGCAGTGTGGCAGGGCGTATTATCCTGCTAAAAGAGGTCACTACCATTAGGGAATGCCGTTTATGTAAAGGGGTGTACTTGGGTAGCAACAATGTTTAGGTAGGTGGTACGTGTCAAAGTAACATCCGCATGAAAAGCAGGACCAAAGGTTTCATAGCAGAACATTGCCCAAAGCATCACACTACCTACCCCATCTTGCCTTCTTGCCACACAGCATCCTGGTGCCATCTCATCCTCAGGTAGGTGACGTACATGCACCTGGCTATCCACATGATGTAAAACAAAACATGGCCACCTTCCATCACTCCATGGTCCAGTTCTAATGCTCACGTGCCCATTGTAGGCACTTTTGGCTGTGGACACGGGTCAGCATGGACACCGTAGCTCCATACACAAAAAACTGCGATGCCCATTTTTCCTGCTTTCAACATCAACTTCAGGGGCAACATGTTTGCTTGCTGCCTAATTTATTTAACCGACTTTCAGGTGCCATTGTAACAAGATAATCAGCATTACTCACTTAACCTGTCAGCAGTCATAAAGTTATGGTTGATCGGTGTATACATATAAAATACTATATAAAGTAAGAATACAAAGAGAAGAACCCAAAGTTCTGCCAATATTTTTTTTTTTTAAATATGCAAGTATCTTAATTTAATTCGGCCAATATACTGTATAACATTTGTGAAAGCCAAATGGGTGTTGCAGCAGAATTAAAAGACAGTTAAAGGCCTAAAAATCTTTTGTAAACTGTATTTACAATGGAATATACACTGAACGTGTGATCACCCATACACTTGCGACCCCAGTGGAGACACATACACCCCATACCTCAAGTCCACCATGGTTTGATTGTCAGCTATATCGACACCCTGTGTAATGAGTGGAATAAGACAACAGCTGTGAAAGAAATCCTAATGGAGCTGTCTTATAACACATCCTTCCTTTGTGCCTCTTTAGGAAGGCCAACCATGAGTCAATTAAATTGTTCTGGCATTGTTTTAAGAGGAAGTTGTGTGTGTAAATAGACCAGTTGGTAAGTTTCTGCTGGGGAAAAAGATGAAAAAGTTAAGTTTGACAGGCCGACTTTATGAATGTCTTCCTTATATTGATGTAAAATAAAGGAATTTTTGTTTGGGCCGAATTAAATAACGAGGGATGTTTATTTTAACGATGGAAGAACAGGCTAGGCTCGTTTAACCAGTGGATGGCAGGAGGAGCCAGTTAACTGCTTGCGGGCTGCGGTAGAAAACCTTGGCGCCAACTTATCTTCTTTACGATCCATTATTTTTTAAGATTCCACCAATATCAATAGTACAGTCCAGTTTACAAACTGTAAACTATTACTGCAAATAAGGAAACAAATGTAAATCTCTATTTGATTTATATTACGTCCTATTGTTCTGTAGCTCCCTCCCTATGTGCCGTAGACTTCCTACGAATGTACATTGGTCTAACAAAGTATTTGATAGAACGCAGGCCCTAGAAATTCTTAGTATTGGGACTTTTTAGCCACTGGACAAGAGCGTACTTGTTTTTATTGCATACTTTTTACACGGCCTTTAAGTGGAATAAAAGTGTAAAAATTGCTAACAAGACATGTATCTGTTAAACAATGCAGTTAGTAGGAGAAATAGGAACGTAATGTACTTTTAGTGCCCAAGTTCATAACTCGTCAGATTTTGGTGTGAAATATGTAGATTGTAAATCATGAACATTTCAGCTGAAGGTCTACTTCAGCGATGGCGAACCTTGGCACCCCAGATGTTTTGTATAAAGGAAGGATGTTTTGGAACTACATTTCCCATGATGCTCAACAACAGTGCCGAGCGCATGATGCTCATGCGCTCGGCACTGTTGTTGAGCATCATGGGAAATGTAGCTCCAAAACATCTGGGGTGCCAAGGTTCGCCATCACTGATCTATTTAATGCTTAGTGGTTGAAGCTTTTCATTTACTTCTATTCTATTCTCAATAGGCTGGAAATGAATTGCCCATGGCAGGTTACCTTTGGACAAGTACTCTGATGCATAGGTAGACCTTTCTCACTCATAAGGGCTTAATGTTAAAATACGTCCCAGGTTATGGAAATTCAAGTATCTGCTTATCCATGAAAAGCAATAAATGAGAACTAAAACAAGTCCTCACTGGGCTTTTTAGCTGTAGGTACTGTGGTGCACCTTAATCTGAAATTAAAGTGACCATTAATCTAAACTTACAAGTTGCTACCAGAACCAGGAGTAGAGGGTTCATCGTCTAATGTGGACACTTGTTCCTATGATAACTCTCTAAGAAGAGGCATTTCCCTCACATTGGAATTTTATCCCTTTACTTTCAGTTGAGTCTACAGGACGGGGAGTAAATGAGACATGTTAGAAACAAAAGTTGTGTTAGTTTATGTCCCAGATTATGGACATTCAAGTATCTGCTTATCCATGAAAAACAATAAATAAGTACTAAAACAAGTCCTCACTGGGCTTTTTAGCTGTAGGTACTGTGGTGCACCCCAATCAGAAATTAAAGTGACCGTTAATCCAAACTTACGAGTTGCCACCAGAACCAGGAATAGAGGGTTCATCTTCCGATGAGGACACTTGTTCCTTTGATAACTGTCTAAGAGGCATTTCCCTCACGTTGGAATGATATCCTTTTACTTCCAGTTGAGTCTACAGGATGGGGAGTAAATGAGACATGTTAGAAACAAAAGTTGTGTTAACCCTCCCATAATCTAGCCGCAATTGTTAAAAAAAAGTTTTGAAATACTTTTATCCATCAATACTTATCTACCATACAGTTGAAATACATTAGATCAGGGATCCTCAAACTACGGCCCTCCAGCTGTTGCAGAACTGCACATCCCATGAGGCATTGTAAAACTCTGACATTCACAGACATGACTAGGCATGATGGGAATTGTAGTTCCTGAACAACTGGAGGGCCATAGTTTGAAGACCCCTGCACTAGATCATTAGCTCACGAACAACAACGTGTCTTCTGCCTTTTCAGTAAAGACCTATGGTCGTACTCAATTTAGGACTTCTCTACCTGTTGGTCAACTGTTACTAGAGCATCGTCTCTTGCACTACATGAATATTAGTTAAACTAGCACACAGTGTTCATTCTGGTTTAGGTTATCAATCCATGCTGTGCACTTGGCATGTTACCTCTATTAAATGTCAAAGTATAATATTGCTAACTTTCTGTTTTTTTTTCTTGTTTCTGCAGCTGAAAGAAGTGTTTGCACTGACACAGCCTCAGGAAAGACGAAGATGGCTGCCAAACGCAAAGGCGGCCTGAAACTAAATGCTATCTGTGCCAAACTAAGCCGGCAGGTTGTATCAGAACATGGATCAGATCTAGGAGATGCTGAACCTGGATCACTGGAAAGCAGTGAAAGAGAAGCGGAAAATAAACGAGAAGCGGATCCCGCTGGCAGCCTCACCTCTGACCAACGAGCAGAGGAGGATAAACGCCGTAGGGAGGTCATCGAGAAATGGGTCAATGGGGAGTACACAGAAGAACCCCTCGAAAGGCCGACTAAAGACTATAAGAGGATAGGCTTGGCTGAGCTTCCTCCTGAAGGTGTCTACATGGTACAGCCCAAGGGGTGCAGTGATGAAGAAGACAACACTGAGGAGTCCAAGCCCTCCCAAACCAGCAGGTACTTGGATGAGAGAGAGTCAGATAAGACTGTCCCCAAGGAACCAGAGGTAACTGCAAAACTTGCCTCGGGAGCACCTTCAGGTGAGTTTCATTTTCAGTCTTAAAATGCCAATCCAACTGTGGTTGCCAGATGATTTTAATGATGAGAAATAGGTCTTTACTTTGTAGATTTACAGCATATTTACTATTTGAGAACGCAGCTTTGCACAGCACCTTCCTCCTTCCTGTTCATTTTGCAGGAGAATTTGCACTTTGCAGGAGAATTTTCTTTTAGGCTAGTGAATGAGGTGAAGCGGTAAAAACTTCCATCATCCAATTGTGTGCAAGCAAGAATACCTTTTTTTTTCTTGCATGGGATTGGGCATTCTTTACAAAGTGGAATTTCATTACATTTACCAAGCTCTGGGCACTGCAAGGTGAGCAGCTTATTTGCCTTTAGTAAATCAGCCTCCTTACTTTTACCCTATCTATGGGGTTGATTTGCTAAAACCGGAGAGTGCAAAGTCTGGTGTATCTGTGCATGGTAGCCAATCAGCTTCTAACTTCATCTTGTTTAACCACTTTAGCCCGAGAAGGTTTACCCCCCTTCATGACCAGGTCATTTTTTGCGATACGGCACTGCGTTACTTTAACCACTTAAGCCCCAGAAGATTTTACCCCCTTCCTGACCAGGGGGTATTTTGTGATTCGGCACTGCGTGACTTTAACGGACAATTGCGTGGTCGTGCGATGCTGTACCTAAACGAATTTGACGTACTTTTTTTCACACAAACAGAGCTTTCTTTTGGTGGTATTTGATCACCTGTGCAATTTTTTGATCATGCGCTATAAACAAAAAAAGAGCGTCAATTTTGCAAAAATAGCAATATTTTTCACATTTTTTAATATGAAATTCCCCCCCCAAAAAAAAGTAAAAATCAAAATTTTTTAACATTTTCGGTCAATTTGTTTTATGCTACATATGATTGGTAAAAAAAAAAAAATCGCAAAAAGCGTATTTTGATTGGTTTGCGCAAAGGTTATCATGTTTACTAACAAAGGGAAAGATTTTTGTCATTTTTGTTGTTTTTTGTTTTAACGCGTAATGGCAGCGATCTGCGATTTTTTTTGCGGTACTGCGACATTGCGGCGGACAGATCGGACCCTTGACTGACATTTTTGACACTTTTGGGGTTACCAGTGACATTACTGCAGTAATCAGTGCTATACATATGCACTGTTACTGCAAAATGACACTGGTAGTGAAGGGGTTAACTTTATTTGAGAGGGAGGGGCTGTGTGTGTCCCTAGGGGCGTGATTCTAACTGTGATTGGCTGTGGCTTGAGCTGTATAAACAATGATCAACGGTCCTACATAGTAGAACCGTATTATCAGTGTTTCTACACAGGGGAGAATGACAGGCGGCTTGTTTACACTAGCCGCCTGACTTTCTCCCTCTGCAGCGACGATCGCAGAGTGACCGGCGGACGTCGGGTCCGCCGGTCACATGCGCGGGGGGGGGGGGTGGTCCGTGACCACAGGGGAGCGGGAGCGCGCCTCCGGGGGAGTGCGCTCGCTCCCTAGACCCTCACAGGCTAGCGACGTAGATCTACGTCACTCTGCCTGTGAGGGGCTGACTGCCACAGTAAATATACTGTGAGCAGTCGGCAAGTGGTTAACTGACAATTGCGCAGTCATGCGATGCTGTACCCAAATGAAATTGATGTCTTTTTTTTTTTTTTTCCATAAATAGAGCTTTTTTTGTGGTATTTGATCACCTCTGTGGTTATTATTTTTGGGCTATAAACAAAAAAAGACCGAAAATGTTGAAAAAAAAAAAAACAATATTTTTTACTTCTATAAAACATATGCAATAAAAAATGTAAAAATGTCAAATTTCTTCATCAATTTAGGCCAATATGTATTCTGCGACATGTTTTTGGTAAAAAAATTAAAATAAAATCCCAATAAGCGTATATTGATTGGTTTGCACAAAGGTTATAGCGTCTACAAACTATGGGATATATTTATGGACTTTTTTTTTTTTTACTAGTAATGGCGGCGATCAGCGATTATTAGCGGGGCTGCAACATTGCGGCGGACAGATCGGACCCCTGACTGACATTTTTGACACTTTTGGGGGGACAAGTGACATTACTACAGTAATCAGTGCTAAAAATATGCACTGTTACTGTAATAATGACAATGGCAGGGAAGGGGTTAACATATATGGGTGATCAAAGGGTTAAATGTGAGCCATGGGGAGTGTTTTCTAACTGTATGGGGGGAGGGACTTGTGAAATGAACTCAGAGACCTGTGATCCTATATAGAAGGATCACAGGTGCTCTGTGATCATGTAATAATGACACTGGCAGGGGAGGGGTTAACACAGGGGTGATCAAAGTGTGAGCCTAGGGGAGTGTTTTCTAACTGTATGTGGAAGGGACTTGTGAAATGACCATAGAGACCTGTGATCCTAAATAGAAGGATCACAGGCGCTCTGTGATCATTCCAGAGAGAACAATGGTCTTCTGTGTTTACAACAGCAGACCGTCGTTCTCTCTCAGTGGGGAGCGATCGCGGGTGCCCGGCGGCAATCGCGGCCCTGTGGATCTGCATCCCCGCTGCCTAGTGGGGGCGGGCGCAAGTCTCTGGCGGCACGGCGAGCCTCACCCTCAGGAGCGCTCCCGCGAACCGCCGCACAGGTAGCGGAGCCAGCCTGCCGCAGTATATCTGCGGCGGGCGGTCGGTCGGCAAGTGGTTAAGCGGTTAATTGACCTTTTGACCAAAAAAAAGTGGAAGCTGATTGGTTTCTATGCAGAGCTGCACCAGATTTTGCACTCTCCAGTTTTAGTAAATCAACCCCTATGAATGTTAGCTGTAGACTAAAGGCACACACTTTAAGAAAATCGGGCGAACATTTTCATCCAAAGAATTTTCGTACGATTTTCGTATAGTGTGTACACAACTTTCTACAGACGATTCAGAATTTTTGTACGATAATTCCCGAAGGGAGAAACTCCAAAATTTTTCTCGTACGGGAAAAAATAAACAATTTTCGTACAATTTTTGTAAAAGAAAAATCAGAAAAGAAAGACTGCGCATGATCAGAAACAATAAACAACAAAGAAAGCCTTTGTCGTACGAAAATTTTTGTACAAATTTACGTAAGAAAATTCTTTCGGTTCCGATTTGCTGTGAAACAACCAGCAAAATCGGACAATCGTTCGCCCGATTTTCTTATACCGTGTTGCTTTCTTCTAGGGATCATCAAAATCGAGTTGCTTTCTTCTAGGGATCATCAAAATCGCCCCGATTTTCTTATAGCGTGTACCCCACTTAAAAGGAGTTGTTTCTTCTAGGTATCATCAAAATTGTCTATTCAAGCAACCGATTCATCTACCACTCATTCGTTTTCTCTATACATCTTTTGTCTTGTTACGGTATTATCGGTCATGAATAGGGATAAGAATTATGGGACAAATTTGCCAGTTGGCTTATAGCAGAAGTTAATTAGTACCGGAACAATGTTCTTTTTCCCCCCCACTATACATTTATCGCTATCAAGCTCTTTCTTGCGCTTCATAGGGGCTTAGCTTTTGCTAGTATTAATTAAACCGTAGCCCATAATTAATAAACTGGGATAAAATATAGTTTTCATTCTATCAAAATGCCATTGTAGCCCTGCTATGGCACCTTCTCCCCGTATTCCTATATTTGCCATGGCAGACAGCCTGCAGCCCGCAGTCTCTGTCTCGGAGTGTTTAGGCGGTCAGACTGTTGGCTTGGCTGTCTGCTGGTTGGCTGCGAGTGGCGGTGCTCGGCTCATAATTATGCATGAAGATATAAACAGAGCTGTTTAATTATCCTTCACCACATCAGTGACAAAGTAATTAACAAACATTGTGAGATCAATGGGAAGATGTGTGACCTTCAACAGACGCCCATAGGAAAGCATTTCCCTCTATGGGACAAGGTGACTCGGCTCGTCGTGCGCACTGATACAGAGACACACGATTGCTGGCGTACGGTACGCACCACCACTTCTTGTGGGATCCCAGATCAAAAATCATTCCTCCTCCTTTAGTGTTTTCTTTCCAAATATAGTCAGAAAGTGCTATTTATATCTCCATGCCTGTGTCCCTTAACATCTAACCGAGGGACAGTGGGGGGGGAGCCTTCCCTGCAGTGTGTGAGTACAGAGGAAAGCACTGTCATTCCTAATTGCTTTCAAACCACAAACATTTATTATAATGTGCCCAGAGTGCTGCAAAAAAAAAAAAATCTCTGACTATGTATAAAGAAAGCACCTATCTATGCTTTGAAGGACATTTATCAAACAGCTTAACTTTAAATGCAGGCGCAAATCAGCAGTTTTTATGTGTATTTGCAACCCCCGCGCCGGTAATCCTGGGCAGCCAACCGTGACAAATGTGCACAGGTCTGCAACAGATTTACCACCGGAGGGGAGACTTTCACTAAAAGCAGATGCACAAGTAAGAAGTGGTCAGGGGCGGGTTTTATTCTGTCGCAGTCGGTGTTCATTTTGATATCAAATTTCAATTTAGTTTTAGTTATAGTCTTTTGACTAAAATGTAATTTTAGTCGTATTTTAGTCATCTGAGTAGTTTTCGTTTTAGTCGTATTTTAGTCGACTAAAATTTCCAGTACATTTTAGTCGACTAAAATCTCCGGTACATTTTAGTTGACAAAAATCTCCAGTACATTTTAGTCTACTATAAACTCCAGTACGTTTTAATTGACTAAAATCTCTGGTACATTTTAGTCTACTATAACCTCCAGTACATTTAAGTCTACTATAATTTCCAGTACATTTTAGTTGACAAAAATCTCTGTTACATTTTAGTCTACTTTAATCTCCAGTAAATTTTAGTCGACTATAATCTCCAGTAGTGATCGACCGATATCGTTTTTTTAGTACCGATACAGATATTTTGGTCATCGGCTATCGGTATCAGCCGATATTGGCTGATATTTTCGGACATTTTAGTCTACTATAATCTCCAGTACATTTTAGTCTACTATAATTTCCAGTACATTTTAGTCTACTATAACCTCCAGTACATTTTAGTCTACTATAATCTCCGGTACATTTTAGTCTACTATAATCTCCAGTACATTTTAGTCTACTATAACCTCCAGTACATTTAAGTCTACTATAATCTCCAGTACGTTTTAATTGACTAAAATCTCCGGTACATTTTAGTCTACTTTAATCTCCAGTAAATTTTAGTCGACTATAATCTCCAGTAGTGATCGACCGATATCGTTTTTTTAGTACCGATACAGATATTTTGGTCATCGGCTATCGGTATCAGCCGATATTGGCCGATATTTTCGGACATTTTAGTCTACTATAATCTCCAGTACATTTTAGTCTACTATAATTTCCAGTACATTTTAGTCTACTATAATCTCCAGTACATTTTAGTCTACTATAATTTCCAGTACATTTTAGTCGACTAAAATCTCCGGTACATTTTAGTTGACAAAAATCTCCAGTACATTTTAGTCTACTATAATCTCCAGTAAATTTTAGTCTACTATAATCTCCAGTAAATTTTAGTCTTCTATAATCTCCAGTATGTTTTAATTGACTAAAATCTCCGGTACATTTTAGTCTACTATAATCTCCAGTAAATTTTAGTCGACTATAATCTCCAGTAGTGATCGACCGATATCGTTTTTTTAGTACCGATACAGATATTTTGGTCATCGGCTATCGGTATCAGCCGATATTGGCTGATATTTTTGGGCATTTACATTTTTTTTTTATTTTTCACAGGTACTCTTGTGGAGGGATCTGGGGGGTCTAAAAGACCCCAAACCCCTCCTCTGCACTTTAAAGCATTCAAAATGCCAAGTTTGGCTGTTTTGAATGCTCGCATTTTTTTGAATTTGCCACCGAAAAATTTTTACATGGAGACCCGATCAGAGCTGACGGGTGCAATGCCAGGGGGCATCAGCTGTTTCAATAGAAACCGGCTGACATTCGGCCCGTGTGTACTGGAGTCGGTCCCACAGGAGATGGCTATACCGCTGGCTCCTGTCATGGGGGCATGACCGAAAAAGGTCTGCCGATTGGCTCCTAAACAGCGCTCTCAGCCAATGGCTGAGCGAGCTGACCGGAGTGTTCTGGCGAGGGGGCCCTCCCCCTGTCAGAACACAACAGTGGGGGAGATCGCTGTACTAACACCGGGGTGTTAGTATGGCGGCTCCCCCTGAGCGATTTTTTTTTTTTTACGTTCAGCCCTCTGGGTTTAAGGAAAAAAATTTACTAATGTGTACCAGGCTTTAGCCCAGTGTGAGCAGGATGGAAATGTTTCTGGAATTAACAAAATTGTGGTTTTTCGTTTGAGAAAAATCGTACATATTTTAATGAAACCTGGTTAATGCGCCTGGGATTCCATTCAAATAGCAGGTCTGGCTTTCAAACGTAATTAGTTGACTCTATGTTGGCAAGAAACAAAATGTTGTTGGATGACGACTGTATGGTCATCTTTACTGTTCTCTCTACCTGCCAGTGCTTGTTGTCAGTCACATTTAGTGCATCGAGGAAGTGAAAGGAGGAACTTTGTGGCACTGTGATATCTTAAAAACCGTCAAGAACTAAGTATAAACACTCACTGGCCAGTTTATTAGGTACACCTGTTCAATTGCTTGGTAACACAAATTTCTAATCAGCCAATCACATGGCAGCAACTTAGTGCATTTAGGCATCTAGATGTGGTGAAGGCGACCTGATGAAGTTCAAACTGAGCATCAGAATGGGGAAGAAAGGTGATTTAAGTTACTTTGAACATTGGTGCCAGACGGGCTGGTGTGAGTATTTCAAAATCTGTTGATCTACTGGGATTTTCACACACAACCATCTCTCTGGTTTACAGAGAATGGTGGGAAAAAGAGAAAATATCCAGTGTGCAGCAGTTGTGTGGATGAAAATGCCTTGTTGATGTCAGAGGAGAATGGGCTCAGATAACCACTCGTTACAACCAAGGTATGCAGAATACTATCTCTGAACGCCCAACACATCAGACCTTGAAGCAGATGCGCTATATAGCAGCAGAAGACCACACCGGGTACCACTCCTGTCAGCTAAGAACAGGAAACTGAGGCTGCAATTCGCACAGGCTCACCAATATTGGATGAATGAAGATTGGAAAAACATTGCCTGGTCAGATGAGCCTCCATTTCAGCTGCGACATTCAGATGGTAGGGTCAAAATTTTACCTAAACAACATAAAAAAAAAAGCATGGATCCATCCTGCCTTGTATCAAGGCTTCAGGCTGGTGGTGATGGTGTAATGGTGTGGGGGATGTTTTCTTGGCACACTTTGGGCCCCTTAGTACCAATTGAGCATCGTTTAAACCCCACGGCCAACCTGAGTATTGTTGCTGACCATGTCCATCACTTTATGACTATAGTGTACCCATCTTCTGATGGCTCCTTCCAGCAGGATAATGCACAATGTCACAAAGCTCCAATCATCTCACCACTGGTTTCTTCAACATGAAAATGAGTTCACTGTACTCCAATGGCCTCCACACTCACCAAAACTCAATCCAATTGAGCACTTTTGGAATGTGGTGGAATGGGAGGTTCACATCATGGATGTGCAGCTGACAAATCTGCAGCAACTGCGTGATGCTATCATGTCAATATGGACCAAAATCTTTGATGAATGTTTCCAACACCTTGTTGAATCTATGCCACCAAGAATTAAGGTAGTTCTGAAGACAAAAGGGGGTCTAACCCGGTACTAGCAAGGTGTACCTAATAAAGTGGCTGGCGAATGTGTATATATATATATACACTAACTGCCCTGGGGTTAATTATGCAATCTCCTCAAATTCCTCTAATACAATAAAAACCTTTGTAATCCTGCTTGATATGTATCACTACAAACCTTTACCATCCAGTCCCAGTTTGGACCTTCTGTATTGGTTTATCTGAAATGGAGAAAAGTATATGGTTAGGGCTTCCATGTATAGAGTCTGGAGGGGACTTCTAAAAAAAAATAGATCTGTGTTGCTGGACCCCTTTGGTGGACAAAAAAACAGATACTCTGTTTTTTCGGACCTAAAAGAGACAGATTTTTGTCAACAGGGATACCTCAAGGAGTTCCCAGATAGGAAGAATGTAACCACCACACCATTTTTCAGTCCAATATGGATTCTTTTATTCAATCTAATGTAAACAAAAATCCAATGTGTTTCGAGGGCTTACAAATCCCCCTTTATCAGGGCTTGTGTGCTGTCACCTGGTCGCCGGCCTGGTAGACCCATCCTCCTGACAGAGGTCCGGTACAGATTTTTCCCAATTTCAGCACACAGTAAAAGGGGACAAGTGACCCCCTGAAACACGTTGGATATTTATCCCTACATCACATTGAATGAAAGGGAACAAATCAGTGTGGTCCTCCCATTCTTCTAATACAATTGGCAGAGATGTGTGGATTGGAAAATCATATGAACACTTCACGATGATCTCCCCAGAGTGGAAGGGCTCACAGGTAATTGTCCCATGCGTCTTGTAACTCAGTTTGCTATTTTCCCTGGTATCCTAGTATTCATGTACCCAACCAATGGCATCTTTTATATCTCTTGTTGTTTATTATGACTGAATACCCTGTAAGTTTTGGTAAAAACGCTTGGTATATTAAAAAAACATTAAAAAAAAGAAAATTGTATAAAAAACAGAATTATATGTCACAAACCCAACATAAAATGGAGTAATTATTGGTTTTGATGGCATGAAGCACAGGATCTTTGATGTTACAGTATGTCACAAAAGTGAGTACACCCCTCACATTTTTTAAATATTTTATTCTATCTTTTCATGTGACAACACTGAAGAAATGACACTTTGCTACAATGCAAAGTAGTGAGTGTACAGCTTGTATAACAGTGTAAATTTTCTGTCCCCCTCAAAATAACTCAACACACAGCCATTAATGTCTAAACCGCTGGCAACAAAAGTGAGTACACCCCTAAGTGATAATGTCCAAATTGGGCCCAGTTAGCCGGTGTCATGTGACTCGTTAGTATTACAAGGTCTCAGGTGTGAATGGGGAGCAGGTGTGTTAAATTTGGTGTTCTCGCTCTCACTCTCTCATACTGGTCACTGGAAGTTCAACATGGCATCTCATGGCAAAGAACTATAAGTGTTGCTCTACATAAAGATGGCCTAGGCCAGTGATGGCAAACCTTGACACCCCAGATGTTTTGGAACTAAATTTTTCATGATGCTCATACACTCTGTAGTGTAGTTAAGCATCATGGGAAATATAGTTCCAAAATATCTGGGGTGCCAAGGTTCACCATCACTAGCCTAGGCTATAATATAGCAAAGTGTAATTTCTTCAGTGTTATGACATGAAAAGATATAATAAAATTACAAAAATGTGAGGGGTGTACTCACTTTTGTGAGATACTGTATGTATGCCATTATTAAACAAATTCATGGAGAGATGATGTTTAGAAGAAGCAGCAGGGTTTGTGTATTAAAAACAGTCATATTTGGCTTTTCATTTTCTTGGCTGCTAAAAAAATTTGTAGTTATGGGCGAAAGGTTCATAATTCATTGCTGCTTTTGTTTTAGTTCAGCCCCATGGGGGTTATATTTCCATCATGGCTGATGGATCTTGTGTCCTGGTCACTGTACTTGTTTGAATGATGACTTATACAGTGACCTATGACCACCAGATTTCAGGTTACAACAGAATAAACTAGAGAAAGATCAATTTTGATTGGTTGCTGAACTTTGGTTATGGTCTCAATAATTAAGGTCTTGTCACAAAGTTGCATGGCCATTATTTTGAAGTTTCGAAGAGTTTATCTTTGTGCAACATTAAGGCACTGAACACACCTTTACCTTTTTGTCATCTTAATGAAGAATTTAAAAAACTGTTTCAACCATGGCAAATTAAAATATTGAGCTAGATTGCTACATGACTCAATGAATTGTTAGCATTACTTCTTGCCCATAATACTGAACAAATGTATTACAACAACTCGGATCCTGCATGTAGGACTACATTCCAGGTCATAGAACCGCTACAGCAATCAGCTAGGCAAACACAAGTTTGGTTTGTCAGATAACCAACATTTATTGTGAAGGTCTACCTTGTTGGTTTTATTCTTAATAGTATATTAAAAGGAGATACTCACTTTTTGTTAATCATTATTTAAATTTTCAGTTTTACACAGGGCTTTTTTTCCTCGGAGAATAGGTGCTGGAACTCCCCACTTCTGAGTCACTCATCGTCTTCGCCCCTTCCCACCTCCGAGCACTGTCCCTTGGTTTCACCCCCTACCCACCTCCGAGCACCGTCCCTTGGTTCCACCCACTACCCACCTCCGAGCACAGTCCCTTGGTTTCACCCCCTACCCACCTCCGAGCACCGCCCCTTGGTTCCACCCACTACCCACCTCCGAGCACCGTCCCTTGGTTCCACCCACTACCCACCTCCGAGCACCGTCCCTTGGTTCCACCCACTACCCACCTCCGAGCACCATCCCTTGGTTCTGCCCCCTACCCACTTCCGTGCACCATCCCTTGGTTACACCCCCTACCCACCTCCAAGCACCATCCCTTGGTTCCGCCCCCTACCCACTTCCATGCACCATCCCTTGGTTACACCCCCTACCCACCTCCGAGCATCATCCCTTGGTTCCACCCCCTACCCCCCCTTTGAGCACCATACCTTGGTTCCACCCCCTACTTACTGTACCTCCCAACACCAGCTAATTTAGAGAATACAGAACCAAGTATCATTTTGTTGTGCTAAGTATTTTGTATGGAATTCGTTAATGGTAACAAGAAAAGCAGTAAAACAGATCCCCTGGAATCAGCAACAATAGACCGCCCCCCCCCCCCCCAAGAATAGATCCCCCCCCCCAGCAACAATAAATCCTCCACTGCAACAATAACCACACCCACAACAAAATGCCCTCTAGCAACAATAGATTTACTCCAGCAACAATAGATCCCCCAGCAGCCAGCATCAGTAGGCCCTTTAGCTCACCCCACTGACCCCAGCACCCCTTTGCCATTGCATACATTAAGACTGGAGGTTCCGGAACTGCGTTCCCCCGCGTTCCCGCTGAAAAAAAGCCCTGGTTTTTTACAAGTGCCACTCAAAATTCACAATTTTGGAATTTTATTGAGCGTATTCTTTATTTGTAGGGGGTTTTATCCACTGCTTTGTGGTATAAGCAATTGGACTTTTTTGCAAGCATAAAAAAAAACCCAAAACCTACAAAGTCGATCCAGAAAAAAAAATATTATAATATTAAAATGAAACATTTTACTAATCGTCAGTTCCTGCATATATCTTGACAGTGAGGACTTGGCTCCACTTCCAGCAGAATGACTTTTGTACATATTAGGCCAAGGCAGGAGAGCAGAGACGTATGAAAACTTTGTTTAATGTACTGAAAAGCCATTTCTCAGACCGTTCAGGAAATTGATTTTCTTGCCATTGATGAACTCCATTTTATTTTACTCTAGTATTAATTACCTTTTTTTTAACAAATTAATCTAAAGTCATAAAACCTTGCGAGACAGAATTATGTGTAGAAAAGGACAGAACAAGCTGTGCGCTCTGTGATACTGAATATTTCTCTTCTTCACACACAGGAGAAACATCCACATTGCGAGATTATGCGGCCAACACTATGAGCGAGTTCCTTGGGATGTTTGGCTACACCCAACCTAATGTAAGGGATGAGCTTGCAAAGAAACTTAGCTTTGAGAAGATCAATGCTGCTACCTCAGAGACCACCTCTGCCGAAGACCCTCTCAGTAAGCGTGCTAGGTTCTCCAAGTATGAGGAGTATATTCGGAAACTGAAAGCCGGGGAGAATCTGTCCTGGCCCGCTCATGTTGTAAAGGCTGAAGAACCGAATTCCAAACCCATACAGAGCAAAGATACTTTAACGACCCTTCAGCCATCCCAGCAGCCACCACAGCAGCCACCACAACAGCCACTGGTTAGTAGAGCACCAGTACATGAGGCAGTAATTCTGCAAGAACCGAAAGCAACTGTCATGCCTCCTTTAGCGGCTGGCAGCTCTCATATGCAAGGCCTTATGTCTCGAGCTTCCAAGTATGACTTTTTTATCCAGAAGCTAAAAACAGGAGAGTCTTTGAGACCACAGAATGGAAACACATACAAGAAACCCTCCAAATATGACCTGGAGAATGTCAAGTATCTTCACCTTTTTAAACCAGGAGAAGGGAACCAGGACATGGGAGGCTCTATAGCTTTTAAAACTGGGAAAGTTGGGCGGCCTTCCAAGTATGATGTACGTAATATCCAAAAGCTTACTCCCTTGAAAGCAGCTGCGGTGGTACCAAGTATGTCCCCTGCTCCTATCACAAGCACTCCCTCCACCCCGGTGCCTGCATCTGAGCAACCAGTAGCGTTGCCTTTCAACACTCCAGAGTATCTCAAATCAACCTTCTCTAAGACAGACTCCATCACTACAGGAACAGTCTCCACCGTGAAGTAAGTACTTTGCCTTTTGACTGTTCTAATTTGGGTACATTTTGAATGCAGTCGCTGTTTATATGAGGTTTTAAATACAAATATAAATCTATTAGCAAATTTAACTTTTAATTATATTATCTAGATCACCTAAAATGTAAACCTAAGTACTATCTGTAAAAAAAGTATGTGCATCGTTATACTTATTGGGGGAACAATGCAAAAGTGCAGGAGATGAAGCAAGTCAGTGAGATATCCGAGGATTTGGTTGGTTGAATGGAAGAGGGAAATTTAAGAACTTATCTGGGTATATGATTAATAGAGCCGGTCTTTGCATGTGTGGATGAGAACAGATGGGCGGGAGGGCTTGCCTTTCTTTTTGTAATAATGTGAGTTAATGTATTTTGAATGTGGGTTACTAATATCCAGATCCGGGAGCATGGCATGGGATGGAGCTGGATAGGGAGCTGAATAGACTCTAACCAGCTCTGCCTTGTCTTTCTCACCAGGAATGGACTACCCCCAGACAAGCCCCCAGAAGATGTAAATATATACCAGAAATATATTGCCAGGTAGGAGTGTGGTTGGTATGCCAGATTATTTCCATCTGTAGGCCAAGGCGCCTTACATTCTATGTTCGATATTTCTTTAATAACAATACTAACCTGTTTTCATGAAGATGCAATAGATTAAGAAGTTGTCTTTTTTTTTTAAATTTGGAAAGTATGTTCTGACTGCAGACAGATGAGTGTTGCTGATGTGGTTTGGTCCTTTGCTTGTGTGACTGCAGTAGATCAAACCTGGAACAGGATGAACAATTCTGACCTCTGTTGGCATTGTTGACCATGTTCCATGTGTAATCTTTTGCTGTTCTAGATAGTTCTATCTGCTGGCCATGCTGAGAATGGGGTTGATTCACTAAAACTAGAGAGTGCAAAATCCGGTGCAGCTATGCATGGTGGCCAATCAGCTTCTAACTTTAGCCTGTTCAATTAACCACTTTACCACCGGAGGATTTTGCTGTCTTACGTCTGGGCCACTTTTTGCGATTCGGCACTGTGTGAATTTAACTGACAATTGCGCGGTCGTGCGATGCTGTACCCAAACAAAATTTTGGTGGTATTTGATCACCTGTGCAATTTTTTGATCATGCTCTATAATCAAAAAAAAGAGCGACATTTTTGCAAAAATAACAATATTTTTCACATTTTTTTATATGAAATTCCCCTCAAAAAAAATGTAAAAATCTAAATTTTTTTTACATTTTTGGCCAATTTGTTTTCTGCTACCTATGTTTGGTAAAAAAAATCACAATAAGCGTATTTTGATTGGTTTGCGCAAAAGTTATTGCGTTTACTAACTAAGGGAAAGATTTATGTCATTTTTGGTGTTTTTTTTTTTTAACGAGTAATGGCGGCAATCTGCGATTTTTTTTTTTTTTTTGCGGGACTGCGACATTGCGGCGGACAGATCAGACCCTTGACTGACATTTTTGACACTTTTGGGGGTACCAGTGACATTACTACAGTAATCAGTGCTATACATATGCACTGTTACTGTAAAAATGACACTGGCAGGGAAGGGGTTAATTTTATTGGAGAGGGAGGGGTTAATGTATGCCTGGTGCTTACTGACATGTGTGGGGGGAGGTGACTGAGTGACACAGGGACAGATCACATGTTCAGCTATGCTGAACCCTGCAATCTGTCACTGTCTGTCACTTAGGAGATCCGCCCGCTTTGTTTACACAAGCGGGCGGATCTCCAAACTCGATTCCCCGACGATCGGGGAAGAGCAGCTGCTCTTCTTCTGGCCCGACTCCCGCTGTAACTGAATACAGCGGGAGCGAGTCTCCGGCGGCACGCGTGCGCCGCACCACAAGGAGAGGAGTCCAGCGACGTAGGTCTACGTCGCTGGACGGGAACTAACCACTTTGCCGCAGTAGAGCTCGAGTGAGTGGTCGGCAAGTGGTTAAGCTTCGACAAAAAAAACCTGGAAGCTGATTGGTTTCTGTGGAGCTGCATCAGATTTTGCACTCTCCGGTCTTGGTAAATCAACCCCAATACATTTTTGTCTAAGGCCATGAAGTTGTCTTACCTAATCCATGCATATGCTAGCCTTTAATTGGAACTGATCTTGGAATGCTTTTTTTTTTTTGGGGGGGGGGGGTCTATAGATTTACCATTTGAACTGTTGTATTTTGGTGTGAACCCTATGTTTTTGGGGTTTTCAAACAGTAGTAAACCATTTGGGGTCCCAGGAAAAATGTCACATGGACATCTTAGAGCAGTGATGGCGAACCTTGGCACCCCAGATGTTTTGGAACTACATTTCCCATGATGCTTAACTACAGTGCATGAGCATCACGAGAAATGTAGTTCCAAAACATCTGGGGTGCCAAGGTTCGACATCACTGCCTTAGAACATCAAGAGCACCATTCATCCGGTGTGGGATTGATGATTGAGATAAAAAAATGAGGTTTCAGATAGATACAAATCTGCAAGCTACGGACATAGATCTTATAGAAATAATCCTTTTAATGTAAAATATCAGTGAAAGTTTGGTAATAAAATAATTTGACAATACACATTTACCAGCTTAATAACCTCTCAGTTACTGCCAGAAGATCCTTTGAAGGAAGGCCAATAAATGGTTTTATGTCACGACATACAACTATATGACTCTCCTTACAGATTTTCAGGCAGCCAACACTGCGGTCACATTCACTGTGCATATCAGTACCGGGAACACTACCACTGCCTGGACCCGGAGTGTAACTACCAGGTAAGCCTGTTTTAATACTATGCACCTAACCGCTAATTTATGATAACTGGACCAGAAGTAAAGTTTGGTTGTTGCACATAGCAACCTATGTAAGCTTTTACTAAATTGAGACAATGAAAACTGAAAATCGGACTGGCTGCCATAGTCAACAGCTTCACTTTATTTGCTGCAGGTTTTATACATCACCCCTTTTTAATACCCCCACCCCTTGGAGTGCATGCTTTGCATTTCTGGTGTTCAGACTAAATGTTGTATAATTAAAAATTCCTTTATAATTTTCCTTCTTAGAGATTTACCAGTAAGCAAGATGTGATCCGCCATTACAATATGCACAAGAAACGCGACAACTCTCTGCAGCACGGCTTCATGCGTTTCAGTCCATTAGATGATTGCAGTGTTTATTATCATGGCTGCCATCTAAATGGGAAAAGCACACACTACCACTGCATGCAGGTGGGTATTTGGTCTATAACGGGGTCCGCAAATATAGCCTGTAGGCCAAATCTGGCCTGCTATAAGATTTTATCTAGCTTGCAGCTAGGGTTAGTGGTATATCCTCAGTGTGGGCCCACTGTGCTCCCACTGCAGGTTAGGGTCACTCCAGGTTCCCCTTACTACGCGGTCATCATCTCTGTCGTTGATTGCTAAGACACTGCCATTGTGTCATCACGTTTGCCCCAGCATTCACAGGAGGATGGATCTGCTCTGCCTTGCACCCTGCAGCTACAGGCACGCTCCCAACTCTCACCTTGCTGCTACAGCCGCGCTGTAGGGGCAGATTGTGATAGTGACCTAAAGTAAGGAGGGACTCTGGTGTGAGAAGGGATTCTAATGGGCACCCTGATGCAAGGGGGGATTCTAATGGGCACCCTGATGCAAGGAGGGATTCTAATGGGCACCCTGATGCAAGGAGGGATTCTAATGGGCACCCTGATGCAAGGGGGGATTCTAATGGGCACCCTGATGCAAGGAGGGATTCTAATGGGCACCCTGATGCAAGGAGGGATTCTAATGGGCACCCTGATTCAAGGGGGGATTCTAATGGGCACCCTGATTCAAGGGAGGATTCTAATGGGCACCCTGATGCAAGGAGGAATTCTAATGGGCACCCTGATGCAAGGAGGGATTCTAATGGGCACCCTGATTCAAGGGGGGATTCTAATGGGCACCCTGATTCAAGGGAGGATTCTAATGGGCACCCTGTGCAAGGGGGGATTCTAATGGGCACCCTGATGGAAAGGGAATTCTAATGGGCACCCTGTGCAAGTGGGGACTCTAATGGGAACCCTGATGCAAGGGGGGGGGGGGTTCTAATGGGCACCCTGATGCAAGGGGCATTATAATGGGCACCCTGTGCAATGGAGGATTCTAATGGGCACCCTGGTGCAAGGGGGGAGTCTAATGGGCACCCTGATGCAAGGGAGGATTCTGATGGCCACCCTGGTGCAAGGGGGGACTCTGATGGTACCCTGATGTAAGGGGGATTCTAATCTAAAGGGACTAATGATAGAGGTTCAGACTGAATTTTTTGTTTTTTTGTGACCTTTAATAATGGCTTAAGTTTATTTGGAATCTCTTTTCTTTTATTACTAAAGTTATTTCTCTGTTTTTGGTGAATCATATTATGCTGATTACAAAAAAGCTCCAAGTAAAACCTATTAATTATTAAAATGTATCCATTGTTTCAGCCCAATGTATGTTGTGACCCTGGTACTGAAAAATTTGGGAGACCCCTAACCTATAAGAATGTATAAAATAATGCTCATTCTCTTAAAGTGTTACCAAACCCGCAAAAGTAAAATCAGCCTGTATATACAGTAAAGCATGCTGGTTATACTCACTGTGGAACCTAAAAGGTTAATCCTCTGCATTGTGTTAAAAGGCTGTTTGATTAGGTTTTCTCTGACCCTCCCCAATCCATTTCTTGATAGCACAGAGCCTTTGGAGTCACTCTCCACATGCTCAGTTTGGTGTGTATTACTAGAGAGTTTTTTTTTTTTTTTTTCTTGGGAGGGTGCATGTGAACGGCGTAGGGCCAATCAGCACTGTCAAGACAGAGGGTCAGGGGTCCAGCAGCCTCATAGGAAAGACAGAGCAGAATGAAAACTCCTCCTACAAGCTTTAACCAGACACTGATATAAGTCACAAGACTGCTATATACTGCTGATGAGAAAATGTATTTAGCAGTTTTATATTTACTAAAATAATTGGATTTCCATGTACTGTGGGAGAGCAGATATAGCGACTGCAGGCTCCTGGATTTAGTAACACTTTAAGGTCTTTCCTAAATGTCATAGATGCCTACAATGTACTTGTCTGGGACATAATGTAGTATAAGAGCACTGCAGAGATTAGTCACTATGGTGGTGTCCTGATATTTGTGCAGGGTAAGCCTATTGTTGACACAAGGAAATACTAGAGCATTACAGTAAGTTCTCAGGGAATTAGAATCACTAGGTACAGAAGCGTCTTCTCAAACATTAAAAGTCCAATCTGGATCTGAAAGCAATACTTGCATGTTTGAATCCTTCCTTTTTTTTTTTTTTTTTTTTTTTTTTTTTTAATAAAATAATACATTTTCCACCACCCACTCAATCAAATTAAAAAAATGAGCAAATAGGATTTCTTTTTACGATTGGTCACCAAAGTGCTTACTGACTCAGTCAACTCCTTTACAAAATAATTGTTTCTCCATAAATATAAAAGAACATGTTTTTCAGTCATGACATTAAATCAGACCCAAAATCTTTAAAGTATACTGTAAACACGTAAGCTACACAGTGGTTGTGTTTGATACATATAAAGCCATCTCCCTGCTTTATTATCCAATATATACAAATACACCCCACCCTTAACCATCATACTGCTCCGGTAACTCCCATCTCTTTGATGCTGCATGCAGGTCCTATCTAGCCCAAACGCACCGGCAACACCTTTTTTATATTTCGCACAAGGTGACGACCTGTCCTCTCTGAATGTGAAATTTTAGCTAACTTTCATCTTTGGCTTCCATATAGATTGGTTTTCTGCTTTTAGTCATTGGGGCCATGTTACATCCAGCCACTGAGAATTATTAAAAAAATCATATTCTAATACAATGAAATATATACTGTATGCATGAGTAACATTCATTAAATTTAGCAGTTTAGCAGATGGAAAACGTAGGAAGAGACTTGTGAAAAAGATCAGATGTGTCAAAGATACAAGTTAAGCTACCATCTACAAGATAGTTGGGGTTTTGGCATGTAAGTAAAAGTAAACCATGCCATTCCTCTTGTTTTCCCATCTGAAGCTTGCCATACACTGTGATTGTGCGCCTTGAGGCCTGAATTACATGCTCAAGATGGTCCTTTCCAAGGGGTGACTGTTATCGAGACACGGTGACCCTTTGCACTGGAAGTCATTGACCCTTCCTGATCCCGGAGTCATAGTTTTATACTTTGCTGGCCTGCTTTGGACCTATACACGAAGTTCTATTATCCTATGTGGAATATGATTATTTTTGCTGCATATTGTTTGTTTCCACCGGTTTACCTTAAAATATTAGATCCTTACAAACTGTTCTATGCATACCTTGTACTGTACACTGTAATTTTAGATAAAGAAATTATAAAAAAAATAAAGCTGGCCATACACATATATAGTCCAAAAGATGCCTCCATACACGCTATACAGTGCAGATGGGCAAATCTCCCGCTGTGGCTACCGTATTCTGGACAGGCGGCCCTGCAGGCTGTAAAAATACCAGAGTCTCCAATCAGATGCAATCACAGTTTGGCTGACAATTTCCTGCCCATCTCCTCCAGTTTTCAGTCAAAGGATGTCAGGCGAAGGGTGGTAACAAGATCACCCACTGACGGAATTTCAGCCAGTTTAGAAGCCAGTCAAAATTTGCACAATAAGTGGCCAGCCAGAGGCTTGCTGTACTTGTTTTTGCTTCCTTTCCCATATCACAGCTCTCTAGCAATACCAGCTCTCTAGCAATACCAGTCTAGCGGCTGTGAATTTGAAATGTGGACTGTTAAAGGGCAAGCTGGTTTTTATATAATCTGGTCACCCAATAGAAAAAAAGATATCCCGCCTAACGGGGAAAAGATATGAAAAGTTAAAGTGAAAATAATCAAAGTGGATTGTTTGCACAGAGTTTCACAGCTGCTATCTAGGGACTGGAAAACAAAATGTAAACATATTTAGGCTGTGGAGGGCAAGATTTTTTCCTTTTGGCTTTGTATGACAAGGAATATATATATTGGGTTAAAAATTTAACTAAATATAAACCAAAAACACACAAGCACACAAATGCCATAAATAAAGTAGCAAGGATTACACCATGTTCGTATGCAGAAGAGCAACTTTGGTATTCTTCCACTATCTGAGTGCGCTTATGTGTTTCTGGTTTATATCTGTTTACAGGCACTCCTTGGGGCTTTCATCCAGCAGCACCAGCACAGTTGGGGCAATCCATAGCTTTTTACCACTCTTTAAAGTGGAGTTTACGTCACCAGTGGAAAAAATAAAAGTCAGCAGCTACAAAAACTGTAGCTGCTAACTTTTAAAACACAGCCACTTATCTGTTCCATGATCCAGCGGTGTGCTCACCCTAGTCGGTCTTACCCACGATCTTCTTTCCTTGACGCCGGCATCTTCACTATGGGCACTCGGCTGTAACAGCTTGCGGCTTCACAGCCAGGTGCCCACTGCTCCTGCGCGAGCAGCGCTTTGCATCCTGAATGGTGGATGCAGTCTTCTGGGACCTGTCATGTGTCCCAGAAGACTGCAGGGGGGGGGGGAACTTCCACTCCAATTGCCTAGGTGATTGGAAGGAAAGTGAGAACGGGTACCTGTCAAAATCAGTTACCCGCTCCCCCAAAGTGCCAATTGTTCAAGAGAAGTGGGGGGACCAGTCCTTAAAGCGGAACTTCTCCTTTTGGATGGAGCTCCACTTTGATGTTCATGAAGTTATTTATACACCAGTAGAAAAATTTTGTTCAAAATTTTTGTTTTCAGAATGTTCTGGTATTCCATTTTAGTAGACAAATTTTAAAGTGTTAGTCCACCCTTAAAACTAAAATCCTTGCATCTATAGACATCCATGATCTGACACTAACCTATCTAGCCCTGTAAAGAAGAAATCAGTATACAAACTTTTTTGAGGCCAATCTGATCCAGTCTCCAGTGGCGGAAGCTCTGCAGAGGACACAGCTGACAACGGCTGTGAAATGAATGGGAAGTGAAGTCACCCATAGAGTTACTATGGGGCTTCCATTGTCAGCTGTGTCCTCTGCACCCGCCTCCACAGGCAGCTGACAGCTCAGCGTGGGATCGAGTGGAATCGCCTTCAAAAAAAGTATGTATAACTGATTTCTTCTTTACAGGGCTAGATAGGTTAGTGTTAAGGCCCGTACACATGATAAGAAAATCTGAAGGGATATTTCGTCCGACGACCGATCTGCCGATTTTCGGATTGTTAGTATGGTGCTTTCGACTGCCGACTCCGACTTTTCGGCCGACAAAATCCTGATGTGCAGGCTATAAAATTTTTGTCGTTCGTCAACACAACGTCTGATTTTCATCTCATTAGTACAGTTTTAGACGGAAAAAAATCTTAAGAGCAAAACTAGGCATGCTCAGACTAAAGAACTCATAGAAAGCAATCCAACACATGACATCACGTCTGAAGTAGAATTCTGTCCTACGTATGAAAATAACCTCTTCACTTTCCACATCAGACTAGCATGCCACAAAAAAACGGAGGACAGATCGTTCGATAATCTGATCGTGTGTACAGGGCTTAAGATCGTGGAGGTCTATAGATGCAGGGATTTTAGTGCTAAGGTGGACTTATACGTTAAGGGCTTTCAATCAAAATAAGTTAACTCAATGACGGCAAGATGGAATAGTCTGACAAATGATTTTTCAGAACTTCCGCACAAACTTTCGAAGGAATTTCTACTGCTTAATTGTCAGCTGACTCATTGATACTATGAGCTACCTGTGCTGCCTTAGTTCATAAAAAGGTAGGCAGAGTGATTGTACGGGCTAATATACAAATCTTTGCATATTTAATACAACAAAAATATGGCAAAGCAAGCATTTAAAAATAATTAAAGTTAAATCAAAAAATTATTTTAGGATAAACCGTAATAACTCAAAATGTGTGCTGACTGAAAATACAACAAATTTCCCCTTTAAAGGAAACCTGTGACGAGATAAGGATTGTAATTTCCTTTTAGGAACAAATCCTTGGCTATCTAATCTACGTTTTTCTTAGAAAACTTTTTTGGATGCAGCAAAGCAAACATGTACAGTACCTAATCCCCCTTCCTTCCTTTTTACTGGCTACCCCAACTCGGCATGTTAATAGGTATCAAAAACACACCACAAAGCAATGAAAAATGCAGAGGTAGGAATTTAACCTTAACCCCTTCAGTGAGTCCAAAAACAGCATACCGGGGGATTAAAAACATGGAGATGCTGCATAGGAGTTCAACTGGTGCAACTAGATTATTACAATTTTCGTAAACTGTGCCAGTTCAAACAGGGGAGCTTAGAATGTGACAAGGCTTTGTTAACGAGAGTTATCCAGAACTTGCGGATTTTGTGTTTTTTTGCATTGAAATGGTTTTAAATGAGTTAATCTGTGCCAACGACTGAATTCTGAGGAACCTAACCAGTGCGGTTGATCTTTTGCACATTTTGCTTCTGTGCGTTACTTACTGTAACCAAAGGTGTAACCAGCTCCAGTAATAAGATTTGTGTAGGGCGCACTTAGGTTATGTCCATAATTGGTGTGGATAAATTTCAGTTCCTTGTTTATATGAAGCCCACATTTTTCAAGCTTTAGAACCAAGTGCCACATTGCAAATTATTCCTCTGCAGCTTTTTGTTTAATTCTTTTTTTCGGTCTGATCCCATGGCGATGTTCTGCTTTTTTTCAAGGTGTCACCGGCAAGTACGCTTTTGTACAGCAAACAGCTGGAGATTTTTTTCTTTTTCGTTTTGGGTATTTGTCAGAGGGTTTTGTTATTGTCTGTTCTCATCAACCTGCTAAGAGTACAAGAGAAAGCACTGGAAGGCACGGGAGGTACTGCTGTTTTCTTATGCCTTTCACTTGTGAGATGGTGCAGACCCTGGCACTTGGCTCCTGCTTCCCCCCTCATCTGCTGCATTTTCAGATTCCGTACTTTTTTTTTTTACTCAATATGGCAAAGTTGCCCAGTTTGCCTGGAGACAGATGCCAGAGGGGAAGACAAGTTGAACATTCCATTTGTGATGTGATGACTTTGAACTTGGGCTCACAACGTTCTTGTGCATGTTCAGCTGCTTTTTGTAGACCTCCAACAATATCTTGTCTTTTTTAACTCCTCCCCCTTTTCCAAGGGCGATGCAATAGATTGATGGTAACAAAAAATAGAAAATCATACATGGACAACCTTGGGGCCCGCCAATTGCTCCTTGACAACAGCGCACCACTACGTAAAGATGAAATTATTTAATACGTGAATTTAATTTATTGCGCGTTATTTGTGGCTCAGACTTTTGTGTCATGGTGATCAGTGGTTTTGTTCCTCAGGTGGGATGTAACAAAGTCTACACAAGCACCTCAGATGTAATGACACATGAAAACTTCCATAAGAAGAATACCCAGCTGATTAACGATGGCTTTCAGCGCTTCCGAGCCACTGAAGACTGTGGCACAGTGGACTGCCAGTTCTATGGCCAAAAGACTACTCACTTCCATTGCAGGTAATCATGAAAGAGACTTATCTTCTTCTTGCTGAGACTTACAAATGCAAAAATGTGTAGAATTTACGTGTAAGAGCCGGTTCACATAGGAGCGACCCGACTTCCCGGGGCGACCTGTGAAGTCACGGTGCACAGCGCGCACCGCGACCTCGGAGCGGCATTCACAGACTTCATATCATTGAAGTCAATGCAGGTCGCTCCAGGTCGCCCCAAAGTAGTACAGGACCCTTTTTCTAAGTCGGAGCGACTTGTGTCGCTCCTATTAGAACGGGTCCTGTGCTAATCTATGGCAGGCGACCCACGGCGACTTGTCAGGCGACCAGGTCGCCTGACAAGTCGCCCCAGTGTGAACCGGCTCTAAGTGGATATTAGTTGCAAGCTAATAAGCTTTTTACTTAAACTAGACCATAGTGCAAGAAAATAAGCTATTCTGTATATTTTGCAGGCGCCCAGGATGCAGCTTTACCTTCAAAAACAAGTGTGACATAGAGAAGCACAAGAGCTACCACATTAAAGACGATGCATATGCAAAAGATGGATTCAAAAAGTTCTACAAATATGAAGAGTGCAAATACGAAGGATGTGTGTACAGCAAGGCTACCAATCACTTTCACTGCATTCGCACTGGATGTGGTTTCACCTTCACCTCCACCAGCCAGATGACCTCACACAAGCGCAAACATGAGAGGCGGCACATCCGCAGCTCGGGGGTGCTTGGCCTTACTTCTTCCCTTATTGGGGGAAAGGACAATGACCTGGAGGAATCTAGCAATGATGATCTCATTGACTTTTCTGCTTTGAGCAGCAAGAACTCTAGTCTGAGTGCCTCTCCTACAAGTCAGCAGTCTTCCGTATCCCTGGTTCCTACTGTTTCTGAGGCACCTTCTCCACAAACACTGAAACCCACCAGCACCATTCCACCTACAACTAAGATGTCAACCCTTTTGTCCCAGACATTGCCGACTAATATGCCCTTGGCTTTGGCCTTATCTAGTTCTACGCTTCCTGCAGGATCTGGGCCATATTTCCCTATCATAAGTGGACGTGGTGGCACCGCAATGCCCATCAGCACCAGTAACATCGTACCCTTGGCTGCCCCTGACACTTCTCCACAGTCTGCTTCTGGGGCCAGCGATCAAAATAGCACTTTGCCAGCTGCTACATCCATTATGGAAAAGATTTCTGCCAGTAAAGGGCTAATTTCTCCTATGATGGCAAGGCTGGCAGCAGCCGCCATCAAACAGTCTCCATCACCTGAAGCAGGTGAGTTTGTGTGGTAAACAATGTGACTCTAGTGCTCTTTACTTTGCAAATTGCAGGGATGTTTGTCCCAGCCAGCATGAACTAAGATCGGGGAGGGGAGGTGGTAGGATTTAGTATTTTGCCTTTAGTGATTTTATGAACTGGGTGTCACCCATGCTAGTTACTTTGTTATTCTAATGCCTCTACTTAAAGTAATACTAAAGGCTCAGTTAAAAAAAGAAAAATGCAACAGCACTGGATTGCCTATTTCTGCTTATTTATCAATGATTGCAAAGTGACTAATTTTACCCCTTAATATTTTGGTTGAAGGCTGCTTTTTTCCCTTCCTTCGCAGCGATGTCTATACTTTCACCTGCTCCCCAAATCCCCGTTGCCCCCCTTTTGTGCCGTCTTGAATTACAGTGTTATGTGATGACATAATGTGGTCATGTGGTACACTCCACTAGACATGCACATTCATTACCTGTGACCAGACATCAAATAGGGGTGCCACTGAAGGCTCCAGCTGGGTTCCCTCCTGTAGTACACCGCTGGGAGTGCTGGGAAGGACAGAGCTCATCCCAGCTCAAATGATATAAGAAACAAAAAAGGTCCTATGCGCCCAGAGCATTTCACTATGCCCCCCCCCCCCCCAGAGCTTAATCATGGGGAACTCCTGATCCCCATAATTAAAGTAGTTGTAAAGGCAGAAGTTTGTTTTTAGCTTGCATTCTAGGCATTAAGATAAAAAAACCCTTCTGCAATGTTGCAAGAGAGCCTCGGCTGCCGGGACTCTTGCTCCTCATTGGCTGAGACAGCAGTGGGCGCCATTGGCTGTGAGCTAAAAAGGAGAGAAAAGGGGTGGGGCCGAGCCACGGCTCTGTGTCTGAATGGACGCACAGAGTAGCGGCTCAGCTCAGGTGCCCCCATAGCAAGCTGCTTGCTGTAGGGGGAACTCAGCAGGAGGGAGGGGCCAGGAGCACTGGCGAGGGACCTGATAAGAGAATCGGGGCTGCTCTGTGCAAAACTACTGCACAGAGCAGGTAAGTATAACATGTTTGTTATTTTTAAACCAAAAAATAACAAGACTTTATTATCACTTTAAGCTCCGGGGGCAGAGTGAAATGCGTTGTGGGTGTGGCTTGGCTGAAGCCCAGTCTGAGGCTGTCATTTCACATATCCATAGGGTCTTGCAGTGATGTGCTACGCATAGGACGTTTTCTGTCTCTCACATCCATTACGTTGTAATCATCAACACCCATTTCATCCCAAACCCACCCAGAATACATGTGAACCTGCCTAGCAAGACCCTAATCCACCAGTCTATTTCCCTGTAGCTGCAAAGGCCATTATCACATAGCTTTCCTGCTGTGGGAAAAAAAAAAAAATAATGCTGGGAGTTGTAGTTTTGTTAGTCCCCTCCAGCGCTTCCATGTAGCAAGGGTAAGGGCAGATAACCCTGCCTTCCACACCCTTTCCTACTCAGATGGCAAGTATCAAAATAGTATATTGCAAAAACTATGGGGTGAGCAAAATATGCATTATGATATAAAAGTTATACTGCAGAAGGCTGGGCTGTTGCATATAAATATAATATAAAATGCAGACATGGAGACGTTATTTGCACTCTAAATACTGGGCAGTGTCTGCACCTATTTTTCTCACACCGTCCTACATTTTCTATTATTATCTTGGCACAGGCAATGGGCAAGTATTAGGACGGATTAAACAAGAGGCTCCAGATACAGAAGGAACAACGCCCCAAAGTATCGCTCAGGAGCAGAGCCTGGACCTGAGCATAAACAGGTAAGAATAGAGTGCAACCTGTCATCGCACCCTTTATCTTCAGACTACAGTCCATTGCTTAATGCATAGTTTTTACACACATGACAAAAGGATATACATTTTCAGAGCAGAGATATAGACTTAATTGTTCTTTATACATTATAATTGCAGCCACCATTTGTATCTAGTTGTATGATGTATTTAACATGTTCTGTCTGTATTAAGACATTTCTGTTTTTGGCTCTGCAGTAACGAGACCAATGGCCAAGAAGTACCAACTGATTTACAACTACATTCTTCTCTCGTAATCAAGGTAAGTCTGTTAACATGCATATTGGGTAAAGAACATGAAGTTACTCTAGGACAGTGATGGCGAACCTTGGCACCCCAGATGTTTTGGCTCTACATTTCCCATGATGCTCATGCACTCTGCAGTGTAGTAGAGCATCTCGGGAAATGTAGTTCAAAAACATCTGGGGTGCCAAGGTTCACCATCACTGCTCTAGGAGTTTCATCAGGTGTGGCCCAAGATATTGTGCTGCTTGGGACCAAGTATTAAATGCTGTCCCCTCCCCAAAAAAAAAAAAAAAAACGCCCAACGAATGGCCCCCACATCCATTATTTTACATAAATATAACATTTAGAAAATAACAGTATATATAATATCTTCTTCCATAACTCACCACCAGACCAGTCCACCAAACCTCCACTGTCTGTCCTCAGTCCTCCTGTCACTCCTGTGTCTGCCATGGACACTGCCCTAGAAAATCCAGCCTGCCCTGCGTGAAATAGAGTGCGCCGATTTCTGACGTCATTGCGCACACCACAATGACGTGAGAAACGTTCCCCAGAGGAGACACTCCGCCTCCTCATACTCATCAGTTTGCACTATGGGTGGCAGTATGAGATGGGGAAATGCTGCACGTAATGCGCCAGAAACGGATGACACCCAAAACCGCTGGGAAAAAAAAATCTTGGGAGTCAATTTGCCGCCCCCCTCCAAGTTCTGCCTGGGTCCAATGGACCCAGTGGGACCCATGGTAGGGCCGGCCCTGAGTTTCATGCTACTGCAAATTCAATCTATTCTTGAAATCAGCATGTAATAAACAACAGCAGGTAATCATGAGGAAGTGGTGGGTATCCCAGGTTGCTCAGTAAGCTAAACAGCTCCATGTAGCATATAGTTCATGACAAGGTTCGAAACTCATCACCCTTTTACCAATTCATGTCTTTATAGATGAAGCATCCCGCTTCAAACACAAGCAGCTTGTTAAGCCTGAAAACAGATGCAGACAGTAGTGATTCTGGGGCAGGAGAGTCCACCCATTATCTGGGCAAAGTGATGAAGGCCCTTGACGGTGAAAAGCATACAGAACCCTGGAAGACCTATCTACGCAGGTATAAGGCAGTGCATGCATACTGTATATTACTTGGAGAATGCAGAATTTGATGGGGCCAAATAATTGATCGTTTCACATATTTTTAGGTTTGGTCCTGCAGATGTGTGTGACCATCAGTGTGACTTTCTTCATAAACTGCATTTCCACTGTGTTGTAGAGGAATGTGGAGCACTTTTCAGTACTATTGATGGAGCCATTAAACATGCCAAGTAAGTAACTAAATTGAAGAGGTATGCAGAACAATGGATACCCCCAATGCATAGGAAATCCCAGAATTCTTTGTAAAACCATCTCTAGAATACATTCCACATTCCCCCACTCTGACTATATTTTCTTTTCACGGGTCTAATTACAGCTTTCACTTGCGAAATGATGTCGGAACTCCAAAAGGTAGCTCAGAAATACCTTATTCTGCAGACTCAAAATCCCCTCCCTTAACCTTAAACATGACGCCTGGTTGTGAGGTTCCAGCTCCTTGTCTTGCTGCTGTCCCATCCACTCCAACTCTTCTGGCCTGGAAACAGCTGGCATCTTCCATCCCACAGATCCCCCAGATACCCACCTCAGTACCCAGTTTAGCGTCATCCCCCATGGCAACAACATCTCTGGAGAATGCTAAGCCTCAGGTCAAGCCAGGATTTCTGCAGTTCCAGGAGAAGTAAGTCCTTCCTTTACCTCAGTTACACAATATAGTTCTGTAAAGCACTTAAAGACAGGGTCGCTGATAAGGCAGTACAGCCAGCCCTTCTGTACTGGGCCCAGGCCGCATCAGTTCAAAAGGGGGGCCCAGGCACCTGTTGAGCAGGAGGTCCAGCTGAATTGCCTTATTGCACACACCGATCCTCTTCTGCCTTCCCCTGCAGCACTGCCAGCTTCTCCTCTTTGCCCCCTAAGGCTGGGGGATTGGTTCTAGAACATGCACCCATTCTATCTGCTGTCCGGTCCCCCCGTGTGCTCCTTTCCCTTGGAGCTCTGCCAGCTTCCCTCCTCTCCTCTCCCGCTGGCAGCTGCTGGTGGCACACTGGGGGATGTTTCAAGAGCGGGGAAGGGGCCAGTAGGCATGTAATTTACTGGCCCCTTTCTTTCCTGAATGAACACAGTGAGTGATTGGTACCAATCACTTCTGTGTCCATTCATCACTGAAGCACAGTAAACTATGCTTCAACTTGTAAATGAGCAGGAAGACTCAGAGCGCTTCCTATTCATTAATCTGTGCAGCTGAGGCTACAGAGAAAGAGAATGATAAATTTATGTCCTCAATCACTTTTAGATGGGGGCCCTGTCTGGTAGGCTGTACGAGGCCCTGCTTAAAGATATGAAAGCTTCTAAAGCTGAACCGTGGGCAAAGTAACAATTCTCCCCTGCACTGCAAAGGTTAAATGCTCTTTTAGGTCTAGGGGGCACAAAAAGCAGTTTTACTTACCACACTGTAGGACCAGTCCCAGCAGAATTTTATCCCCTATGTTCCATTAGTTGCAGGCCCTCTGACATTATTAGGTTCAATGTAAAGCCTGAATTAGACACTGAGGAACAGTCCACTGCCAGAGTGTAGGGGAGATGAGGAGAAAGCTGGCTGATGGGGAAACCGAGGATCTGGTAAGTAAAACTGCTGTTCCCGGTCCCCAGATCTAAATGAGCATTTAACTTTCACAGTTTGGGGGTCACACCTGACTACAAGGGAGCATCTTCCCTTTCTCCGGAGATAGACTTTCAAGAGGACTTTGCATCAGATATATTATTTTAAACTAAGTGCATGCATGCTAAGTAATGTGGAAACAACAAGACAGTTCATTTTTTTTGTAGCAGTTTGCAGATATCCAAGAAACACCCCCCCCCCCCCCGCAAAAAAAAATGCCTTTATCTGCTTTTCTCTCCAGACAGATGGAGCCATCTTTGTTCAGGCACCATTCAGGGGGGTCAGCATCTACTATCTGGATGCAGGCCATACAGGATTCACTCAACCGATAAAAAGACCCAATTCCCCCATCCACCCACACACTCGATGTGGATGGGGGAATCCTTCTAACGAAGTCATTGTATTCTGATAGCAGGGAACCTTGCCCACTGTCAGAATACACAGATCTTTGCTGCTGGTTATTGCCAGCTACACCGATCAGGAAATACCGGGCAGGCTGATTGTACAACAGTCAATCAGAAGATACTGCCCATAAATGGATCGAAATTCGGCTGGTCAATGCTGAACCGGTCAAATGTTGATCCATGTATGTCCACCTAAAGATGCCAATTCAGAGATGATACAGTCAAAGTACTGTAGGCTATTAACTTCCAGAGGGGAGACCGAGGAAATGCTTCCTCCTGCCTGCAACAGACTGATGACATCATTTCTGCCTAGGCAAAGTCACTTGTCTGGGGCTTAAGGATGGCTTTTGATGATAAAACAGCTTTTTTTTTATATACAGTTTTTGTAGATTGTGACATGTCAGAAATGTTTTCATGCTGTGAAATGATTTAAAGGTCCACTTTAACTATTGTTAAAAAGTTAAAATTAGTTTGTTTGGGAAAGTCTAATATGAATGTGACATGTTATTTCACTTTCCACTGCTACTTAACAAAAGTTTCTATCTAAACTTTTGTTTCCACAGTGATCCATGCCTGGCAACTGACTGCAAATATGCAAACAAGTTCCACTTCCATTGTCTGTTTGGAAATTGCAAGTATGTGTGTAAAACGTCGGGTAAAGCAGAGTCCCATTGCCTTGACCACATCAACCCCAATAACAACCTGGTGAATGTGCGGGACCAGTTTGCATACTATTCCCTGCAGTGCCTGTGCCCCAACCAGGTAAGAGACAAAACATTCAATAAGCATTCTTAAATGTTCAACTGCAGAAAAGAAACTGAAACTTGAACCCTTGCTAACCCACAGCAGACAATTGCTAGAAGCATGGAATCTATTTTATATTACATGCCTTTTTCAAAATGTTCTACCATGTTGAATTATTCAACAAACCTCTTTTAGGGCTCGTTCACGAGTGCCATGGTCTTGATACTTTGTAAAAGTTAAACAGCGTGTTGCAATTGGCAGGCGGTACCACCACCCAACCAATTTATGAAGTAGGTTGGCATTTTGCAGGCAGGTGTATTATAAGCCACACATACATTATATTAGTAGGGTAGGGTTCAATATTGAGTCGGCCCACCCTTTGCAGCTATAACAGCTTCAACTCTTCTGGGAAGGCTGTCCACAAGGTTTAGGAGTGTGTTTATGGGAATGTTTGACCATTCTTCCAGAAGCGCATTTGTGAGGTCAGGCAGTGATGTTGGACAAGGCGGCAGATTGGCCTGCAGCCTCCGCTCTAATTCATCCCAAAGGTGTTCTATCAGGTTGGGGTCAGGACTATGTGCAGGCCAGTCAAGTTCCTCCACCCCAAACTCGCTCATCCATGTCTTTATGGACCATGCTTTGTGCACTGGTGCGCAGTCATGTTGGAACAGGAAGGGGCCATCCCCAAACTGTTCCCACAAAGTTGGGAACATGAAATTGTCCAAAATGTCTTGGTATGCTGACGCCTTAAGCATTCCCTTCACTGGTACTAAGGGGCCAAGCCCAACTGCTATAATCCCCCCTCCGCCATATGATTTGAACCAGTGCACAAAGCAAGGTTCATAAAGACATGAATGAGTGAGTTTGGGGTGGAGGAACTTGACTGGCCTGTCCTGACCTCAACCTGATAGAACACCTTTGGGATGAATTAGAGCAGAGACTGGGAGCCAGTCCTTCTCGGCCACATCAGTGCCTGACCTCACAAATGCGCTTTTGGAAGAATGGTCAAACATTCCCATAGACACACTCCTAAACCTCGTGGACAGCCTTCCCAGAAGAGTTGAAGCTGTTATAGCTGCAAAGGGTGGGCCAACTCAATATTGAACCCTACGGACTAAGACTGGGATGGCATTAAAGTTCATGTGCGTGTAAAGGCAGGCGTCCCAATACTTTTGGTAATATAATGTATGAGCGAGCTCTTAGTGGTGTAATAATGCCCATTGCAGCCAATGTTGACTCTCACAGCTGGTTTTGGGGTGCCAGTTAAGATTTCTCTAAGATTGCTATGGCACCATGGCCAAAAATGGATAAAGATGTCACCAGCATCCCACTTCTTTGTTTACTTTCAGCTGTAGGCAAGGGAATCTCCTGGCTGACAGCTGAATGGGGCCAAGGATGAGCCATCAGTTGCTTAGAAGAAGTGGCCACTGACATCTCAGCAACCACAATCCCTGTGCAGGAAGCCTCACATTAACAGCGCCCTAGAACACATCATATGCTCAACTCTGAACACTGGCTCTCTGTACATCAACTCCAAGATGGTCTCAATTAGGCTAGTTTGCTTTTTTTGTGAACTGGTGGTAATTCTTTAAGAATATGTTGCAGCCACAGCAGCAGATTCTGAATGTGGCTGTAGAAAGAACTACCTGAATCTGGCGCAGGTTGCGGTACTGGTACTAAAAACAGGCGCACAGCTTTCGTTAATTAGGTACAGGCCATGGTATTGGATCCATACCGCCAAAAAGGATAACATTATTACGTTATTGGATTCCACCCAATATGTGTTGTGTATCCAAAAATGCTCCTTGTCATTGCCTGACTTTTTTTTTTTTTTCAATATATTTGCAGCACTGTGAATTTAGAATGCGTGGACACTACCACTGTCTACGGCCCAGCTGCTACTTTGTCACCAATATCACTACCAAGCTTCCATGGCATGTGAAAAAACATGAGAAGGCTGAACGAAGAGCAGCAAATGGCTTCAAGTACTTCACAAAGCGAGAAGAATGTGGGAGACTGGGTATGTACAGTCTATTCCTGACCTCCACTGCTTTCCAAAGTGAAAATAAAGGCAACTCCTATTCATAAGTCATACATTTATTATCATCTTTTACAATGGCAATGTTAGCCATTAGATCAGAGTGAAAAACATAAATGGTTGACCACTTACCATCCATAGGCGGTATATAAACGGCCTCAAATTCAAGTGGTTAAAGCAAGCTCACAGATGCAGCCCTGAGCTTGCTGGTTTTTTCATTGCGAACCCATGGTGTGTATGTGAGCCGCTCAGGCTGCAAGGAAGTTTAGTCCTGTGCCTGCTGCTGTGAGTCTGCCCACTCTCCAGATAATGATAGAGAAGAGCTGAAGTTCCCGGGAGTCGCACATCAGAACAAGATCTGCTGTGTGTGAACAAGTGGCAGTCTCAGCCTGGACCCCCGATAGGCCACACCCCCAACACGTTTAATGCTGTCCACTACAGCTTACTCATCCCCATCCCTATGAGTAAGCTCTAGTGGGCGGAGTGAAACACATTGGGGGCGTGGTCTGGCGGAGGTCCAGGCTAAGACTGACACTTGTTTACGCACAGTGGGTCTTGTTTATATGTGTGACTCCAGGGACCTTCAGCTCTTATCTATAATTTTTTTTCAACGGACGACCAGCTTTTCAGTAAAAGTGATCTTGGCAGCTGTAGAACCACCCAGTCACTTTTACTGCACTGTAATCGCCCCATCTTGGTTTCTAGAGCCATAATTCAGGGTTAACTTTAGGCTGGGTTCACACTTAACACGGATGCGGCTCACAGCAGGGGGTCCGGTGCGTCCCTGTTCTCCGTTTCAGAGACTAATCAGACCCGAATTTTTGTGTCTGAATTCAGACCTGAAGCAGAGCCAAAGACGCACTAGACCCCTGTGCAATCCACTTCGCAGCCGCCATGGAGATGTGTGAACCGACTTCATTGAGAGCCAGGCACAGTCTCCTGTCATGTGAATTGGATGCGGAGAAAACCCACATCCAATACGCACTAGTGTGAACCCAACCTCAAATTGATAAGCTGTAAAGGCTTATAAAGCGATCCACAAATGGATCATTTTTTGGTAATGTAGTTTTTGCCATTTTATAGGCATGTACTTACTCAACCGCATCTTTTATATTTAACCCAAAATTGGCTATTTTATTGCATTTGTGTGCACTAGAAATTGTTTTATGGTATTTTTTCCCCCCCAAAAATAAAGATTTGATAAATAAATGCACAAAATAGCATTAAAAAAACTGCACCTGCCACCATTTTATTCTGGAGGGCCTCTGCTTTAAAAAAATATTTCATTGGGGGTTATATTTAAATTTCTAGCAAAAAAAAAAAATATAGATTTTAATGTGTGTAAAAAAAAAACAAAAAAAAAATGTAAAATTGCCCCAGGCAAGTGGTTAATCATGACTATTAATGCAATACTTCTTAAATAGACAATGTACACACTTAAACAAGGTAAACAAGTAAAGGACCATAGATTAACATTTTTTAGTCATTGTCCCTTCATCAGATTTCTTGTATAACCAAAACCTTTGCATACAAACAAAACAGAAGACCTCACCCTGTTAACTCATAAAGAATTCATGTCCCGGGTTAATAGTGGCTTGCAGTAACCAGGGTGATCAACGTCAACATACACAAGCCAGTCCCGTGTCCTCTTACAGATGTCAGAAGAAAAAAGAAAAAAAAGCTCATTCTCTTATTTGCTCACCTTTGCGAGTTACAGGTGCCGTGCCAGGCCAGCATACAAAGCCAGGTAACGCTGCCATGGTGACTGCAAGTCCTCACCTGCCGTACCCTCCATCTGTTTATTCTGGTTGCCGGAGAAGCAACGGTCACAAATTAGAGGAAAGATCTACAAAAGCTTGTATACTAGAATCTGTAAAATGCTGGGAGAACAGTACATACTGGAGAAGCAATTTTAAATGAAACATAACAACAGTGTCAGCGTCTGCGATACTGTCAGACGCTTAACCTGCCGGCAGTGTTCTATATCCAAGCATGGCCCCATGCTTTTTTTTTTGGTATTTGTTTACACAAGTACAAGCAAGAACAGCCATTCACCTCTATGGGTGGCACTGCATGTGGCTCCCCAACCTCGCCTTCAAATGAATAAGGCCAAAGTGAATAAGTCAGTTACTGTCCACGAGAGAATCTAGTTTGCTTCCTTGAAGGCTGAGATTCAATATAGCTATGGGCAGGCTGATTGTACCCAAGTCGATCCATCGATTGACTTGGGTACAACCAGCATGTCGGATTTTTAGCATGCAAATTTCGCCAGCAGCTATAGCTGCTAGCAATAATTATTGTGTTCTCGCTATAGTTGCTAGCAATAATTATTGTGTTCTCGCTATAGTTGCTAGCAATAATTATTGTGTTCTTGCTATAGTTGCTAGCAACAATTATGTGTTCTCCCTGCCGGGACGGCTTTTACTGCCCCCCCCCCCAACTAATAAAACACAAGAGCTTAGTAGAAGGGATTCCCCCATCAATACTGTCTGCTTTGATGGGGAAATCAAGCGATTTTCTTCCCTGCAACCAATTTGCATAATTTATGGCCTGCCTTAGCATGGCTACATGTGGCCTTTTGATACAAATGCAAACAGCATTTCACCTCTATGGGCAGCTGTAGGTGTCACCTGCGGCCCCCCAACTGTAGGAATTTTTACACTGGAGCCCGAACCTCTGAATGTTCTTGTGAATGAGGCCTTATTTTTTTTATATCCTAGTATGGCCACCTGGGACTCTTTTGGTACTTGTTGTGCAGCTTTTGAACCCAAGCAGTCTGTAGTTAGAGTGGGAGTATTGATTTGCAATAGCAGGACCCGGTCTAGCACTGTTTTCTGCAATCTTTTTTAGTCTTCATCCAATCCTGTAGCATATCCTCAGTCTATGACCATCCTCTCCTCTAGTATGTCTGCAGTCTCTGACAGTCTTCTCTAGCATTACATATGTGGAACATAATGCAAAACCCGTTGGTGCCCTGCATTTGAGGCTCCTAATACCTTGTATGTTGCCAACACTTCCCCCTTGACGTTTTTTTCCCCCTCCTCATCTGTACACTGATTGTCCATACACACATGCTGGGTCCCGCACCTGTTTCAATACTGATGGCATCAGGGGGCCTCATCACAAGTCTCTTCCGGGTTCTTACACCTGGCCCCCCTAAAGACATGCCTCATTGCACACGCAATGTGCTCAAGATTGGCCGACACATGCCCAGTGTGCTACACATTGCCCCGAAATGTTACGTGAGCATCCAAGAAGGCTTTGGGAACAGGGGGCATCATTCTTGGGTAGGCAAGAAACTAAAGAATGCAGGCCAAAACCTGCCAATAAGGTATTACATGGATAAAAAAAATGTTTCTTTGTACAACAGGAGGTGGGGAGGAAGAAAATGGTGTAAAGTACCTAAAAAGCCCCAAAAATTTACTAAAGTGTGGTTACCCTGAGAGGTCTCTCCAGCGACTCTGAAGGAAGCCTTGAACGGATAGGCACTTTCTGTTATAGTTAAAGGGAAACAGAGGCAAATGGGGGTACCATCTGTTTATGGCACATGAGGTGACATAATACAATTCATTTGTTGCACATTTTTGTTTTTTCTTTTTTGTGTTTCTCTTAACACATGGTTAAAGCCTTTGCTAGGCAAGACAGGTGTACAGGTCTATTGTTTTCTATATTCGCTCAATGGGCTCTATTCTTTATGGCGGCACTTATTTTGACAGTAGACTTTGACGTATCTCTTTGCTGGATGTTCTACTTGCCCATGTTTGGAGTTTGTTTGTACTGACTAATGTGTGGTCTGGAATAAAAGTCCTTAAAAATAAAGTTCCTAAAAAGGGTGAAGGACCATCGTAAAAACACATGTCCAAAACTTAGAAGAAGAAAGGGAAATCGAATGTAAACTTTTGAAAAGCTGACCTCATCTCATAACCTCAGAAATGTGCTTCTGGAAGAATGGTCAAACATTCCCAAGAGACACACTCCTAAACCTTGTGGACAGCCTTCCCCGAAGAGTTGAAGCTGTTATAGCTGCAAAGGGTGGAGCAACTCAATAGTGAATCCTACGGACTAAGACTGGGATGCCATTAAAGTTCATGTGTGTGTAAAGGCAGGCGTCCCAATACTTTTGGTAATATAGTGTATGTACTTTAAATAATTTGAATCTTTTTGCAAAAGCAATAGTTATATAAATAGAGACAGAGGAAGAAAAACTTGGGCTGAGGAAGTTACAATCAAACATTTCATATGACTTTGTAACTGATTGAGTGATGTGCACTACATTATTTATAACTTCTCTTTGTGTTTTGTCTTCCAGGGTGCAAATACAATCAGGTGAACAGTCATTTTCACTGCATTCGGGATGGCTGTCAGTTTTCTTTCCTACTAAAACACCAGATGACATCTCATGCCCGCAAACACATGAGAAGGATGCTGGGAAAGAACTTTGATCGTGTATCTGGACAGGTAAATTAAAGATACATATTGCCTAGACAGGATTGAAAATCCTCAATCTGTACTTCCTGTATTAAAGGGTACCTTCTACTTACCTACAAACATGTCTATACTTACCAGGATCCTTTTCTTCTCGGGTCCCTTTTTGGCTCTCCTGGCCCCTCCTTCCTGTTGGGTGCCCCCCAGCTAGCGGCTTGCTATGGGGGCACCTGAGCCGAAGCTCCCTGTGTCCATTCAGACACGGAGCCAAGGCCCGGCCCTGCCCCCTTTCTCTCCTGATTTGCTCACTGATTTTGATTGACAGCAGCAGGAGCCAATTGCACCACGCTGCTGTCACAACCAATGAGGAGGGAAGTCCCAGGCAGCCGAGACACTCCTGCAACATCGCTGGATCGAGATGGGGCTCACATAGGTATTAGGCTGCTGCACACAGAATGCTTTTTATCTTAATGCATAGAATGCAATAATATAAAAAATTAAAGTGATTGTAAAGGCAGAAGGTTTTTTTTTTTTTTTAAGTGTAAAGGTGGAATTGCTCTTTAAACTGAGAAACACACATAATGGCAACCTCTTATTGGCTTGTTGTTTTTTTTTTTCTCTAGTTCCTTCCACAAACACCCATGAGTGGCAGCACAGCCCCAAGTCCAGAAAATTCCTTGTTGTTTCAAACCACAGCTCAGAGTATGATGGACACAGAGACTGATGAATGCATGGATTACACTGGTTTGGGCAGTCCTGGTGGTATGTCGTCGGAGTCCTCCAACCTTGATTGCAGCTGCTCCAGTACTCCTGTGGGCAATGAAAGTACCGATCCTGGTAAGTGTTGAGTTGGATGATATTATACATTGTGAGTCTGACCCTTGGTCTCATTATATTTAGGTTAGATAACTCACACATCGTTGTTACTAATAGCAAGAATATGTGATATAACTGTCGCCATAACAAGGAAGTTCTGATCAGTTTGTACTAACCAGCATTTAACTCCATCCACTTAGCCCACTGCTGTGAGTCAAGGCACTCCTTTTCTGTTTAGTGTTTCATTTCATCTCATCATTATCTCTTTTCAGCTTCTCATTTGGTTCATTTTGTTCTGTTTCTTTTTTTCCCCCCCTCCTTGTTCTGTTTCCTGCTTTCTCTCTACATTCTCCAGGCTGCCTGGTCCCTTCTGCTTCTGACGACGCTCTCACCCACAATGCACCTCCACCACCTTCAACAGCGGCTATGCCTCATGCTCCTACCTTTCCTCCTGCCTTGGTCAGGCCTCCCCTCTCTTCCCTTCCGTACCTGCTGTCTCCATCCTGTGTCTCATACTCCCTGATCACTGCCAGCCTGGGGGTCAGCAGGGGCATTGTGGTGCCAACAAACAGCGCTCCAACTTTCACACCCGTAATAACCACTCAAGCTCCAGTCAAAAGTGATGTTCCACTAGTACAGGATGCAGCAGGTACCTTTCAGCTTCTTCTATGCCATCCTCCCATCCTAGATTATGTGTATGCTGAATCACAGAACAAAACAGATTCATTTCCTGCCAATATCTTAAAATGAACAGTTCAGTTTAAATAGTATTTTTTAAAATGTGCATTTGCTGGCTGTTAAGTAAAATTGTAATTTATCTTTAAATTTGTATTTGTACTTCTTGTGTACTGTTCACTTGGAGATGAACCAAACGACATACTCTTTACCTGAAAGATATGCCATTGGGCCATCAGCTGTGGTAGAGTGGAAGCTTTGGTTAAAAGCCAACAACCTTGTGGAATTTTGCCAATCTTCCTCATTTCCTCCCAAGTTCAGGAGAGCTCATCACCATCAGTGCCACAGATATTTCTTGTTCCAGAGGGGAAATCATGGAACAGTTTAAATAACATGTAGAACTGTTTAATTTTCACCATTGAAGATGTTTTGATGTTCACCATTGAAGGAAAAATACTATGTTGATGCTGGTATGGATATGTTCAGAATGGGGATGAGCTTGTTTGTGTCTGTTCAAAACCAAGAAGTCATCTTTCATTCCTGGGCCAATGAATTGCAGGTAGGGCATTCCCCCACCCGGCTGCTGCTGATGTACACAAAGGGGCATTGATGACATCATTGACCTCACATGGCCATATTAGACCTCACGTGGCCATATTAGGTCAATCTCAATGGCCGAATATGGCACATTGACTCACGAATGACAGCCGACTTCGGACCCAACTCAAGCTCTTCTCCATTTCTGAACAACAAAGATGTTTAGCAAAGCCTGTCCTATTTCTGTTGGTGGTAGGTTGAGTGTAAAATCTTTCGATGCTAACGCCTGCCTAGTGGTCTTTGTAATACTGTAATACAAAACAAAGAAAGGGCGCACCAGCCTAGCGCATTATCCTCAGCAGGTTTATTAGAAATGAAAAGATCAAAATCATCTACTCACAAACAAACGTAAAAGTCAAGGCTCTGAGGAAGAGGCATGGCCTCGAAAACGCGTCAGCCCTTTGCTTTCATGAAGTTAGTGGACTTCTGCTAGGATGCTACTCTATGGAACTGATGAGCTTGACTTTTACGTTTGTTTGTGAGTAGCTGATTTTGATCTTTTCATTTCGAATAAACCTGCTGAGGATAATGCGCTAGGCTGGTGCGCCCTTTCTTTGTTTTGTATTACAGTGTTTTGGTCGACTACACCGGTCGTAGGGGGCAGCAAAGCCCAGCCATAGTGGATGCCAAGTTTGAATACAAGTTCCAGGATTGAGGCAGCCTGAGGACCAGATTCTGAGCGCAGGAGTAGGGTGCTGAATAGCACTAATCTTTTTCTGGTCTTTGTAATACACTGGCTAATTTTGTTAACTGCTCATTGATGATAAATGAAAAAATTTCCATCTTCAAGAAAAAAAAAGCCACATCTCCAAAATTTGTCTTCTGAATGCTGCAATAGATTTATTACAAAATGATGGGCGCATTTTAAAGCTGGCAATACCCTGTGGGCTGAATGAAAAAAATCCAACAGATTCCTGCATCCATGCTACACAGCATGGATGGAAGAGTATTCTTCAGTGGCTATTGTATTTTGGTAGCCAGCCCCGCTAGCTGTCCAAATGGAATGTAAGCTCTGTTCGGCCAACGATTTTCCGACTTTAATTTTTCAGTTGGCGAATGTCGGGTGGAGGGCAGCTGACACAGCCACCCACTGAGCAAATTTTGGCCAGTTTATCATGAACTGGCTACAATTCGAAGAGTGTATAGCAGCTAAAGTTTGGTCTTTTTAAGCCCAACTACAAGGCCACCCCCTTCCTTCCACAATTTTTTTTTCATAAATTGCTAATACGTACCCTTTGTCTTAGGATATACGGTTATCCAAGGCTCTGCTGGAGAGATTTACCCTTACTCCCTGTCCTGCTAATGTTTTAACAGAAGTGAGGGAAACTCTGCAACACCAAACCTAAAAATGCTTTTCTTTAGTAGAGACCCCTGTCAGAAGTTAATTTCGGTCTGTGATCCTGTTGGAGATTTACCCTCACTAAATGATAGGTAAAACCATTGCAGCAGGGTAAGGAAGTAAGTGGAATTCTCTCTAGCGGAGCCCTGGACACCAGTAAAATCCCGACAGCGGTTCGAATCTTTCCTCTATCCAGAACTAGACAAATGTTGGCTTTAAAGGTGAATTCCAAGCAAACACACATTTGAAATACAAGTTTACGGCTTTACCAGCCAAACATTACCACAGTCTGGTGGCATTTAAACATCTGCTGTAGCCAGGAAGATCACTTTACGTAGTGCCTGGTTCAGCTTCACTGGTTCCTGGATCACCTTCATTTGACGGAGATAATGATGATGAGTCTTGTCCAATAAGAAAGGAAAATAGGAAGAGGTGACATAGGCAGCTGAATTTCTGAACCAGAAAATAAGTGCGTCACCTGCCTTGCTGTGCAGCTTGGCAGACGTGTGTAAAGAACAACATTGGCTGTGCAGAATTACAATTCGTTTTGGTGCAAAAAAAGTAAATATAGACTAATTGTATTTCAACGGTGTATTTAGCAGTTTGCCTTAAATTCCATTTTGATAAAGAAGTCTGCTAAGCACTTTTTAAACCTAAGAGGACTATATAGAACTGCCCCAGTGTAGTTTTTGAAAACAACTTTTTTCCCCATTAAATATAATTCTTAGGGTTACCAGGGAAATATAATAGTCATAAACATCTGGAAGGATTTAAGAAACTGGGGCACGCTGTGGCCACTTCTAAGCTTAAGGGTAAAGTTGGGCATAGGAACAACATACCTCCCTCTGACTTCCAGCGATCCTAATTAGGATGATCATAGATGACAAATTATTCTGGGAATCTTGTAAAAGTGATTGATTTGGGCCTCTTTTACACAGATGCCTTCTGGTCCATTGAGCAGGGTATCTGTGAACAAATCCGATACAACAGGGGAGCAGAACAGGACAAATGTCTCTTTTCTGACATCCCCGTCTGTTCAGTGCTTAGCTCCATTCAAAATAACAGACATTTTCATACCCATGTTGGATCAAAAAGTGTTAAATTTACAGCAGACTACCTTCAATGCATCATGTTTAGGTGGGAAAAATGGACACAGACCTTTTCCAATTTTTGGAGGTAAGGTGATGTAAATGGTCACATGTCCATTTACACAAGTGCCCATAAACTTACATGGAGCTCCAATCAGGTCCACCTGAAAGCGGATCTGATTGGATAGCTTGTATGAAAGAGGTCTTACGTGTTAGCAGCCTTACCAGCTTTAATAACAGACTATTTATTGTACATTGTATTTCAGGGAACCTGCTTGTACAGCTTTAGGCTCGGTTCACACTGCTGTGACATGGGATCAGACCTGTGAGACCTAAAGTCGAATGTCATGTCAAATACAATGTTTCCCTATGAGAGACGTTTTATCGGACGCTACACAAGTCGCTCCGACTTTAAAAAAGATCGCTGCATTACTTTGGTCTGACTAAATAGAATCCAAGTCGGAAGGAGGCCACGAGGCAAAGTCATATGACTTTGCCGTTTCAGCATTGTGAACTGAGCCTAACTCCAATAATGCCCATCAAGCTCTGATCATCCACGACCACATCAGAGTGTAGAGACTGTATTCACTACTCAAAATACAAGTTAACCCTCTGTATAGTAAGATTTCTAAATATTCACATATACATAGCATTGACTAAGAGAAGTCATTCTTCTTCTGCCTGAACCCACCCCTAAGCTTTCAGGTAGTTTTGCAGTGATTGATGGACAATAGGATCATACAGATTTCATCCTACATGTGCCCATCTAAATTTGCTAAAGACTGCCTCATTCTGTCTTATTATTCATGATCAGACTACAAAACTGGTAAGATTTATGCTCTCTATTTGCCTGGGACTGTGGTGTCCAGGACTGAAAACAACGGGTAGTCAAAATGTTATAACGGTCACCAGAACTAGAAGTAAAAAGAAATCTTCCAACTGCCCCATTGACAGTTGTACTAAGCTGCCCATGAACACTCAGCCTGCTGGGATGAACGAGAGAAACCACTCAATTCCTCCATCCACTTGGATGGATGAAGCTACCATTGCCGGCCATTGTTTTGTAGCTGTTGGAATACCAGAACAATATTAGTGACTGCAGCAGACAGAGCCTTTAAATATTCCTCACTCAATCCAAAAAATAAACTATGGCTTGAGTTAGAGAAGAAGCAGCAGCATCCTAATAAGGTAGCTGAATAAATAGATAAAGTCTACTTGGGCAGAAATACAGAAGATGTAAGTTAAAGTAGGACTATAGGCGAAAAAACTTTTTCATTTTGAACAGAGTAAGGGAGGGTTAAAACCCCTGTCAAATGTTTTTTTGCCATCTGGGTTTCATTTTGGAGATTTCCCTTCACTTCCTGTCCGATAGCTAAACAGGAAGTAAGAGAAAATCCCTGTAATTAAAAGGAGTTATAAAGACAGAAGGTTTTTTTATCTTAAAAAAGTTGTAAACCCCCCCCAAAAAAAACCCTGTAAGACAAAGACATAATAAGCTAGTACGCATCACATACTAGCTCATTATGAAATACTTACCTTAGAACAAAGCCCCTGCAGTGCCGCCCGGTCAGCAGGGACACAGCTGACATGTTCGGCCGACCTGCTTCCTGGTTCGCGTCCTCGGGCCATCTGATTGGCCGCAGGCGCGATGACATCACTCCCGCGCATGCCACCGTTCACGGCACAGGTAGCCGTTTCTTCAGAGCGCATGCGCCGATTACGTCATCGGCTGCGATAAAAGTAAATACCTCCTAAACGGTGCAAATTTAGGAAATATTTACAGTACCATAAGGCTTACCTATAAGTACAAGTTATAAGAGAGGGTTTACAACCACTTTAATGCGTTAAGATAAAAAAAAAAAATGTGCAACAGCCCCCCGAATACTTACCTGAGCTCATCTATATCCAGCGATGTTGCAGGAGTTTTAGCTGCCTGGGACTCTCCTCCTCATTATTATTATATAGGATTTATATAGCGCCAACAGTTTGTGCAGTGCTTTGCAATGTGAGGGAAGACAATACAGTTACAATACAATTCAATACAGGAGGAATTAGAGGGCCCTGCTCGTTAGAGCTTACAGTCCTCATTGGATGAGACAGCAGCGCAGTGTGATTGGCTCCCGCTGCTGTCAAAGTCAGTCAGCCAATAAAGAGAGAGAGGGGGTGGAGCCGGGTCATGGCTCCGTGTCTGAATGGGCACATGGAGCTGTGACTCGGCTCGGGTGCCTCCATAGCAAGCTTCTTGCTGTGGGGGCACTCAACATGAGGGAGGGGCCAGGAGCACCGAAGAGGGACCTGAGCCACCCTGTGCAAAACCAACTGCACAGAGGAGGCAAGTATAACTTTTTTTTAAATTTTTAAACCAAGACTTTACAATCACTTTAAGGGAATTCCTTGGGGACCCCCTAGGCCAGTGATGGTGAACCTTTGCACCCCAGATGCTTTGGAACTACATTTTCCATGATGCTCAACAACACTGCAGAGTGCATGAGCATCATGGGAAATGTAGTTCCAAAACATCTGGGGTGCCAAGGTTCGCCAGCACTGCCCTAGGCCAGCAGAACTAATGTCCCCTCTATTACTTTTCTGGGGACAACCTAAAATTTGGCTCGCTTACTTTCACTTTTAATGATAATAGTAATCAGGACAAATAGAGAGGGTGAATCTCCTTAACGGGGGGGCACAGGCAGCAATAAAAACTGACAGGGGTTCTAATCCATCTAAACGCCATTGAAAACTGAAAGAAAAGTTTTGCCTTTAGTTATACTTTAACTTTTAACATGCTTTTTGGATATGTCATCCTCGGACAGTAGGTATACACATCTGGTAAGACACTGTATACAGATTGATAGAGAATCATATTACTATATATAGAAGTGATGTAAAAAAAAACAGAAAAAAAAAAAAAAGGTTGGAGGAGATAGAAGCGGTTAAAAAAACATAATCAGCACAACTTTTAATGAATAAAATAGTGTGATAATCTACATGCACACAAAAGATAATGACAATAATTTTCTAGGATAATATTATGAAATATGTAATAATTCCATTACCTGGCATAGTACCTTCCATACACCTTTTTATTTTTTTTCTTTTTTTATTTAATTTAAATCAGATTCTTCTATACAGATTATTATACTTATATACCTTCCATACACCTTTTTTTTATTTATTTATTTTTTATTTAATTTAAATCAGATTGTTATATACAGATTCTTATAGCAAAATCTCTACTTATTGCAGGAAACACCATCACCATGCCAACAGCTTCTGGAGCCAAGAAACGATTCTGGATCATTGAGGATATGTCGCCTTTTGGTAAACGACGCAAAACCGCTTCTTCCCGCAAAATGCTGGACGAAGGGATGATGTTGGAAGGATTCAGGCGTTACGATCTGTATGAAGACTGCAAAGATTCAGCATGCCAGTTCTCCTTGAAGGTGACCCATTATCACTGTACCAGAGAGAACTGTGGCTACAAATTCTGTGGACGAACACACATGTACAAGCATGCCCAGCACCACGATAGAGTGGACAACCTGGTTTTGGATGACTTTAAGCGGTTTAAATCCTCTCTTAGCTGCAACTTCCCTGACTGCCAGTTCTCAGGGAACAGCACTCACTTTCACTGTTTGCGCTGTGGCTTCCGATGCACTGACAGCACTAAAGTAACTGCGCACCGCAAGCACCATGGAAAGCAGGACGTCATCAGTGCTGCCGGATTCTGCCAATTCAGCTCCAGCGCAGATTGCGAAGTGCCCGACTGCAAGTACAAGCTGAAGTGCTCACACTTTCATTGCACTTATCCCAGCTGTAAGCACACTGTGGTGGGAATGTCTCAAATGGACTCACATAAGCGCAAACACGAGAAACAAGAACGAGGGGAGCTACCCTCTGTTTCTCCTGGTCCAGAAGGATCGATTAATAATAGTGCTCCCGAGTTTGACCTCCAAAATCAAACCGTGAACTTGGACAGCTCTCTCAACTTGAGCACAGACACTCACAGCTCCCTCCTATTCCTACAAAATGCTGCTGGGGTAGGCCTGAATGACTCACTAGATCTGAGCAAGAAGCCACAGGATGGGGCTGAGAGCGGCTCCAGGGAAAACACTGAGATGACCAATTGCAGGGATGCAGATGATGATCTGTCCCAGGAAGATGATGATGATGATGAAGATGAGGATGACGATGACGATGATGAGGACGAGGAGGAGGATCTTAACACAGATTCTGAGGATTCCTTGCCTGATGGTGAATGTTTACCAAGGAATGGAAGTGCAGGGGATTCTACAAACCACTGTGATACCTCCCAAACTCCATTAAACCTTCAGACATCCCCTTGAAGCTACTTTAAACTTTGAATGTTTTATAAGTCACTCCCGATGAGGGCTTTGCTCTCACGACCCAAACACCCCAAAAATAAAATACAAAGAACAAGTGAAGGAATAGTAAATTAAAGGAAAAAAACAAAAAACAAAAAAAAAGCAGCTAATGACTTCTGCAACGGGGGGACTTGACCAAGTGATCAGTAGACAAGACTCAAGGGGGCATTTCTGTTTGCTGGCCTCCTCCATTACAATCTATTCATTCTGGTGCTTGAGAGCAAATGGGACAAATCATATTTCTGTATGACTCAACTTAATATAAAAATCCAACTGCTGGCCCTTTTAAAGAGGGGGTGACAAGATGGGGTATTCGTTACTCCTGCTCTAGCATGCCAGAAAAAAGGAAATAACGCTTCTATGTGTTTTGTGGCAAGGGAGGAGGTCAGCTGGGCTTGGGTTATGGGTAATTTATTGATTAGCATTATCAGGCGCCCTGTGACGAGGCTCTCTCTCCTGTTCTTCCAGTTTCTCTCTGGGTTGTTCCCGAGAAGCTATTGTTTTATTTTATAAATATTTATATAGAAAGCTTTTTTTTTTTCCTCTGCACCAATTGCTCTGGTTTATTTATTTATTTTTTGGCATTGTTCTGGCGTATTGAACATAAGACTTGTATAAGCAGCCAGGCGAACCTCATTACGGTTGGGGGGGGATCCCGTCAGACCCCTTCTGTGACCGTGCTGTTACTGCTTGATAAAATATTGGAAAAATTTTAGTTGGGGGTAGATATGTGTCATAAGAGGTGGGATTCCTGTAGCACCTTCCGAAGAAAGTTCCATAAAGCAAGACAACTATTGCTGCTCAGGAGTTAGTAGGAGCCACGGTTCTCTTCCACTTTGAACTGTTCTGTGTAGCCCAGCTATAGTGACCGGTTAGTGGAACATCAAATGACTACATACTGCAATACAAGTTATAGACGAAACCGATGGGGCTAGCAGTCGATTCTATAGACGAAACCGATGGGGCTAGCAGTCGATTCTATAGACGAAACCGATGGGGCTAGCAGTCGATTCTATAGACAAAACCGATGGGGCTAGCAGTCGATTCTATAGACGAAACCAATGGGGCTAGCAGTCGATTCTATAGACGAAACCGATGGGGCTAGCAGTCGATTCTGCAGACCAATAACTATAGCACAGGATGCCCTCTTTCTCAGGTAGAAAACTATTCAGTAAAAAAAATAATAAAAATTATAAATATATGGTTGGAGTCTTCTTATTTTCTCTTTTCGGCTTATCATAAATAAGCTAGAGCTTCCCTTCCCCTTATTTTTTAAAAGATCACTAGATAGGCTTTTTTTGGCCCTTTCTTCCCAAATCCAACAAGGTTTTCTGCCAAAGGAAAGCAGCATTTTGAGTGTTAAATCAACGTGCAAGTTCTCTGACCAGGATTATTTAAGATTTAGTAAGTGGATTTTGGGTAGAGCTACTACCAAGTATTCAAAGCACTAGAGAATGGCTTCCATCTTCTTTAACTATCAGACGCAAATTTAAAACAGGTCCCACCCACCTCAACGATTCCTAGATAAGTACGATTTAAAAAAAAAAAAAAGCAAACAGCAAATAAATGAGGAGGGAAAGCCTCAAGTGTTCGTAATGAATGATGTCAGAGCAACTTATTAATTCTGATTTAAAGAAAAAGTTGTACAGTATTTTTTTCTGTAAAGGTTATTATATATAGAACAAAAAAGCAAAAGTGAAAAAAAAAAATATAGAAAAAAAAGTAAGCTTGCAAAGGTGGCTGTATGTCTGAGCATCAGCAGGCAAATGTCAGCCCCTAGTCCCCGCTCCAACTCTTTTTTTTTTTTTTTTTTTGGTTTTTAGCTTTTGATTTATTGGAAGTCCTGATGTCTGACTTCACTTTAGCACTGAAATGCGTGATTCCGACTTTTAACTTGAATTTTATAGAGAATAAAAATAACGTAATGTTCAGATAACATGGAGGATTGTAATCTTCAGATTGTTAATATAAGTTTGTAGTTATATATTTAATTTGTGGGTTTCCTCCTCGATCAGTTACGTGTGCTTTTTTTTTTTGCAGGGTTTTCATTTTTTTTTTTATTATTATTATTAACGTATAAAATATATTTTATCTGTGAGATGAGTCTGGGAATAAATGCCTCTCAAACCCTTTTGCAACTAAGAAAACCATCAATGTGTGAAATATACAGTGTGGTGTCTCAGAAGCCAAAAGGTTAACTATATGAAGATAGGAGTGGTGTTTTGCTAATTTTTTTTCTATGCTGTAAAACATCATAGCAATCACTATGAACTTCCCTTTCCTGATGCCCTCTATTTGTCGTATACCTGAAATTAGGAAAAATAAAAATGTCTTCTTTTGCGGGTAAGTATTGGCTTGTCCTACAGAAGCTTTAGGAAAGGGGTCTGTGGTTATAAAGAGAGGTTCTACTGAATCAGCGGCTACACTACAATCTCTAATACACACTTTATAGCACCCATAAGAAAATAAACATACCTAAATGTAGCAAAATTAAAAAAAAATGGAATGATATATTAAAATAATAAAAAATAATATGAAGAAATGATCAGGTTGGAGTTTTTTTCTAAACTTGATATTGCACAGTAGGACATAAGCCATCTCCAACTCATCTACAAAATTTAAAACGTGTCTTTTTTTTTTTTCAAATTTTCTGTGGAAACAAATCTAAGGTCATCCTGGCTAATTACAGTGTACTATCTATATCTGAATACCCTGTCTGTATATTGATATAGGTATAAGCATGTGTACATATGTATATAATGTGGTATGTGATAAATATATATATATGTTTTGTATATATGTATTACATACATATATATATACTTTTACATTATTATTATTAATATTATTATTATTAAGCCAGGTAAGAATGGGTTCTTCTAAATACTTGAATTGGACTTTCCCACATTAATAAGAACTGAATATTTTTCCACTTGAATTTAGTGCTGTTAGAAATTTAATATATGTGTTTATTTATTTGATTTTTTTTTTTTTTTTTTTTTTTTTTTGCATGACTGATGCAAGGTTTGACATTTTCACTCAATAAAAACTGGAAAAAAATAGACATTTGTGTCAATTTTTCAGAAATGCAGTGATAGGACTGTGTGTGAATAATGTAAATATATTTAATATTTTGTTTTAGCACAGCAGGGTAATAGCACCAGATCGCTCTTCAACTTTATCTGTTACCCTTTGTCTTGACATTAGTGACTACATCCTGCATCAAAATGGAAGGTGTAAATTAGGGATCGACCGATTATCGGCACCACCGATATATCGGGGGCCGATATGCACTTTCCCCGATATATCGGAATCGGCCCCTGAGGTTACCGATATTTCGGGAAATGCTGTACCGGAGTGATACCTGCAGCTAGAGGCATCACCTCGGTACCGGCGTCCATAGCCGACGGTCAGCTGTCTTGTAATGACAACCGATGCGGCTGAGAAGCCCCTCGGCTGTCATTACAAGAAGCGGGAGGGGACGTAACCAACAGCCTCCGCAGCCTTCCGCGGCTCGCCCGGGTCTCCTGTCCCACCGGGACCTGCATGGCCGCCAAAAACCTGATCAAAGCCGCATGTAAAAAACCGGGAAGTAATGTCATGACATCCCTTCCGGGTACTCGCCGCCAAATTAAAAAAACTGACAGCATTCAAAACAGCCAAACTTGGCATTTTGAATGCTTTTCAGTGCCAAGGAGGGGTTTGTGGTCTTTTAGACCCCAGATCCCTCCACAAAGAGTACCTGGGAAAAAAAAAAAAAATTGACATGTCCGAAAATATCGGCCGATATCCGATGACCAAAATATCGGTATCGGCATTAAAAAAACCTATATCGGTCGATCACTAGTGTAAATCTGTTTTTTCTGGAGGATCTTGATTTATGGGATGTATATTACAATTAGGTTTGTGCACATAAAGCATGGTATTCCCAGTACCGCATTCCCATTTCTATTTTTGTGATAAACATGTAACATGCATTGTGATAATTTGAAAAGTTTAGAATTCTTATAAAGTCTCAACCACAGGTTTCTATATGAGAAACATTCCTTCCTACTATGCACAGCGGGGTTGATTTACTAAAACTGGAGAGTGCAAAATTTGGTGCAGCTGTGCATGGTAGCCAATCATCTTCTAACTTCAGCTTGTTCCGGTAAGCTTTGACAATAACTGCCGGTTCACACTACCGCGACTTGTCAGGCGACTTGGTCGCCTGACAAGTTGTGCTCCATTCTGTGCTATGGGAACCGTTCTAATAGGAGCGACTCAAGCCGCTCCAACTTAGAAAAAGGTTCCTGCACTACTTTTGACCGAAGTCGGAGCGACTTGCATTGACTTCCATTATGTGAAGTCCATGCAAGTCGCGCCGAAGTCGTGGTGCACGGCAACTTCACTATTCGCCCCCGAAGTGGTGTCGCTATAGTGTGAACCGACTCTTAAACCTGGAAGCTGATTGGTTTCTATGCACAGCTGCACCAGATTTTGCACTCTCCAGTTTTAGTAAATCAACCCCAGTGTGTCCAAAAATTTTCAGTTTTTCCTGTGCATTGATGGAACTACACATCCCATGAGGTATTGTAAAACTCTGACATTCACAGACATTATAGGCATGATGGGAATCGTAGTTTCCGAACTGAAGGTCCATAGTTTGGAGACCCCCCTGCTGTATAGGATAAAAGAAAGTTTTTGTACTTACTGTAAAATCTCTTCTTTTAAGTCCAATTATGGACACAGGACTATAGTCCAATTATGGACACAGGACTATAGTAAGTTTTAGGTGTGTGTTATACTGCTGCCTACAAGAGGTTTGGACACTAGCAAATCAAAAAACATTAAGGGCCAGATCACACCATAGAAACGCAGTCCAGATGATTTTATGCATGTGCGTTTTTGACGCATTTTGATACATTCGTGTGTTTTTGGATGAGGTCCAGTGCATTTTTCCCTTTTTTCTTTTGCATGTGTGTGTTAAATCCAAGGTGGGTATAAAGAGTAGCATAAAAACAACATCAAATAAGGATATGGTATGCAACCGGTCAAAATTACGAGGTTTGTATACCAATGCCAGAAGCCTGGCCAACAAGATGGGAGAGCTGGAGCTGCTGATGTTTGAGGAGGACTTAGATTTTGTGGGCATAACTGAGACTTGGTTTGACAACTCTCATGATTGGATGGCGACCATTCAGGGGTATTCCCTTTATCGCAGAGATAGAGAAGGTAAAAAAGGGGGAGGGGTATGTCTGTATATTAAGAACAGTGTACAGGTAAATATGAGGGATGATGATGATAATAATGGAGCTATGGACGAGGCAGAATCCCTATGGGTAGAACTTAAAAGGGAAGGCACTATAGGGAAGGTAATATTAGGCGTATGCTATAGGCCCCCCAACCAGAGGGAGGCAGACCTCCTTTTACAGATAGGATTGGCAGCAAGGATGGAAATTGTCATTATAACAGGGGACTTTAATTATCCAGATATAGACTGGGCAGAAGGAACCGCGCATTCAGCCAAGGCTCGGCATTTCCTAAATGTTTTGCAGGACAATTTCATGGGTCAGATGGTGAATGCACCGACAAGAAACAATGCAGTACTTGACCTACTGATTACCAACAATACAGACCTGCTCACGGATATAGAAATACGGGACAACTTAGGAAACAGTGACCATAGGTCAATTAGTTTCAGTATTAATCATAGTAATAGGAAATATAAGGACACTGAATTTCAAAAGAGCCAAAACTGCGCTCTTTGCTAGAAAATATCAAATGGGATAGACCCCTGGGAACAAAGAACATGGAGGAAAAATGGGAGTGCTTCAAGAGCATACTAAACAAAGGGATTGGCCAGAGCATTCCAAAGGGAAATACATTTAAAAGAGCAAAACTAAACCCTGGGTGGCTAAACTCCAACATAAAAATGCATATTAATCCTAAAGAAAAGGCCTTCAAAAATACAAGGCTGAGGGGTCATTGGCAGCATTCAAGCATTACAAAGAGTGTAATAAGAAATGTAAAGGCGAAATCAAGGCGGCTAAAATAGAACATGAGACACATAGCGGAAGAGAGTACAAGAACCCCAAGAAATTCTTTAAGTATATAAACAGTAAGAAAGCGAGGCCAGAACACGTTGGCCCCATAAAAAACGACAAAGGCAATCTGGCCACAGAGGACAGAGATAAGGCAAAAGTGTTAAATAATTTCTTCTCTTCAGTCTTCACAAAAGAATCGGGGGGCTACACAAACCCAGCTTGTAATGCTAAACTAAATAATACACCTCAGGAAGTACCGCCATGGCTAACAGAAGATAGACTTGGAACTAAACTGGAGAAACTTAACATAAATAAATTACCGGGAACCGATGGCTTGCACCCGAGGGTTCTTAAAGAGCTCAGCCAGGTGATTGCCAGACCATTATTCTTGATCTTTAAGTATAGTTTACAGACGGGTATGGTGCCAGCTGATTGGAAAAAAGCCAACGTGGTACCAATTATTAATAAAAGGGCCGAGATATATCCCGGGTAACTATAGGCCGGTCAGCCTAACATCAGTAGTCTGCAAGATTGCAAGATTTTGGAGGGGATGTTAAGGGACCACATACAAGACCTTAGTAATGAAAACGGTATTATTAGTAGTAATCAGCATGGATTCATGAAAAATTGTTCTTGCCAAATCAATCTATTAACCTTCTACGATGAAGTGAGCTGCCACCTAGATAAAGTGGATGTGGTGTATCTGGACTTTGCAAAGGCCTTTGACACCGTTCCCCACAAACGCTTACTGTACAAACTAAGGAAGGTAGGTATGGACCATAGGGTGAGTACCTGGATAGAGAACTGGCTCCAGGGGAGAGTCCAGAGGGTGGTGATTAATGGGGAGTACTCTGATTGGGCGGGTGTGGAAAGTGGGGTCCCCCAAGGTTCTGTCCTGGGACCAATCCTGTTTAATTTATTCATAAATGATCTAGAGGAGGGGGATATCTAGCACAATCTCGGTATTTGCGGATGATACTAAACTAAGCATGCCAATATCTTCTATGAAGGATGTGGAAACCTTACAAGACCTGAACAAAATGATGGGGTGGGCAACTACATGGCAGATGAGGTTTAACCACTTAAGCCCCGGAGGATTTGGCTGCTAAAGGACCAGGGGTTTTTTTGCGATTTTTTACTGCGTGACTTTAACGGACAATTGCGCGGTCGTGCGACGCTGTACCTAAACGAATTTGACGTCCTTTTTTTCCCACAAACAGAGCTTTCTTTTGGTGGTATTTGATCACCTGTGCGATTTTTTGATCACGCGCTATAAACAAAAAAAGAGCGTAAATTTTGCAAAAATAACAATATTTTTCACATTTTTTTATATGAAATTCCCCAAAAAAAAAAGTAAAAATCAAAATTTTTTAACATTTTTCGGCCAATTTGTTTTATGCTACCTATGTTTGGTAAAAAAAAATCGCAAAAAGCGTATTTTGATTGGTTTGCGCAAAAGTTATCGCGTTTACTAACAAAGAGAAAGATTTTTGTCATTTTTGGTGTTTTTTTTTTTAACGCGTAATGGCGGCGATCTGCGATTTTTTTTTCGGTACTGCGACATTGCGGCGGACAGATCGGACCCTTGACTGACATTTTTGACACTTTTGGGGTTACCAGTGACATTACTGCAGTAATCAGTGCTATACATATGCACTGTTACTGCAAAAATGACACTGGCAGGGAAGGGGTTAACTTTATTGGGAAGGGAGGGGTTAAGTGTGTCCTAGGGGCGTGCTTTCTACTGTGTAGGGACATTGCTATTGGTGTAAAAGCAAAGATCAACCGTTCTACATAGTAGAACGGTCAGATCTTTACTTTTACACAGGGAGAACTGACAGGCAGCTTGTTTACACAAGCTGCTCTGTCTTTCTCCCTTCACAGGAGCGATCGTAGTGTGGCCGGCGGACATCGAGTCCGCCGGTCACACGCACTGACTTGCCTGTGAACGAGCCGCGGCGGGCGCGCGCCTCGGCGGGCGCGCGCCCGCTCGCTATAGGCTCGCAAGTCAGTGACAGGCGAGTGACGTACCGATACGTCACTCTGCCTGGCCGGGGCTGACCGCCGCAGTATATAGTCGTGCGGCGGTCGGCAACCGGTTAATGTTGAAAAATGTGAAGTAATGTACTTGGGCGTCAGAAACACAAAAGCAAGCTACTCACTAGGGGGGAAACCTCTGGGTGAATCTAAGATGGAAAAGGACCTGGAGGTACTAGTGGACAACAGGCTTGGCAGTGGCATGCAATGCCAAGCCGCTGCAAGCAAAGCCAACAGAATACTGGCATGTATAAAAAAGGGGATTCACTCCAGAAATAAAGAGATTATTCTCCCACTCTACAAGACTCTGGTCCGGCCACATCTGGGAGTATGCTGTCCAGTTCTGGGCACCGGTCCTCAGGAAGGATGTGCTGGTACTGGAGAGAGTCCAGAGAAAGGCAACAAAAATAATTAGGGGAATGGAGGGCATCAGCTATGAGGAAAGACTACAAGCACTGAACTTATCTCTGGAGAAGAGACGATTGAGGGGGGATATGATATCAATGTACAAATACTGTACTGGCGACGCTAGCATTAGGAACAAACTTTTTAGAGAAAGGGAATACAATAAGACACGTGGCCACTCACTAAAACTAGAGGAAAAACGGTTTAACCTTAAAACACGTAGGGGGTTTTTCACTGTCAGAGCAGTAAGGATGTGGAATTCGCTTCCACAAACCATCGTATCAGCAGGGAACATCGATAGTTTTAAAAAACTATTAGAAGGGCACCTTAAAGACCACAACATACAGGGGTATATAATGTACGGTTAACAGCAAACACACAGACACATCATAGGTTGAACTGGATGGACTGATGTCTTTTTTCAACCTCACAAACTATGTAACTATAGTCATGCATTTTACATGTGTTGCATTTGCATGTGTTTTTTGCATTGCATTTGCATGCATTTTACAGCAGTCCAGTGCAGGAAAAATGCAGCATGTTCTACTTTTTTTTTCTGGAACGCACTGAAACTGCAATCACTGGTGTGTACTATAAACATTGGAAACCATATAATCTACTTTCCATGCATTTTTGATGCAGAAAAAATGCATTGGACTGCATGTGGTGTGAATTGGCCCTCAGCCAGTCCCTGTATAATACTGCCTCCAATTCTCATTTCTCATAAGCAGTACATAAAACCAATAAACAAAGGAACGGGACTTTATGGTACAAAAATCTTATTTTCGTTATCTTTAACCCCTTCACACTGACATAACACAAATATGCCGCCCCACTAGATTCAGCTTATTTCCATGGGGCTGCTTGTTTGCGTGTCTCCCTTTGTGCTAGGAACATGCTGCACAGCACACCCTCAGCACAGAGACCCGGGAGCCCCAGGCCCCATACTAATGATGGGACCCGGAACTCCCGATTCTGGGTCACCTGATCGATTCTGATTGGCTAGAACAGTGATCAGTCACTTTTCTCTCTCTGTGAATGGATACTATGTATCTCTTTCTCTCCTTGCAGAGAAAAAAAAAGTGTGTAAAAAAAAAGAAAATTAAATAATAAAAAAAAAAAAAAAAATGCCCCTAGATCAAGGTTTGGTCTAGGTCAGTGCCAGGGTTAGTGTTTGGATCAAGGTCAGGGTCAGTATTTTTTTTGGACAGAATTTTTTTTTTTAAATTAGTGTCAGTGTGTTTTAGGCAGGTAAAAAAAAAAAGGAAAAAGGGGAACTGTTTCTGGGCTGTACTACAGGTACATACAGGAACTAACATACACATATGCGGTATGGCTGCAATCTTCAAGAGAAGAAACATTTAAATTTGGGTTGTTCTTTGGTGGAAGTTATGATAGTACCAAGAAATATACAGCTACATTTTAAAAAAATATATATTTTGGTCCAGTTTTCCTTTGATTAAAAAAAAAAAAATCAGGAGATATCCATTACCGTTTACCACCAAATGTCCTGAAATAAACAAGGGATAATCCACCTGGATGCAGAAAGTAGTTATGATGAAATGTACGGTTTTATTAACACGTCAAAGTTGCAAAATTGTGCTTAGGCATTTAGATTTGTTTTACCCTTAGGTGCGATGGAGGTTAAGGGACACAGGACTGTAGTAGGTCTTGGACATGTGGGATGTCCAAAAGCAATCCAACTAAGGGATAGGCAACGCTTTCATGACAACTTGATGGAGGAGAATCTACAAAAATGGAAACGGAACATGCTAAGGAAATTCCACGTCATGGCAGATAATCTCACAAAAAGAGAACCTGGAATCTGAAGGAACGAGGAGTCTCAACTAACAAGACAACCAATCGTCCACCTTCAGGAAAAAAAAAAAAGGAAGAAGAGGTGGAACAACTTACCAACAGGAAAATAAATCAGACTAATACCTCGTACACACGCAACGATTATCGGCCAACTGATTGGCCGTCTTTTGTCCAGTGTTGTTGTGTTGGTTGAAATGTGCACACAAATTTTCTCGGCCAACAAAAATCGGATTTTTGTAAGATCTTACCGTAAAATCCTTTTCTCTTAGCTCATTGACAGACGTAGTCCTCTTTGATTCACATCAATTGGGTTATGTTGCCTCCGCAGGAGTAGGACTAGGCAGAAAAGAAAAAAACGTTCTGGCTCCACCCTAGGGGCAGTCCCAGAGGGTATATCCTCCCTCTCTCTGCTACAGGGAATCAGTTCTGTTATAAAGCAGTAACAGAGAATTTAACCCAACCCAACTCAATGATAGAGGGGCGGGTACTACGTCTGTCAATGAGCTAAGAGAAAAGGATTTTACGGTAAGATCTTACAAAAATCAGATTTTCTCTGTCGCTCATTGACAGACGTAGTCCTCTTTGATTCACATCAATTGGGACATCCAGAAGCAGTGCCACAAATGAGGGGTGGGATTGACAGAAATCAAATCCAATCTAGAAGGCCCAACCGGTGCCAACTAGAAGTTTTAAAGGCTCATTATAAACAAAGAATGAGACTCAAATAAAAAATTCCAACGGGAAAAAAACCCTCGAGGCAGACCACTGGTCTCCTCAAATTGCGGCCTGCAAAACCTTGCGGCCAAACGAGGCATCAGACGATGCCATTACATCAACTTTATAATGTTTTGTAAAGGTATGCACCGACGACCAGGTAGCCGCCTTGCACACCTGGACCACTGACGCCTGATGGCGAAAGGCCCATGACGCACTAAGTGCCCGAGTGGAGTGCGCCTTAACAGGGAACGGGGGCTCCCGACCCTTAATAGAATAAGCCTGTACCACCGTCTGTCTGATCCATTTGGAAATAGTCGCGGCAGATGCAGGCAACCCCTTTTTGGGTCCATCCGGGACCACAAAAAGTGAATCCGTCTTGCGAAACGAGTCTGTCGTTTTCAAGTATACCCTGATCGCCCGGACCACATCCAAGGAGTGTAAAGCAAACTCCCGAGGATGACTGGGCTTAGGACACAGGGAAGGTAATACAATTTCTTCATTCAGATGAAATTCTGAAACCACTTTTGGTAGAAAGGATGGATTCGGACGAAGAACCACCTTATCTCTATGAACCACCAGATATGGGGAACGACAAGATAATGCAGCCAGTTCTGACACCCTGCGTGCAGAAGTGATAGCCACCAAGAAGGCCACCTTCTGGGACAACGTAGGTAAAGGAATCTCCCTAATATCTTCAAAGGGAGGTTTCTGAAGAACCGACAATACTAAATTAAGATCCCAGGGTGGTAACGGCGCACGCACTGGCGGAGCCAGATGTCGCACCCCCTGGATGAAATTCCGCATCAAGGAATGAGTAGCCAAAGGTTTCTGAAAGAAGATGGCTAATGCTGAGACCTGACCCTTGATAGTGCTCAAGGCCAGTTTCTGCTCAACCCCTTGTTGCAGAAAAGCTAATATTCGACTAACCGAATAAGAACGTGGGTGGAACCCCAGAGGTTCACACCATGCAATGTAGGACTTCCATGTGCGATGATAAATCTTTCTGGAAATCGCTTTCCTTGCTTTAACTAGAGTAGGAATAACTGAAGCTGACAATCCCTTGTCCTTCAGCACCTGGGTCTCAATAGCCAGGCCGTTAAAGCCAGCGATCGTAAAGCAGGATGGAAGATCGGTCCCTGAGACAGTAGGTCCTCCCTGAGAGGAAGTCGCCACGGGACATCCGCCACCAGTCTGACCAAGTCGGCGTACCAAGCTCGGCGAGGCCAGTCCGGAGCTACCAGGATTACTGGAATTCCTTCCTCCTCTATCCTGCGAAGAAGTCTTGGCAGTAACCCGAGAGGAGGGAAGGCATACATTAGCTGGTACTGCCCCCACGGGGCGACCAGTGCGTCTGCGGTCTCTGCTAGAGGATCGCGGGAGCGAGCCACAAATCTCTGTACTTTTCTGTTGAATCGAGATGCCAACAGATCCACATCCGGGGTGCCCCAACGTAGGCACAACTGGTGGAAAACTTCTGGATGGAGGGACCATTCCCTCTGATCCAGAGTCTGACGGCTGAGATAATCTGCCTGCCAATTCTCCACCTCCGGAATGAATACCGCAGAGATAGCTGGAACAAACCGTTCCGCCCAGCGAAGAATGCAAGCCACTTCCTTGGCCGCCCGGACACTCTTGGTGCCCCCCTGGTGATTGACATAAGCCACAGCCGTGGCGTTGTCCGACTGGATCCGAACCGGGCTGCCCTGGAGCTGCTCGGTCCAGTGAATCAGACAAAGTCTGATCGCTCTCAGTTCCAATACATTTTTTTGGTAACCTGGATTCTTCCGGGGACCAAAGTCCCTGAACGGATAACTGACCGAGAATTCCTCCCCATCCGGATAGACTGGCATCCGTGGTCACTATCGTCCAATATATTGGCAGAAATTACTTTCCCTGGCTGAGCATCGGAGACCGAAGCCACCAGACCAGAGACTCTCTGGTCTGTTTGCTCAATCGGATCCGATAGTCCAGGGATTCCGGATTCCGATTCCATCTGAGAAGAATCTCTTGCTGAAGAATTTGGGTATGGGACTGGGCAAATGGGACTGCTTCGAAGGAAGCCACCATCAACCCCAGAACCCTCATGCAAGTCCAAAGAGAAGACCAGCTGTTGGATAGTAACAACTGGACTGCTGATTGAATCTTCCGGAGTTTCCCTACCGGAAGGAAAACTCTTGTCCTGAATGTGTCTAGAATTAGACCCAGATATTCGAGCCTCCGGGTGGGAACCAGAAATGACTTTTGCTGGTTCACCAGCCACCCGAATTCCTGTAAAGAAATCATAGTAATCTCTAGGTTTTGTAGCAGGGTCTGTGGAGACTCTGCATGAAGCAGAAGATCGTCTAGGTAACCTAGAATCGATATGCCTCTTTGGCGCAGTAGTGCCAACATTGGGGCCAACACCTTCGTGAAGACCCGAGGAGCCGTGGCGAGACCGAAAGGTAACGCCGCACACTGATAGTGGTTCTCTTCTACGGAAAAACGTAGAAACCGCTGATGTCCTGCGTAAATGGGAATGTGAAGATAGGCGTCCTTGATGTCTATGGACGCTAGGACATCCCCTGAATGCAGGGAGGCCGCTACTGTGCGAATGGATTCCATTTTGAATTTTCTTATGTTGACAAAGGAATTGAGTGCCCTTAAGTCCAGAATTGGACGCACTTTGCCCTCTTTCCTGGGTATTGTAAATAGGTTTGAATAAAACCCCTGAAAACGTTCTGTCCAAGGAACGTGGACTACCACTCCTTGTTGTAGTAAATCCGTGACTGCTCTCCGCAGATCTTCTAAACGATCCGGGGATAGTCGGATATTGGAAGGGAAGAATCGCGCCGGTGGGAGAGATTGAAACTCGATCTTGTACCCTGACCTTATGACTTCGCAAACCCACTTGTCCGGGATTCTGGAGAGCCATGGATCCGGGAACCGGCGAAGACGTCCCCCCACCCCAGTTATGGGTGGGGGCGCACCTTCAGGGTTTAGTAGACTTATCTTCAGGTCTGGAAGGGGCGGGCTTTTGCTTGCCCGACCAACGTCCCCTGAAGCCTCCTGAAGGAGCTTTGGAGGACTAAATTTTTTCACCCGCGGGACGAAAAAAATTTTTATGAGCGGAGAAAGAAGGCCCCCATCTTTGACGAGGTCCTTTACCCTTAGCACTTTGCGGTAAAAATGTGCTCTTTCCTCCCGTGAGATCCTTAATGATCTCATCTAAGTTGGCTCCAAATAAACGCTCTCCTAAAAAAGGGGAGATTAGCCAATGCTTTTTTGGAACCTTGGTCGGCTAACCAACCTTTTAGCCACAGTGTACGCCTGAGAACCACTGCTGAAACTGATGCTCGCGCCAATAATGGAGTGGCGTCTAACGCCGCATCACACACAAACTGTAACCCCTGTATCATCTGTTCCAACAAATCTGATACCGCCTGAGGGACCTCTTCTAAGTCCCGGCGTAACCATTTGGTCCATTCAGTTACAGTCTGCGAAACCAGCCCAATAGCAATTATTGGTCTGAAAGCTGATCCAATCAAGGAAAACATGGTGCGAGACATAGCTTCTATCTTGCGATCCACCGGATCCTTAAAAGACGGAGCGTCTTCTAATGGAATAACCGTGGCTTTATTTAATCTAGAAATTGGTGAATCCACCACAGGTGGTTCTGTCCATTTCTTAATGAGGGTTTCCTCAAACGGATAACGCCTGTTAATGAGTTTGGAAAAAGCAGAAGTGCGTTTTGGCAGACTCCATTCTTCTTTGATCGGATTGCCAAAACATTTGGGCAATGGAAAAACCTTCGCCACTTTGATGCGTTTTTTAGTCCCAAAGGGAATTTCAGTCTCAGCTACTTCCGACGGAGTACCCTGTAATCTTAAGGTTTCTTGAACAGATACAATGAGTGCGTTTACCAACGCTTCCTCTCGGGCTATGGCTGATGCCGAAACATCCTCCTCACTGTCTGAAGAGACAGTACCCGAGACACCAATCCCAGATGAGGTACCTGCAACTGCAGAAATAGGCTCAGATTCTGAATCCGAAGTTTCAGATAAAATGGGGGTAGGCGGGGGTCGCTTTCTTGCGCCCTGTCCCTGACAAGCCACTTCCACCCGGGACACAAAAGTCTCCATAATAGCTGACAATGATTCATTCGTAAGCGGGGTGCTGGAGGATCCTGCAGACCCCTCGAGGGGATCAGGTGGAGATACATGAGTGGCAGGGTCCATGTTAACACAGGACACTTTGCCAGAAAAAAACTTTTTTCTTTTTTTTTTTTTTTTTTTATCTGTATCCCCCTAGCGCAATAGCGCCCCTCAGTGTACCTGCTTCTTGACCCCCACAGAGAGAGAGAGGGACCCCCAAGGCTCACCACCCGATGCAGAGAAGTTTCCTAACAACTGCAGTCAGCGTTTGTTTTTTACAGACTGGGAAGAACTGTGCTTTCGGCGTTCCCAGCTCTCCTCGAGGTTAGCTGGGCTCTTCAAACATGGCCGCCCCCATACGGGAGACAATAGACTCCAAAAAAATGGCGGCCGGCGTGACCTGCGGACGCTCGTGTACCTGGTCTACAGCAAAATGGCGGCGGATTGCCGAAGTAGCGTTTTCCCAGCACATCCACCTGCATACCACGCTAATGGCGGTTTATCGACCTGCAGGAGGTCCACTACAACCAAGGTAGGATTATACCTCCTATGTCTGCTGTAATACTGCAGTCTGCTGGGTAGAGTGTTAGCTCCCAAACCAAGTCCGCTTGCCCACCAAACACATGCTGTATTTACAAGGGGGACTTTTAGTGTCAGAAAGATACTGACCATGTATGGAGGGGCCCATATTCCAAAATGCCTCATGACGAGGAAAAGGAAACATTTACTCACCATACCGAACCGACAGGCACCCTCTCTTCACAATACCCTCTCCACCGGGGTGGGGGGTTGTTGACCACTCCGGACGCCTTGACTCTCTGGTTCCTGGCGTCCAAGCGAGACCTTTTAACTCGCAAGGTCAGTCCCTCCAATGGGACTCTGTCGCGGCCGACCCAGCGCGGAGCTCTGGTCTGCACGCGCTCGTAGGCTGAACCGGGGTGACCACTGGATCTCAACATCCAGCCCGTCGCCCGGCCCCGCATACTTACTTGAATGTGTAGCGGCCGACCAAGCGCGATGCAATGGTCTGCGCGCGCCCGTAGGCCGGCTGGGGTGACCGCTGGATCTCAACATCCAGCCCGTCGCCCAGATCCGGCGTAATTTGCTTGAAGATCTCACAGGAAAAAAACTGGAGAAACTACCTAAAAAAATATTTTTTCTAAAAAAAATCTTGCCAGGACCAGAGATCCCAGCAAGGAACTTAGGTCCTTACTCCTGACTAGACAGAAAAAAACTGATTCCCTGTAGCAGAGAGAGGGAGGATATACCCTCTGGGACTGCCCCTAGGGTGGAGCCAGAACGTTTTTTTTTTTCTGCCTAGTCCTACTCATGCGGAGGCAACATAACCCAATTGATGTGAATCAAAGAGGACTACGTCTGTCAATGAGCGACAAGAGAAACCAAGTTCAGAAGTGATGTCATGTGCTGGTTTACTTTCCGTGTTTTTTCTTCTCTGAGCATGCCCAGTCTTGCTCATCAGTTTTTTGTCTGCCAAAATCTGTACTGACTGACAGAAAATCGGCCGTTGTGTTGACGGCCAACAAAAATTTTATAGCCTGCACACCAGATTTTGTTCGGCCGAAAAGTCGGAGTCGGTTGTCGGAAGCATCATACTAACAAGCCGAAAATTGGCCGATCGGACGTTGGCCGAAAATTCACGGCCAACAATCGTTGCGTGTGTACGAGGCATAACAATTAAGCTGGTCAGCTAACAATAAAGTTACTTGGGTAAGGGCCGGTCATCCCAAACCCGTGACTGCAAGGTAGAATGATAAGACAGACAAGGTAGTCTATGAAATCAACAAAACCAGTTAACAATAAGAGGCCCAAGATAGAGCACCCATAACGCTTGATGGTAGGGAGAGGGAGGTCCATAACAAGAAATGTTCCCAGAGAGGAAAGCAATTTTCAAAAGAGATAGGCATGATAAGGGAGCTCTATAAACAGAGGGCAAGGGAAAAAAAAAAAAGGGTAGACACACACACACAATCCCTTAAGAAGAAAAGGTGTGGTGAAAAAAAAAAAAAAAAACCCTATCTGTTTAAGCAGTTAGGCAGACATTTTAATGCCAAAAGGCGAAACAGAGACAGCAGGAGCCACAGGACAAGAAATCTTTTGCTTCACACCAAAAAATGTTTTAGGGATGTGATAGTCATGCAGGTTTTACCATGGCTGAGTATAGAATATAATATTCTAGAAATCAGTAATTTTGGTCTATAACGGGCAGAATACACCACACAGGAGTTAGGGTTAGTAATCCCTTTAGAAGCACTAGGAATAATAAGTGCAAAAAAGAATCGAAAAAGAACTATTTGTCAATAACCAGGTCCCAAGAAGAGCTGTGGACGTACAATATCCCACTAAGGGGAAGAGTACTTCAGATAATAGAGAATTCTGTCTACTGACCCTGCAAGGAAGTACAGGAGAATTAGGGATGGATGCTTTCTTGCAAAGAGCCCTCAGGTGAAGGACCCTCACTGTTCAAGTGAGGAAATCCGATTTATGGATCCGAAAATTTTCTGTCTTAAAGAAACAGACTGGAGGAGTTTTGTGCCCAGGATGAAAGATGACAGAGTCCCCACTGTGCAGAAATCTGCAATATTAGAAGAAGGTCTGGCAGAAAACACCAAATACGAGTACAACCCAATTTGGATTCTGCAGCTAAAAAGGAGAATTACAATGTTTATAAGAAAAACATAAGAACTATGGTAGAGGATTTCCCTGACAAACCAAAAGATTCTTCTAAGGAGGGCAATGTGAAAGATTCTGATATACCCAAGGGAGGTAAACTATAGAACCGTCTTTTACATGAACTGCATAGGTGTAGGATACTGACTCTTATCTAAGGCATTTCACTAAGGAAAGCAAAGATATAAAAGACACTAGGGAGGACACAACAGTCCTTCCTATGGGTATGAAGTAAATGCTACCAGTGTGCACCAAAGAATCTGGTGTCAAGAGTATGTAAGAAGTCTCAAAATCCCCATAGAGAGAGAGGACTAGAAGAGGGTCAGGTATCAAAAAGAGCAAAATCCAAAAAATGCAAAAGATCTCCATAGCAAAGATGAGTGTGGGAGTAGGTAGGACAGCAGACTAAAGGAAAGATTTATATCAGGGTAGGAATCTGATAGGTCAGGGCACAGTGAAAAAAAAAAAACACCAAATTCTAGAAAAAGGCACAATGGGGTACAAATGCACCAAAAGAGGAAGTCAAATAATGATGTTTTTTCTAAATTTTAGAATGGAGCTACAGGGGAAAACCTGAGCATCGAATACTGCTAAAATACAAATTAATAAGTGATTTAGCAGAACAATATATGGCCTCTCACATGGTAAAGTGCGGATGTGCTCTTACGCAGAGGACTGAGCAGATGAGACTGGGGATTTGCAACCTTGAGATATGATACTCCAATGGTAGAAAGACTGTGAACCTCTATAGGGTACTAATCTGAAAAAAAAAAAAAGAGGAAGAATGGGGTTGTTCCACTTAATTTACAGACCTTCTGTGCTTAGAAGTTGTACACTCTGGCCACTAGAGTTATGAGGAATAACTTGGTCAAGCACAGAACTGAAGAGGCCTTTATCCTTTGAAGGTAAGTAAATGTAATGCTCCTTAAGTGTATTTTCAGTGTTCCATGCACAAAGTCAAAGAGTCCCATGTATGTGAACTGACATTAGGCCCATGCGGGAGACCAACTTAGTTCCTTGTAAGAGATTATCACAGCTGAAACACAATGCCTTTGACATTTGTTCTAAAAGCTTGAGGTTATGAGGATCCAAAATCAAGTTGTAGCAGTCTCTTTTCAGAGCGTTAATTCACTCTGACATGAATTCACAAAACGGAGTCACCGCCAAGAAGGGATGGACAGTTACACCAGATAATTCTTAACCTCTTTGGTGGTATGTTCGGTAACTGGCGTGTCCACAGTGGGCAGAGACCACTTGCTAACAAATTCCCTTGGAAACAATGTAATGGGCCGGTCTTTGTAGTACAAGCTCTATAAAACCTAAGGACTGAAACAGCAAGTTGATCCAGGTTTTGCAAGGTAGAACACACTCCATCAGTCAATCAATGAATGATTTCTTGTAAAATTCTTCAGACGACGGCTGTGAAGACTCTGAATCTGACTAGGAGTTAGTAATAGGAACATCAGGCCCCACCCTTCCCACAGGTGGAGGCGCAGTAGCGGAGAAATCACCAAGTATGTACTTTTTGAGCACAGACCAATAATAAAAAAAATATATATCATAATGGTTTAAAAAGTTATGTGGAAGTATGTGAGGGCTGAGACTCATGTGGCAGAGTTGTAAAAGATTTGAGGGTGGCCCTTTAGTAACAGGAGCCCCAAGATCTTTGTTACAGACATTGGTCCCTTCTGGGAAAACCGAGAAGTCACTGCTATAAGCAGAAGAGGAGTATGGGCCTAAGTCACCCGTTGTAGTGTGCGTGCAACTAAGCAAACTATGCAGTGGCTCCCATTTCTTCAGTTTGAGTTCTTAGAGGCTGGGAACACCGGAGGCTGTGCCATTGCTATGATCCAGGAAAGCACTTCAATGCTGACACAGAACACTAAATTGTTGGAAAGTGTCACAAACAGTGCTCAAAGGTCACATCCCAGGCAAATACAGATGCCTGGCAGTACTGAAAGTTGTGGCTACAGCTATGTAAATGCCAGCATAGTTCCAACCAGGTGGCCTCATTCACTAAGTGAGTTTGGAGAGACTGAGTCACAGCAGAGGTTATGCTACAGCTCTAGACTTTGAGAGCTCCCTAAACGAACAGTACACAGAGGTCTAGGTTTAGGGTTGGAATGCAGAGCATAGTGAGTAAAAGTTGTGTGCCAGACCAACCCACAAATTGCAAGACTACCGGGGTGCAGTTAGAGCTTCCAAAGCTATACTGAGGGAATATCCATATATTGAGGAAATAACCATATGCGTCAGACTAAAGGTTTTGCTTATAAAGTGAGTAAACACACTGGTGTTTTCACATGTGTTATAAAAGCTCTTCTGCAAAAAAAAAAAAAAAAAAAAAGCAACGTTGAGAACCAGGGACGATGATCACTCATGGAACCCGAGTGTAGCACATGAGAAATATATCACACTTACGTTTCTTCAAAATACAAAGATGTCCAACGCTACCAGATGAGAAACCATTGGGATTCTAGTATACCCACAGTCTGAAGAGAGCTCATAAGACATTGCCTTAATTTAAGAGTTGCAAACAAAAATGTATTTCTCCAAGGTGGAAACAAAGCCAAAATACTCACATACACAAGAACAGGAAGTATGAAACAAAAAGCAGCACACACCCTGGAATGATGAATCAAAACAAAATGGTACATGGATGAATCTCTGCATGTAATACTGAAGAGCGGTACAGATTTCTCACAGGTTTTGGGCTGAATTTCTGCAAATAGAGTTGAGGATTTGGTCAAAACTGAACACACCCTTATTCCTGAAAGTCACAATCAGATCCATTATGAAATACCACCAGGGAGGCATCGAAAAAGTCTCAATTTTCTTGTGCAAGGAAGGAAATTGCCCCATGCTTTGCCATTTCTCATTCATAAAATCATTTAGTGCTACTTACTGTATGTGCAGCGAACATGGAATGGAGATTGTATGGTTCCCACAGAGCTCTGATCTCAATAATTTTAAGACTAAAGCCTCGTACACACGCAACGAATTTCCGCCGAACGATCGTCTGTCTTTTGTCCAGAGTCGTGTCTGTTGGTTGGAATGTGCTCTAGATTGCACACAAATTTTCCCGCACAACAGAATTCTACTTCAGAAGTGATGTCATGTGTTGGATTGCTTTGTATGTGTTCTTTCATCTCTGAGCATGCCTAGTCTTGCTCATAAGATTTTTCCCCATCTAAATCTGTACTAATGAGACGAAAATCGGACGCGTTTTGACTGGCCGACAAAAATTTTATAGCCTGCACACCAGGATTTTTTCGGGCCGAAAAGTCGGAGTCGGTTGTCGGAAGCATCATACGAACAAGCCGAAAATCGGCAGATCGGTCGTCGGACGAAAAATTTCCACTCATGTGTACGGGCCTTAAGACTATTTGTAGAGTCAGAAGGAAGTAAGGTGGCCGGATTCTTTGGTAGAACTGTGATAGATTCTCTAGGATAGTTGGGATGACCTACCACAGGAATACCTTCAGAAACTGCCTATAAATATAATTAAATATTAATAACTTATTGCTGTAAAGGGTAGGGATGAGCTCAAGGTTCAGTCTTAACGTAATTTGGACCATACTTTGGCTGCTTGGGTGGTTGTCTGAACGCTGGACTTTTAGCCCGTTTGACAAGAGTCAAGAATACTAAATAGTAGTGGTATTGCTATCACTACTAATAGACCACTTTCTTTCAATAGCTGCTAAGGAATCAGTGGGTTGCAGGCACCTGCCACGCCATTAGTAACAAGAGACATAACTCACCATAACGCCCCATTCATTTGCTTGCTAGAAATTTCCAGTCAAGGAATCAAATTGGCAGGGGTGGATTATTACATCATTGACTAAAATTGGCAACATTGCCATATTTGGTTAAAATGTCACCCATGAAACCCCCTACCCTTCGTTTTCTTTAGTGGTGGGGACTGGAGATATAATTTGGTACTAGTTAGCAATAAGATTGGATGTGTCCATCCATCTGTGGGATTATTTTCTTTCAGTGGGCATTGGGTGGCATTTATTGTGATTAATGTGGATCTGCATTGCTGGACAAAGTGACTGATGATGGATGTACATCATGGGAAATAAAGGGGGCTGTAAATTCTGATAACCCCCCTCCCCCCGACTACAGACCTCCTTAACCACTGTCCAGGACTGTGGGGAAGAGGACTTGTCCTAACCAAGACTGGGACAAGGTGTTTTGCCAGGGGGTTCCATCCCATCAAAGTACTCCCCTCATGTTGAGGGTATGTGGCCTGCTATGGTATCAGACCATACTCCGCACACTGCATCAAATTTGTCTGCATGGCTGTCGTCTCAGAAGAAAGCCTCTTCTAAAGAAAGCCCGCAAACAGTTTGCTGAAGACAAGCAGACTAAGGACATGGATTACTGGAACCATGCCCTGTGGTCTAATAAGACCAAGATAAACTTCTTTGGTTCAGATGGTGTGAAGCGTGTGTGGTGGCAACCAGGTGAGGAGTACAAAGACAAGTGTGTCTTACCTACAGTCAAGCATGGTGGTGGGAGTGTCATGGTCTGGGGTTGCATGAGTGCTGCCGGCACTGGGGAGCTACAGTTTATTGAGGGAACCATGTACTGTAACATACTGAAGTAGAGCATGATCCCTTCCCTTTGGAGACTGGGCCGCAGGGCACTATTCCAACATAACGACCCCAAACACACCTCCAAGACGACCACTGCCTTGCTAAAGAAGCTGAGGGTAAAGGTGATGGACTGGTCAAGCATGTCTCCAGACCTAAACCCTATTGAGCATCTGTGGGGCAATCCTCAAACGTAAGGTGGCGGAGCACAAGGTCTCTAACATCCACAAGCTCCGTGATGTCATCATGGAGGAGTAAAAGAGGACTCCAGTGGCAACCTCTGAAGCTCTGATGAACTCCATGCCCAAGAGGGTTAAGGCAGTACTGGAAAATAATGGTGGCCGCACAAAATATTGGACACTTTGGGCCCAATGTGGACAATTTAATTTAGGGGTGTACTCACTTTTGTTGTCAGCGGTTTAGACATTAATGGCTGTGTGTTGAGTTATTTTGAAGCGACAGCAAATTTACACTGTTATACAAGCTGTGCACTCACTACTTTACATTGTAGCAAAGTGTCATTTCTTCAGTGTTGTCGCATGAAAAAATAGAATAAAATATTTACAAAAATGTGAGGGGTGTTCTCACTTTTGTGAGATATTGTAAGGGGTCGGAGCTGTAATTTGCCGGCAATTTAAACTGCATTCTGTTTTTCCTTTATAATTGCCAGTTTTTCTGTAGTAGGTTGTTTACATCATACAGATGTATCCCTTAACAGGCAGGTTAGGGGGATCCCTGATGCATGTTATTTAAAGGAATTATGTATTTTTGATGTTGACCCTAAAGCTAATTTTAAATCACAGCTCCCCACCAAACAGAATTTTTACAAATTTATTTTTGCTTTGGTAGATTTTCTGCAGGGCAGTTGTCATCTCCCCCATGCTAACAATCCCTTGCCTATTAAACTAGAAAATGGCCATTACTGTTTTTTGCATTAATCTACCATGGGGTTCAAAATCGGCACCCGAACTTTAGGCTACGTTCACAATTGTAAGCGCGCAGAATCGCACAAAATCCTGCAACACACAAAAAATGCACATCCCTTTTGCAGGGGTGCAGCTGCGCATTTACTTTCTAATGACGCACAACGCACTTTGCTAAAATGCGTGCTTTCACACCTGCCAAAACATATGGTAACAAAGTACTATGCGTTTTGGTGCGTGTTGGTGTGCAGCAATTAAAAAAAACAAAAAAAAGGGACGTGCACTTCTATTGTGTGATATGCACACCTAGGGCAGCCCATTAAAATGAAAAGGCTGCTCTAAATGTAATGCGTAAAATCACTCAAAAAACCAGTGTGCACCACTGCACGTGCATAGGTGTGAATGAAGCCTTACGCTGGCCAAAGATGTATTGAAATTCGTAAAAAAATAGTGCAGCGCAGTCATAAAAAACCCTCTAGTAATAAATTAATGACCCAAATAACAGAGTCAACAATAAAATTCATACAATGATGATATTAATAATAATACAAGAGACAGTCCATAGCTTGAAGTGATGCAAGAGAGAAAAAGTAAAGTCCACTTGTGGTTTGGTGAAAAAACAATTAGTGTGACTTCCGTGCTCGCAGCTTCCCACCACCAAGCCTCTCACCTTAATATCACGACCCTGCAGGGTCAGAACACATATATCTCTCAATTTATTCAGGGAACACAGCTCCAAGCTCTCAACCATCAGATACTGTAAAAGCAGTCCTTTGCCGCAGTGTCAGTGATAAGCAACACTCCAGGATGCATCCCCCAGGATATGAAATGAAAGAAAAGGGGGATCTAGTGCTCTCTGTATGCAATGCCAAATTTATTAGCCCAAAAGAAAAGTATCACACTTACATGGTATCCGACAAAGTAAAAGCATATGACAGTATGCAGAGCCTGCAGCGTGCTGAGCTGTGCTGTGTTACTTCCCGATTATGGCTGTGGATCAATGGACCAATCCCCCGTACGCGTTACGTCCGAGATGGGCGTGGACTTCTTCAGCGGGGATCATTAATTTATTACTAGAGGGTTTTTTATGACTGCGCTGCACTATTTTTTTTACGTATTATATTGAAGGTGTTCGGATTGCCCTTGAAGTGTTAGCTGCTGGTCTATACATTGTTTCTCATAAATTCAGCGCTGATGTATTGAAATTCAACTGGTTCAACAGGGACCGTCTGAATTTCAATCCATGTGTGGCCAATCCTTCTTGACAGAAGACGATCTAATGATTGACTTCTGTTGAATGGGCTTATTGGCCATTTTTTCTCAATCAAGGTATTATGACGGTGGAGGAGTCTTAGCAAGGAGGATTCCTCCATCCACCTGCATTCTCTGGATGAGGAATCTATTTGTGTCATTCGGCCCAATGGCTGAACGAAAAAAGAAAAAGATCCATCTATGGCCAGCTTTAGTCATGTTTCAAGGGAAACTTGCCTCAAACTAAAACCAGGTACGTTGGGCTCATCCTTTATAAAAAGGTAAAGTGTGGTCAATTCAAATATTAACTTTTTTTTTTTTCGGTTTATTGCACTTTCTAGGTAGTGTTTTTATTATTTCCTTACAAATAACTATTAATGGATTAAAAATACAAGAGAAAAAAGTACACACAAGTGCCTAAAACTTTAGAACAGCATTTTGTTTTTTACATTTGTGATCATAAAATATGTTTGTACTCAAAAGTAGCTAACAAAAATCAACATAATATTAGTGCTGAATAAACCCCAGAAGGCCAATAAGCCAAACAAATTCTAGCTTTAAGCTTTTCTATGAAATCACATGTTCCCTGGAACCTAGGTTGGGCTGATTCCAAATGTTACTTAAAGCGGTCGTATAACCTAAAAAAAATAAAATAAAGTATGCATTGCATAATAGCACATTATGAAATACTTACCTTAGAACGAAGCCCCCGCAGTGGCGCCCACACACCGCTGAGGGGGCTGACATGTTCCTCCAGCATTTGTTCCGGGTTTGCTGGCTCCGGCGTGATGACGTCACTCCCATGCGTGCATGCAACAGCCCTCGGTTCCGACAAGAAGCTCTGAAGTTCCTGCCCTTCAGAGCTTATGCGCCGCTGACGTCAGCGGCTGCATGCAGGGTAAATATGTCCTAAACGATGCACGTTTAGGAGATATTAATTTTACGGGTAAGCCTTACCTATAGGTAAAAATAAAGCAGAGTGTGCAACCGCTCTAAAGCAGAATTTCACCCAAAAGGGGAAGTTCCACTTGTCCGCCTCTCCCCCCCCCCCCCCTCTAAGTTTTGGCATTTTTTGGGAGGGGAGCAAGTACCTGGTTTTTACAGGTACCTGCTCTCACTTCCAGTCAAATCGCCGCAGTGATCTGAGGGGAGGTTTACCCCCCCTTCCCCTGCAGCCTTCTGGGACAAGACAGGTCAGGCTGCAGGACCATTCACAAAGTGCAGCACGGCCTTCCCGTGCACAGTAGAAAGCCGGCTGTGAAGTAAACATGCTGGTGATGGGGACCCGAAGACAGCCTAAAAATTGGCTCAGGCGTGGATGCCGCTGGATTCCTGGACAGGTAAGTGTCCTATTTTTAACCACTTCCTGTCCGCGCTATAGCCGAAAGACAGCTACAGCGCGGACCTTAATTGCCGGTAGAGCGTCCATGTACGTCCTCCTGTGCATGAGCTGCCTGCGCGCTCCCTGCGGAGCACACGTGGCTCGCTCTGTAATCGGCAAGTCCATGAGACTCGGCTGATCACAGATCGGAGCCGGTAAGGGTCCCGGCCCCTTACCACGTGTTAAGCTGTCAACCAATGACAGCTGATCATGTGATGTAAAGAGCAGCCGGCGATGAGCTGTTTTTTTCTCCTCGCACTGTCAGTGTGAGGAGAAAAACTGCTGATGGCCGCTGCTGTCAGAGGGACATCGGTCCCGAAGAGGAGAGGGACATCAGTGCCCACAGCGCCACCTATCAGTGCCCACCAGTGCCACCTATCAGTGCCCTATCATGAGTGCTACCCATAAGTGTCACCTACCAGTGCCCATCATTGCCACCTATTAGTTCCCTTTAGTGCCACTCACCATAGCCGTCTTTTCAGTGCCCATCAGTGCTGCCTATCAGTGCCGCCTCATCAGCGCACATCAATGAAGGAGAAAAATTACCTGTTTGCAAAATTTTATAACTAAATATAAATATTTTTTTTTTTCTTTAATTTTCGGTCTTTTTTTGTTTGTTCAACAAAAACTAAAAACCCCAGTAGTGGTTTAATACCACCAAAAGAAAGCTCTATTTGAAAAAAAAATTGTAAAAATTTCATTTGGGTACAATGTTGCATGACCGCGCAATTAGCATTCAAAGTGTGACAGCGCTGAAAGCTGAGAATTGGCCTGGGCAGAAATGCTAAATAAAAGTGGTTAAAAGTCAGCAGCTACAGTATTTGTAGCGGTTGACTTTTAATATTTTGTTTTCAGGGTGAAGAACTGCTTTAAGGCTATGTTCACATGTGGGCGTAGCGGATCACGGGCAGAATCACCGCGATTCTACCCGCGATCCAGAAATCATTGCAAATCGCGGTACGCCTGTGCGATGCCCGTAATTTGCAATGGCACCCCAAACGCTGTGCGATGTTGCCGCGATTTCGGCCTGCCGAATCGCGGTAACATCGCGCAAACAGAATCACGGGGGGCATGACACACAAAAGAAGCTCTTGTACCTTTTTTGGGCGTCATGCGTCCTGCGATTCTGTTTGCACGATGTTACTGCGATTCGGCAGGCGGAAATCGCGGCAACATCGCACAGCATTTGGGGTGCCATTGCAAATCACGGGCATCACACAGGCGTCCCGCGATTTGCAATGATTCCGGATCACGGGCAGAATCGCGGTGATTCTGCCTGTGATCCGCTACGCCCACATGTGAACGTAGCCTTAATGTTCTAGGGGAAGCTCTGCTGATTTCTATCAACCAATCATGTGCAAGCAAAAATGCTGTTTTTTTAAACATTTTCCTTGCCTTATGATTGGGTATTCTTTGCAAAGTGAAGCTTTACCTCATTTACTTAGCTCTGGAGAAAATGCACTTGCAGTGCACAGTATATTTGCCTTTAGTAAATAAAACCTGTAGTATTATATTCCTTCTGTCTTATGTACTTTTTACATCATAAGTTGAAAAAAAAAAAAAAAAAAAAGAAAGCGTTGATACTAAAAGTGGTGAAAAAGCATTCAGAAAAGCGAAACTGTTCATGGTACACCGCGGCATGAATGGACAAAAGAGCATCACGTATTTGCTGCACTTTACTTTAACACAATACTATAAAAAAATAACAATAAAATACAAAATGTGTATAAATGAGCTCCACTGCTGGAGGCTCCCCTGAAATACAGGTAAATGGTGAACCAACATGAACTCTGGTTTTTCATTGTAAAACATGTCTTTTATTGCACAAGTGCAAGAAGGCCCGTGTAACACTCCCAGAGAACGAACAAAGCACAGAATATTCTCCAAAGACTCGAGATATTTCCTGCATCATCACACACAACTTGAGATTGCACTTCAAGATATGATTGTTAAAAAAATGTGAAACAAAAATACAGACCGATAACACATGACAGTAGTATAAAAAGTCATTTGTGCTGAACCGTTAACCACTTAAGCCCCGGAAGATTTTACCCCCTTCCTGACCAGGGGGTATTTTGCGATTCGGCACTGCGTGACTTTAACGGACAATTGCGCAGTCATGAGATGCTGTACCCAAATTAATTTGACGTCCTTTTTTCCCCACAAAAAGAGCTTTCTTTTGGTGGTATTTGATCACCTGTGCGATTTTTTGATCATGCGCTATAAACAAAAATAAAGCGACAATTTTGCAAAAATAACAATATTTTTCACATTTTTTTATATGAAATTCCCCCCAAAAAAATGTAAAAATCAAATTTTTTTTACATTTTTGGCCAAATTGTTTTCTGCTACCTATGTTTGGTAAAAAAAAAAATCACAATAACCGTATTTTGATTGGTTTGCGCAAAAGTTATTGCGTTTACTATCTAAGGGAAAGATTTTTGTCATTTTTGTTGTTTTTTTTTTAACGAGTAATGGCGGCGATCTGCGATTTTTTTTGCGGGACTGCGACATTGCGGCGGACAGATTGGACCCTTGACTGACATTTTTGACACTTTTGGGGTTACCAGTGACATTACTACAGTAATCAGTGCTATACATATGGGTCAACTTTATTCGAAAGGGAGGGGTTAAGTGTGTCCCTAGGGGCGTGTTTCTTACGGTCATTGGATGTGGCTTTATGTGTAACAGCAGAGATCAACGGTCCTACATAGCAGAACCGTATGATCTCCATTTTTACACAGGGGAGAATGACAGGCAGCTTTGTTTACATTAGCCGCCTGCCTTTCTCCCTCTCTACCCGACGATCGCGAGTGACCGGCGGAAATCGGGTCCACAGGTCACACGCGCCGGCTTCGTCGGGTACGAGCGCTCGCCCCCTATTCGACATATATAGTCGAGCGGCGGTCGGCAAGTGGTTAAAGTATAACCGTTTTTGTAAAAAAAAAAAAATCTCCATGTGAATTAGAGACAAGGATTTTTGCTAACGTTTTGTTTTACAGATCGATTGCTTCATTTTTTTTTTGGCTGGACGACGTGACTGAAGATGGATGCACATCATCCAATAAAACGGGGCTGCCGAATTCCCATAAGCCCTTTTCCCGCAGAACTCCACAACCACTGGGCCGGGGTTGTGGGGGGGAGAATCCCTTGTACTAATCAATAGGGGTAAAAGGTCCTTTGCCAGAGGGTTCCTTCAGAAAGGGGGAGGAGGACGCTTTCCTATGTGCTTGGTATTTATTTTTTGGGTTCCACCATTTTTTTTTTTTTTTTGTGAGGGTTTCCCATTAACATCTATATCAGGCTTTCATCTAGAACAGCCTTTTTCAACCAGGGTGCCTGGAGGATTAATTTTTAGGCAAAATGCCTAACAATTGATCAAAAATTGTATAAAAGCCAGCATGTGGATGAAGCCTGCCTTTTAGTTACACAAAGCCATGGGTTTCCATTATGCACCATTACGACTTTCTAGACACTGGCATCCCAACAACCAATGACATCATCAGATTACAAGGAGGAGGTCCACACCATCCTTGTTTGACCCTCCTGTGCCCCTCCCCCTCAGCACAGCACTGGGGTGACACTGACTGATGGAGAGAAGTTGAGAGAGATGAGAAGCTCTTTTTCTTTTAAACTACAGTCCGTAGTACAAATAGAAATAGAAATTTGCATACAGAGAAAAACAGCCTATTGAGCAGAGCTTCTGATATCTAAGCAAAACTGTAGTTTACCAAACCAACCCATGGTTTACAATTGCCTAGTTAGAGGCAATCTGGCATATTGGGAACACCTACTGGTATATATGGTAGACTAGTTATTCCTAATCCTGCCCACTGTCAGTTCCTTACCATTGCACACAGGGAGAATACTGTAAAAATGCATTCATTAGATCTGAGGAAACATTGGTGTACATCAACCAAGGTGCTACTAGGGAGATAGAGCTGTAAATGTTCAGAGAAGATAATTTGTTTTTTGCATAAAATAAGAGGTCCAACTGTAGACATTCTTATACCATTGTAAAGTCACCATCAGAAGCTCATGAAGTCTTCAGAAACAACATGGGTTTGCAATGTGGTTGGCAAACTGAACCACATGCTGGCTTGTGGTCTCCCTGCTGAGATATCCTCAGATATTCCAAGTTCTTCCAAACTGCCACAGCCATTAATGGTGTCACACTTTCCACCATTCTTTACAAAAAACAAATATTTGGAAAATTCAGCCAGGGATGTTGCTATAATCTTTGTTTCGACTTAAAAGTCTAGGAATCAACATTACCTTGGCCCTTGGTGCACTATTCCATCCACAACGGATACCAATGATAGGGCACTATTACTCCCACTAAAACCAATGATAGGGCACTATTACTCCCCCTAAAACCAATGATAGGACACTATTACTCCCACTAAAACCAATGATAGGGCACTATTCCTCTCTCTAATACTAATGATAGGGCACTATTACTCCCACTAAAACCAATGATAGGGCACGAATAATCCCACTAAAACCAATGATAGGGCACTATTACTCCCACTAAAACCAATGATAGGGCACGAATAATCCCACTAAAACCAATGATAGGGCACTATTACTCCCACTAAAACCAATGATAGGGCACTATTACTCCCACTAAAACCAATGATAGGGCACTATTACTCCCACTAAAACCAATGATAGGGCACGAATAATCCCACTAAAACCAATGATAGGGCACTATTACTCCCACTAAAACCAATGATAGGGCACTATTACTCCCATTAAAACCAATGATAGGGCACTATTACTCCCCCTAAAACCAATGATAGGGCACTATTACTCCCCCTAAAACCAATGATAGGGCACGAATAATCCCACTAAAACCAATGATCGGGCACTATTACTCCCACTAAAACCAATGATAGGGCACTATTACTCCCACTAAAACCAATGATAGGGCACGAATAATCCCACTAAAACCAATGATAGGGCACTATTACTCCCACTAAAACCAATGATAGGGCACTATTACTCCCACTAAAACCAATGATAGGGCACTATTACTCCCCCCTAAAACCAATGATAGGGCACTATTACTCCCCCTAAAACCAATGATAGGGCACGAATAATCCCACTAAAACCAATGATCGGGCACTATTACTCCCACTAAAACCAATGATAGGGCACTATTACACCCACTACAACCAATGATAGGGCACTATTACTCCCACTAAAACCAATGATAGGGCACTATTACTCCCCCTAAAACCAATGATAGGGCACGAATAATCCCACTAAAACCAATGATAGGGCACTATTACTCCCACTAAAACCAATGATAGGGCACTATTACTCCCCCTAAAACCAACGATAGGGCACTATTACTCCCACTAAAATTAATGATAGGGCACTATTACTCCCCCTAAAACCAATGATAGGGCACTATTACTCCCACTAAAACCAATGATAGGGCACTATTACACCCACTACAACCAATGATAGGGCACTAATACTCCCCCTAAAACCAATGATAGGGCACTATTACTCCCACTAAAACCAATGATAGGGCACTATTACACCCACTACAACCAATGATAGGGCACTAATACTCCCCCTAAAACCAATGATAGGGCACTATTAATCCCACTAAAACCAATGATAGGGCACTATTACACCCACTACAACCAATGATAGGGCACTAATACTCCCACTAAAACCAATGATAGGGCACTATTACTCCCCCTAAAACCAATGATAGGGCACTATTACTCCCACTAAAACCAATGATCGGGCACTATTACTCCCCCTAAAACCAATGATAGGGCACTATTACTCCCCCTAAAACCAATGATAGGGCACAATTACTCCCACTAAAACCAATGATAGGGCACTATTACTCCCCCAAAAACCAATGATAAGACTCCCCCTAAAACCAATGATAGGGCACTATTACTCCCCCAAAAACCAATGATAGGGCACTATTACTCCCTGCTTACCATTGAGGATGATGTTTTTAGCTTATATGAGGTTGATCCTGACCCCGATGACCCTGACCTCAACCTATACTTGTACACACAACACTTACAGACATCTCCCCCTGTCAAGCACACCAATCTATATCCCCCGTCAGTTTTCTATCCTACTAGGTCCAAAGGCCCGTATATTGAGTCTTTTTAAAGAATGGTGTTTTCTGATCTCCAGCAGCTATGTCATCAGCCCTCTAATACTAAGAAATTAATTCACCACAACCTTACCCGCAACGAAACCCTTTCCCTTAAAAAATTTACCGACAATACAGATTTGGTCATTAAACCGGCCGACAAGGGTGGAGCTATAGTCATCCAGGACAGGGCCGATTACATCAGGGAAGCCCTCAGACTCTTGTCTGACACAAACACCTACGTCAAGCTAACCAAGGATCCACTCCCCACCTTTAGATTAGAGGCGGAGTCTTTGATCTGTAACGCAGTTAGGGATAAAGTCCTTGATACCAAAGAAGCCGCTTTTCTTAAAAAGGAATACTACCATACACCTTATTTCTATCACCTTCCCAAGGTACATAAAGACCCCCTCTGCCCACCTGGTAGACCTATCGTTGCTGCCATGGATAGCATCACCAGCGGATTGTCACAGTACATTGATGTATTTTTGCAGCCACTCGCCCAGTGCCTGCAGTCTTATATCAGAGACTCTATCCACCTATTGGAGCTCTTAGCCCCATACTCTTGGGCGGATAGCTATCTTTGGTTGTCCCTGGACGTTAATTCCCTTTATACGTCCATCCCCCATGACATAGGTCTGCGGGCGACACAACACTTTTTATTAAAAGATCCTATGCTCAATAACCAACAAGCCACCTTTATCCTTGATGCCACCGATTTTTGTCTTAGGCATAACTACTTCTGTTTTAATGGCGACTTCTACCTTCAGACCCATGGTACCGCAATGGGCGCTAACTTCGCACCCTCCTACGCTAACCTGACCATGGGTTTCTGGGAAGAATCCTTCATTTGGCACAACAACCCCTTTGCTCAATATCTATTTTTTTACGGCCGTTACATAGACGATATCATCATCATCTGGGACGGTCCTCCATCCTCGATTGATGATTTTGTCATCCACTGCAACACCAATGATTTCGGTCTCACCTTTACTTCTGTTTGTGATGCGGTTCATCTAGCCTTCCTGGACCTCGAGCTGGGTAGTGAAGGAACTTCCATTTTTGCCCGGAACTACACCAAGCCCACCGCTGGCAACTCGTACCTACACTATAGTAGTTGTCATCATCCCCAGTGGGTAAACAATATACCTAAAGGGCAGTTCTGTCGCCTTAGACAGAACTGTACCAGGGATATAGATTACATCACACAGAGTGATGCTTTGAGAGCCAAGTTTAGGGATAAGGGTTACCCTGACCAATTGGTCAATCAAGCTTACACCACCTTCCTGCCTGGTAAAGCCCCCAAAAATACAGCTAAATATGATGAATCCACTCCAAGGTTCATCACCAGATTCCACTGCCGCTACAGGAAAATGGAATCCATACTACAGAAACACTGGAACATTTTATTACAGGACCCCCATCTTTTACCCAGTTTAGGTCACAAACCTAGAGTTACTTACCGTAGGGCTCCCACCCTAAAAAACAAAATTGCACCCAGTCGTCTCAAAACTAAAAAAGTCCATAATCCACTATGCCTCATTCCCTTAAAGGGCATGTATCGATGTAACAAGCCTTTATGCAAAACATGTGCCTTTGTGCGACATGGTAAAAAACAGTTCACCCATGAGAATAAGACTTACCGTTTGGAAGAATTCTACAACTGTTCTACTGATTACGTGATCTACTGCCTGACCTGTCCCTGTGGACTACTCTATGTTGGTCGCACCATCCGCCCACTACGGCAACGATTTGGTCGCCATCGCAGGTTTGTGGAGGAGGGTTGTGACCAACATAGCGTACCACGCCATTTCCTCGAGTTCCACAACAAGTCCACATCAGGATTGGAGGTTTGGGTAATAGAGTCTATCCCCAAACTTCCATCTGAGGCCGAACGATTTGCCAAATTATGCCAACGAGAGACATTTTGGATCTATACCCTGGATTCACTTTCACCCAAGGGTTTAAACGAAGAGCTAGATGTTAACACCATATTATGATTAGAGCCGATGTATGTCTTTTTACCTTGTTAAATAACAATTTTTTTTTTTTTTTTTTTTTTCCTTTAATGCGATTTCATTTGTATGCGATTTTTTTTTTTGTTTTTTTTTTTTTTTGTGTTTATTTTCTTATTGCCGCTTTAAGTATTGTGGTCCCACTGTCCAGCCCATTTACAATGGCCACTTTAAGTCCATCTGTATCCACCCAGCTTGAGTGCTGGCTTCCTATAAACTTGTTCAGCTCTTCTGTGTCATGCCACTGCACTTGAGAAAGGAGCGCGCACGCCCTGTGAGGCTACTGCGCACGTTTGGAAACGCGTTGTGCGTTTGGCTGCTGGATCTGTCACGCTGGGCTCCCCTATCTGTTGGCGCCGGATGTACTGAGGAGCAGGGCGCCCTTCTGAAGCCGACAGCCATTCTACCTAACGGTCTCTCGGCTCACCAGGTGTCTCCCTGAGGAACAGAACACCTTCCTGAAGCTGCTGACCATCCTACTATCTGGTCTCTTGGCTCTCCAGACATCTCCCTCCTTCAGCATCCCCTGCACCATCTCTTGGAGCTACTAACATCCAGCCGTGGACCCCTGTGTTCCTGCAGACCACCTAACAGATGAGCTATTTTATACTGTTTTAAATGTGAGCAGTTTTCCTGTACCTGCATTACCCTTTTAATTAAACTGATAACACTTAGAGGCCCTCTGCTTTTTGTTTTTACTAAAACCAATGATAGGGCACTATTACTTCTGCTAATACTAGAGCATTTTCTATTCCCAATGGCCACAGTCCACCCCCCCCCCCCTAAAGTTTGAAGGACAGTAATTTGGCCCTGTGTTTAGAAAATTTGAAAACCCCTGGTCTGGATGCTCAATCTGCAAAGTCAACGAGTGCAGTGGTAGGCTTTCCTATTAGAATTCTCAACATGCCATGCAGATGCTCTAGCACATACGTGTCAAGCACAAGGGCCATTTCATGTGGTCCGCACACCCAGGGCTTTCCACCACTTCCGGCTCTCACCCTCTGCTCCCCACTGTCACTTTTAAACACAGAGGCCTTCAGTGTTTACAAGGACAGCTTTCCTCTCAGCAGCTCTCACGGATCCCTGCCTGCTCTGCACTCACAGCAGGGACAAGGGAGATGCAGGTGCAGTGTGGGATGGTGCATCATGTGGTAAGTTGCACTGAAATTCCCATATGCACGCGGGTGCACAGATGCCAACCAATGATCTCCCTGCAAGTGAGAGAGAGAGGTAGAGCTGCCTTTATTGCTGGGAGATACAAGAGCTTTGAGCTGGGCAGGGAAGATGAGATGTGAGGATCTTCTGGGGGGGGGGGGGGGGCTTGTGGAGGGAGATGTGTAAACGGGTGGGGGAGGGGGAGAGTGGTGCAGAGACCAGAGCCGAGGAGGGGTGGAAATGAGATGTGGACAGTCTGAAAGAGCGCTGAGCACTGAACAGTGTGCAAAGCACACTCCTAAACCCTTCACTCTGTATGTAGCGCACTCCGCAACCCTGCACTCTATACATAGCACACCCTTGAACTTTGCACATAAGACACTCCTGGTATTTATTGCCCCTTTAAAAGAGGGGGGCGTGGTTGAGTTCCTTCACCTATTAGCTTTGAGAAAAAAAACTCTGGATTCATTTATATAGTCTTGCAGATACAACTGTCTCTTTGGGGGCAACCATAATGCTGCAACGGCCTGCAATGCAATTGAGTTTGACATCCCTGGTCTAGCATTTTAAACACCTTGTTTTTAAATACATGCTTGTTAAATAAGGATTATTTAACCACCTCCCGCATGCCGTATAGACAAATGACGGCAGTGGGTTGGTTCTTTCGTTCTGGAATGACATCATATGACGTCGTCCCACTCTGGATGCACTTGTGTCCCCGCGGGGCACACGGTGATCCCCGATCTTGGTAAAGAGCCGATGACGCAGCTTTTTACCTATGTAATCAGCTGTGTCCAATCACATGTAGACAAGGAAATGCCGGTTATCGGCTTTCCTCTCCTCACATTGACAGTGTGTGAGGAGAGGAGAGCCAATCAGTGACATTTCCTCACAGGGCAGACCTGCACAGATAATCAGTGCTCTAAATATCAGTACAGCCCCAACAGTGCCCAGTAGTGATGCCAGTCAGTGCTCAGGAGTGATGTCAATCATTGCCCATTAGTGATGCCATTCAGTGCTGCATATCAGTGCCGCCAATCCGCGCAGCCCATCAGTGTCCACCAGTGAAGGAGAAAAATTACTTATTTACAAAATTTTCTGACAAGAAATAACATTTTTTTCAGTCTTTTTTGTTTTTTATTTTTTTTAGCAAAAAATAGAGCTTTCTTTTGGTGGTATTCATTCACAACTGGGCTTTTCTATTTGTGGAAAAAAATGATAAAAATTTCATTTGGGTACACCCCTGCATGCCTGCGCAATTGTCATTCAAAGTGTGACAGCGCTGAACTGGCCATAAGCCAAAGCAATAGCTGGCATGACAGATTCATCGATCTGGGCTGCTTTGCATGGATGGAGGTATTTGTTAGATTTTTTTTTTTTTATTTTAGATTAGTCTTCACGCTGAACAAAATAAATCTATGCGCTTATGGCCAGTTATACAGGATATCCATATGTAAATGTCTAGTTTAAGGGAAAATAAAGTCCTTTTTTTTTTTTTTTTTTACTGTTTTACCTATTTTTTTTTAATTTCAAAGTTTTGAAGTATATAATCTGATATTTTAACAACTCCAATACCAGGCACTTTCACACCCTTCCTGCCCAGGCCAATATTCAGCTTTCACACTTTGACCCGATGTCCGCCGGGCACTCGTGATCTTCCGTTACACCGGAAGAAAGGCAGGCGGCTAATGTAAACAAAGCCGCCTGCCATTCTTCCCTGTGTAAGAATGGAGATCATACGGTTCTGCTCTGTAGGACGGTAGATCTCTGTTCTTACACTAGTAGCCACAGCCAATCACAGTTAGAAACACGCCCCAGGACACACTTAACCCCTCCCTCTCCAATACAGTTAACTCCTTCACTGCCAGTGTCATTTTTACAGTAACAGTGCATATGTACAGCACTGATTACTGTAGTAATGTCACTGGTAACCCCAAAAGTCTCAAAAATGTCAGTCAAGGGTCCGATCTGTCCGCCACAATGTCGCAGTCCCGCAAAAAAAAAACGCAGATCGCCGCCATTACTCGTTAAAAAAAAAAACAACAAAAATGACAAAAATCTTTCCCTTTGTTAGTAAACGCGATAACTTTTGCTCAAACCAATCAAAATACGCTTTTTGCGATTTTTTTTTACCAAACATATGTAGCATAAAACAAATTGGCCGAAAATGTTAAAAAATTTTAATTTTTACATTTTTTTTGGGGAATTTCATATAAAAAAATGTGAAAAATATTGTTATTTTTGCAAAATTGAGGCTTTTTTTTGTTTATAGTGCATGATCAAAAAATCACACAGGTGATCAAATACCACCAAAAGAAAGCTCTGTTTGTGGGAAAAAAAAGGACGTCAAAGTCGTTTAGGTACAGCGTCGCACGACTGCGCAATTGTCCGTTAAAGTCATGCAGTGCCAAATCGCAAAATAGGCCCTGGTCAGGAAGGGGGTAAAATCTTCCGGGGCTTAAGTGGTTAAGGGGAAAAAAAAAAAAAAAAAAACTAACTGTCCAAACCTGTCTGGCATTATGTGAAAAAGTAACCCCCCCCCCCCCCTCCCCGTTAAATCATGAATGAACTATTATTAACCACACACACTGAATTTTTTTTGGAAAGCCGAGTTAAAAACTTAACTTGCCACTCCCAGGCCTGATTACCGCCAGACCTGTTGAATCAAGAAATCACTTCAATAGAAGCTGTCTGAAAAAGTGAAGTGCGCTAAAATATCTCAAAAAGCAACACATCATCCCGCGATCTAAAGGAATTCAAGATAAGATAGGAAGATATTAAGACAGATAAAAAACAAAGTAACTTCATTAGCTGCAAGTACTACATTCAAGTACATCATTTTAAGTACAGTGAAGAGATATTGCAGGAGACTGAATGAGATTGAAGGGATACTGAAAGAGATTGGCTTGGAGTTTGCAACCGACTCATCTGTGTCTTTGTGCTGACCATTTGCTTGAGAAGAGCTGCAAGTACTACATTCAAGTACATCATTTTAAGTACAGTGAAGAGATATTGCAGGAGATAGTCAGGAGGTAGGCTGGAAGGTGGAAAAAAAAATAAAAACAAAAAGGTAAGATTTGTTTGACTTAAATCTACAAATTTTTTTTTGTTTTTCCTCTTTAAAATGGCAGACTTGGTTAAAGGCAGGAATTGTTGTGCATTTATTTCATGTTCCACTCTTTGGAAATTCGGATGCTGTCAGATCTGTAGACAATTCTCCTTACTGCAGGAGGAAATTGCATTTTTGAAATCAGAGATATTTAAATTATCTGTTAAACAAACTCCAGCTGGGACTGCTGCAATGCCACTGCCACAGAGGACCCCCAGAAATGGCAGATGGGCTACTGTAGGTTCTGGAAGACTTAGAGGGGTGGATAGAAGACATATCCCACAGTCGGTGGTTCTCCATAATTCATTTGCAGCACTCTCAGAATGTAAGGACAACATGGATATGGACTCAAGCACAGAGGGTGAGAAACCATCGACTCCTATGTCTAATGTATGCAAGACTGCAGCCAAGGACAAAAAAGGTAAAGTGAAGTCTCAAAGGAAGCAGCTGTTGCTGGGTGATTCAATCATAAGAAGTGTGGAGCTTAAAGAAAATGGTTTTTTGAGATGTCTCCCTGGTGCTACTGCTAGACGAGATAGAAGACGTATTATTAATATTGTTAAGCAAGCAAAGCAGGAAGGGGACGTGGATGTTCTTGTCCATCTAGGGACAAATGACCTGGCTTGCAATGAAGTGTCAGAGGTGAAAAAATCTTTTATCACACTTGGTAATGACGTACAGAATTTTGCATCCACCATTTCATTTTCTGAAGTTCTGCCTGTGCATAATGTTCAGAATGATAGGCAGAGGCGCATAAAGGAGTTCAACATATGGCTTAGTAAATGGTGTCAAGAGCAAGGATTTGGCTTTGTTTCTCATGATAGCTCTACTTGGAATAGAAAGGAACTGTACAAAAAAGATGGATTGCATCTTTCTCTCAAAGGAACAAATGTACTTAGTGAACAACTCCAAGAATTTGCGAAAGAGTATTTAAACTAGGAAGGGGGGGCAAAAGAGTGGAAATACAAGAGTACAATTGCCCCCCGAAACAATGCCAGAACAGGTCAGAAGCACAGAGGTTAAGAAATGATAAGCTCAGAGTCCTGTCTACAAATGCTCGCAGTTTAGGTAAAAAAATCAATGAACTTGGGTCAATAATGGCATCTGAGAATGTAGATTTAGTGGCTGTTACGGAGACATGGTTTAATGAAAGAAATGACTGGGACATAACCATACCAGGGTACTCTTTATACAGAAGAGACAGAGAAGGCAAGAAAGGAGGAGGAGTGGCCCTGTATGTGAAAGATAGCATTAAATCTAAGCTAATACAAGTTGGTGAGGCCAACATAGAGTCAGTTTGGGTTACGTTGCAGTTTACTAATCATGCAGTAACTCGTGTAGGTGTGATATATAGACCACCTGGTCAAGTTAAAGAACTAGATGAACTACTAGTTGAAGAAATAGCTAAAATGACAATGAAAGGAGAAGTTATCATTATGGGAGATTTCAATCTTCCAGATATAAACTGGAAAACCAAAATAGCAAGTTCTACCAGGAGTACAGATATTCTAAATTCCCTATTGGGGTTGTCTCTGCAACAAGTGGTTGAGGAGCCAACCCGGAGGGAAGCCATTTTGGATTTGGTATTCACAAATGGGGATTCGGTATATGATGTCCTTTTAGGCGAAACCTTGGGATCTAGTGATCACCAGTCAGTGTGGTTTAATATAAGAACTGTGAAAGAGTCACACCACACAAAAACAAAAGTTTTAGATTTTAGAAAAACAGACTTTTCAAAAATGAAATTAGTCATAAATGAGTCCTTATCAGACTGGAACGGATTACATGGAGTCCAGGAGAAATGGGACTACTTAAAAGGTGCATTATTGAAGGCAACAGAAAATTGCATTAGACTTGTCAGTAAAAGCAAAAAAAGGAAGAGACCACTGTGGTACTCAGCAGAAGTGGCCCAAATCATTAAAAATAAAAAGCTAGCATTTTGTAATTATAAAAAAACCCAGAGCAATGAAGATAAGGAAATCTACAAGATTAGGCAGAAAGAGGCCAAGCAAGTTATAAGAACTTCTAAAGCACAGGCAGAAGAAAAACTAGCTCAGTCTATGAAAAAGGGGGATAAGACATTCTTCAGATATATAAATGAAAAAAGGAAATTAAAACAAGGAATAACTAAATTAAAAACAAAGGACGGAAGGTATGTAGAAGAGAATAAAGGGCTAGCCGACTGCCTAAATGAATACTTCTGTTCAGTTTTTACAGAAGAAAAAGAAGGAGAAGGACCTCCACTTGAAAGGATGACTAATGAATCGTTTGATGCATGTGTCTTTACAGAGGAAGACGTTCTAAGATTGCTGTCTACAGTGAAGACAAATAAGTCACAGGGTCCTGATGAGATACACCCAAAATTATTAAAAGAGCTTAGTGGTGAGCTGGCAAAACCATTAACAGATTTATTTAACCAATCATTAGTAACAGGAGTCGTCCCGGAAGATTGGAAATTGGCAAATGTCGTGCCCATTCACAAGAAAGGTAGTAGGGAGGAATCGAGCAACTATAGACCAGTGAGTCTGACATCAATAGTAGGCAAATTAATGGAAATCTTATTAAAGGATAGGATCGTGGAACATGTTAAATCCCATGGATTGCAAGATGAAAAACAACATGGGTTTACTTCAGGGAGATCATGTCAAACAAATCTTATAGATTTTTTTGACTGGGTGACTAAAATAATAGACGGTGGAGGTGCAGTAGACATTGCATATCTAGATTTTAGTAAGGCTTTTGACATTGTCCCACATAGAAGACTTATCAATAAACTGCAGTCATTGAGCATGGACTCCCATATTGTGGAGTGGATTAGGCAGTGGCTGAGTGACAGACAACAGAGGGTTGTAGTCAATGGAGAACATTCAGAACAAGCTCAGGTTACCAGTGGGGTACCTCAGGGATCTGTACTGGGACCAATTTTGTTTAATATCTTCATAAGTGATATTACAAAAGGCCTCGATGGTAAGGTTTGTCTTTTTGCTGATGACACAAAGATATGTAACAGGGTTGATGTTCCTGGAGGGAAACGCCAAATGGAAAAGGATTTAGGAAAACTAGAAGAATGGTCAGAACTCTGGCAACTGAAATTTAATGTGGATAAGTGCAAGATAATGCACCTGGGGCGTAAAAACCCAAGGGCAGAATATAGAATATTTGACACAGTCCTGACCTCAGTATCTGAGGAAAGGGATTTAGGAGTAATTATTTCAGAAGACTTAAAGGTGGGAAGACAATGTAATAGAGCAGCACGAAATGCCAGCAGAATGCTTGGATGTATAGGGAGAGGTATAAGCAGTAGAAAGAGAGAAGTGCTTATGCCGCTGTACAGAACACTGGTGAGACCTCACTTGGAGTATTGTGCGCAGTACTGGAGGCCATATCTCAAGAAGGATATAGATACTCTAGAGAGAGTTCAGAGAAGAGCTACTAAACTAGTACATGGATTGCAGGAAAAAACTTACCAGGAAAGGTTAAAGGACCTTAACATGTATAGCTTGGAAGAAAGAAGAGACAGAGGGGATATGATAGAAACTTTTAAATACATAAAGGGAATCAACTCGGTAAAGGAGGAGAGCATATTCAAAAGAAGAAAAACTACCACAAGAGGACACAGTTTTAAATTAGAGGGGCAAATGTTTAAAAGTAATATGAGGAAGTATTACTTTACTGAGGAGTAGTGGATGCATGGAATAACCTTCCTGCAGAAGTGGTAGCTTCAAATACAGTGAAGGAGTTTAAGCATGCATGGGATAGGCATAAGGCTATCCTTCATATAAGATAGGGCCAGGGACTATTCATAAGGATTCAGATATATTGGGCAGACTAGATGGGCCAAATGGTTCTTATCTGCCGACACATTCTATGTTTCTATGTTTCTACATGCATCGGTCTGGAAAAGTTTACAAAGCCATTTCCAAGACTTTGAGACTCCAGTGAACCACGATGAGAGCCATTATCCACAAATGGAGAAAACTTGGAGCAGTGGTGAACCTTTCTCAGGACTGGCCGGGGTACCAAAAAAAAAAGGGAGGGGAAAAATTGTAAAAAGGAAAAAACCCAATATGGATTCCCGTATTATGGGATTCATGTCTCAGTGAACACTTCTATGAAAAAAAAAAGTAGCGGTGGTCTGATAGAACGCCGGGTCACGTAGCTAGTATGAGATCTGCACGCTGGGGTATGGAGCAGTCCCCCCCCGCTCCCCCGGCTGTGCTGCGATTGGCTGCAGCACCAACCAATCAGCGGCCGGCATCGCCGAAATACAACGATCGGCTCCGGACTTTACCGAAGAGAGCTCCGTGTAGGTAAACAAAGGGCATTCTTCTGCCAGCAGCAATGGCCGTTTCTTTCTTCCCGCAAAGCACATTGCTTAGTAAAAAAAGCGCACACAATAACACATATTGGGCACACATTTATCCCTTTGGTTAACCCCTTTCCCTGCCAGTGTCACTAGTACAGTGACAGTGCATATTTTTAGCATTGATCACTGTATTGGTGTCACTGGTCCCCAAAAAAAAGTGTCAGTCAGGTGTCCGATTTGTCTGCCACAATTACGCAGTCCTGCTATAAGTCGCTGATCGCCGCCATAACTAGTAAAAAATAAATAAAATCCCATAAATATATCCCATGATTTATAGACACTAAAACTTTTGCGCAAACAAATCAATGTATGTTTTTTTTTTTTTTTTAACAAAAACATGTAGCAGAATACATATTTTATTTTTTTTTTTACGAAAAAGCAGAATACATATTGGCCTAAACGATGAAGAAATTAGATTTTTTTACATTTTTTTTTTTTTTTTTTATTAGATAGGTTCTATAGCAGAAAGTAAAAAATATTGTTTTTGTTTTCAAAATTGTTGCTCTATTATTTTTGTTTATAGCGCAAAAAATAAAAACTGCAGAGGTGATCAAACACCACCAAAAAAAAGCTCTATTTGTGGGGAAAAAAATACATCAATTTTATTTGGGTTCAATGTCACACGATCCTGCAATTGTCAGCCAAAGCAACGCAGTGCCGCATTGCAAAAAAATTACCTGGTCATGAAGGGGGGGGGGGGGTAAATCTTCGGAGCTGAAGTGGTTCAGGAGGAAGATGCAAAAGGCTCTCTATATTTATGCTGCAATATTGCAGTCCCGCTTTAAGTCGCTGATCGCCGCCATTACTAGTAAAAAATAAATAAAAATTCCATAAATATATCCCATGATTTATAGACGCTATAACTTTTGCGCAAACAAATCAATGTACATTTTTTTTTTTTTTAACAAAAACATGTAGCTGAATACATATTGGCATAAACAATTAAGAAATTCGATTTTTTTAAATTTTTTTTTTTTTAATTGGATAGGTTTTATAGCAGAAAGTAAAAAAATATTGTTTTTTTTTTTTTTCAAAATTGTTGCTCTATTTTTTTTTTCGTTTCTAGTGCAAAAAAAAAAAAAAACTGCACAGGTGATCAAATACCACCCAAAAAAAAAGCTTTATTTGTGGGAACAAAATACATAAATTTTATTTGGGTACAGTGTCGCACCACAGCGCAAATTTCAGTTTAAGCAACGCAGTGCAGTATCGCAAAAAAATGACCTGGTCATGAAGGGGGGGGTAAATCTTCCGGAGCTGAAGTGGTTCAGGAGGAAGATGCCAAAGGCTCACTATATTTCAAGGACAAGCTAACTCCCTTTTGCAAGTAAGATAAGTGCTGAAAAAGGACCGGCACGTGGAGTCCAAAAATATACTGACAGAAGACAGAAATGAGCAGATAAATGGCAGCATAGATTAAATGTAGACAAACGCTCGGTAATGCATTTGGGTACCAAAAAAACCTCTTAAGCAAAATATTATGAGAATGGAGTGGCAATACATGGCTGTTTAGAGGAAAAAGATCCTTAATGTTTATTGTAGATAAAAAAAAAGGTCTGTAGAATGTCAGGCAGGCCAGCCGAGATTGCTTTAAACATTCCATTTTAGAGGAGGTTAAAAAAAAAAAAAAAGATTGTTTCCCACCCCAAGCCTTAGCCGGTTCTAGATCTTGATCTCATGTTCTGTAATAGAATTAGATGGATGTGCAGAGCATTTATTTTAAAGAAATTTAAATTGGAACTATTTTGCTTTAAAGGATAAGTTCACCTTTGGGAAGGGGTTAAATGTTCCTCCTGCTTTTAAAGGTGGAACATGTAAGCCAATGCTGCAGCCGCTGCCCGATCCCTCCCCTCCTTGTGACAGCAGTACGGGGAGGGGGAGGAGTTTCCTGTACTAGCTGTCACTTTTTTAAATCAGCTCCGCCCACATGGCCGCATCATTCATTCACATAGCTCTGTGTGAATGAACTACAATCCCCAACATCCTTTACAGATGTTGGCTGGGTAGTTCATTGATTCTTCCGGGTCAGTGTATCCGCTTGCCCGTATGGGGGGGGGTGTATGGCACACAGATACACTGACAGATCTGCAGGAGATCTGCATGGCACCAGCAATCTGCAATGCTTTCGTTTACAGGCTCCAAAATTAAATAAATAAAAAAAAAAAAATGCACTTTTTTTTTTTTTACCTGCAAAAAAAAAAAAAAAAAAAAATGTGCATTTATTTATTTTTAAAAGTGAACTTATCCTTTAAAATATCATATGCATCCTTGGTACAATGAAAAGTATGTTGTACCGAAAGCTGAGAACTCCCATGTCCGTCCACATGCTATAAAGCTCTGTGTGTGAGAGAGCAGTGGTCTCTCTGCTGGGGTCCAACACCCCCCCTCCCCCTCCCAATTGGTCACTGATACAGCAGGGCGTGCAAATGTTATTATTTTTAATAGTATTAATATACAGGAATGATATTGTGTTTGTGTTGCACTTTACAATATAAAAAGGGAGACAATACAATAAAATAGAAGAGAATAAAAATAAAATAAAATAAATACAAATAAAAAAATTAATATACAGGAATGATATTGTGTTTGTGTTGCACTTTACAATATAAAGGGAGACAATACAATAAAATAGAAGAGAATAAAAATAAAATTAAAAAATAAAATAGAAGAGGGTCCTTAACCACTTGCCGACCAGCCACCGGCGGCAGGTTCCCGCAAATCGTTGTACCTGTACGGCGGTCCGCGGGAGCAATCCTGGGGGCGCGCGTGCGCCCACTCGCCAGCGGGGAACCCGAGCCACGGAGCCGGGGGCCGTGATCGCTCCCTGTGAAGAGAGAACGGTGGTCTGCTGTTGTAAACACAGCAGAGCGTTGTTCTCACAGGAACCAATACAGAGCTTTTGTGTGCCTCATATTTAGGAATACAGGTCCCCTGCATTGATTTCACAAGCCCACCCCCCACAGTTAGAAAACACTCCCCTAGGCTCACACTTAACCCTTTGATCGCCCCTGGGTTAACCCCTTCCCTGCCAGTGTCATTATTACAGTAAAAGTGCATATTTTTAGTACTGATTACTGTTACTGTAGTAATGTCACTGGTCCTAAAAGGATGACTTTTTTTTTTTCGGGAATGTTATATAGCAGAAAGTAAAAAATAAAAATAAGCATGAGCCATGATTTTCAATAGGATAAATGCCGGAAACTCAGAGTGCTCGTGAAGAAAATTCTTAGCCAGAGCACCGGACTCCAGCCCCTGGATATACAGTGCATCCAGAAAGTAATTACAGCGCTTCACTTTTTCTACATTTTGTTATGTTACAGCCTCATTCCAAAATGGATTAAAGCGGAGTTCCACCCAAAAGTGGAACTTCCGCTTTAAATAGTCCTAACCCCCTGACATGCCACATTTGGCATGTCATTTTTTGGGGGGGGGGGGGGAGCGGGTACCTAGTTTTGACAGGTACCCGCTCCCACTTCCGCTCGGAGCGCCGCGGCGCCCTGAGCGGAAGTTCTCCTCTCCCCCTCCCTCCCTGCAATCTTCTGGGACATGTCAGAGGTCCCAGAAGATTGCCGGCCAATCACGACGCGTAGCGCAACTCCCGCATGCGCAGTGCGTACCCGGCTGTGAAGCCGCAAACTGTCACAGCCGGGTGCCCACATCAGTGATGCCGGCGCCGCGGAGCAGAGAGGGAGAAGATGGCGCATCGCTGGACCGTGGGACAGGTGAGTGTGCGGTTAGGCTGGAACTCCACTTTAAATTCATTATTTTCTAATTCATTTAAAATTCTACAAACAATACCCCATAACAATGTACAATGTGAAAGAAGTTTGTTTGAAATCTTTACAAATTTATTCAAAATTAAAAAATAAATCCCATGTACATAAGTATTCACAGCCTTTGTTCAATACTTTGTTGAAGCACCTTTGGCACCAATTACAGCCTCAAGTCTTTTTGAGTATGATGCTATAAGGTTGGCACACCTATTTTTTGGGCAGTTTCTCCCATTTTTCTTTGCAGGACCTCTCAAGCTCCATCAGGTTGGATGGGGAGCATCGGTGCACATATTTTCAGATCTCTCCAGAGATGTTTAATTGGGTTCATGTCTGGGCCACTCAAGGACATTCACAGAGTTGTCCTGTGTGCTTAGGGTCGTTGTCCTGTTGGAAGATGAACCTTTGCCCCAGTCTGAGGTCCAGAGCGCTCGGGAGGAGGTTTTCATCAAGGATGTCTCTGTACATTGCTGCATTCATCTTTCCCTCGATCCTGACTAGTCTCCCAGTTCATGCCACTGAAAAAACATCCCCACAGCATGATGCTGCCACCGCCATGCTTCACTGTAGGGATGGTATTGGCCAGGTGATGAGCAGGGCCTGGTTTCCTCCAGACATGATGCTTGGCATTCAGGCCAAAGAGTTCAATCTTTGTTTCATCAGACCAGAGAATTTTGTTTCTCATGGTCAGAGTCCTTTAGGACCCTTTTGGCAAACTCCTCCAAGCGGGCTGTCATGTTCCTTTTACTGAGGAGTGGCCATGCAGACCTGATTGGTGGAGTGCTGCAGAGATGCTTGTTCTTCTGGAAGGTTCTCCTCTCTCCACAGAGAAAGTCAGAGTGACCATCAGGTTCTTGGTAACCTCCCTGACTAAGACCCTCCTCCCCCTTCTCCTCAAATCACTCAGTTTGGCTGGGCAGCCCGCTCTAGGAAGATCCTGGTGGTTCCAAACTCTTCCATTTACAGATGATGGAGGCCACTTTGCTCATTGGGATCTTCAATGCTGCAGAAATGTTTCTGTATCCTTCCCCAGATCTGTGCCTCAATACAATCCTGTCTCGGAGGTCTACAGACAATTCCTTGGACTTCATGGCTTGGTTTGTGCTCTGACATGCACTGTTAACTGTGGGACCTTCGATAGACAGGTGTGTGCCTTTCTAAATCATGTCCAATCAGCTGAATTTACCACAGGTGGACTCCAATCAAGTTGTAGAAACATCTCAAGGATGATTAGTTGAAACACCTTAGTTAAATTTTTAGTGTCATCATGGCAAAGGCTGTGAATACTTATGTACATGGGATTTTTTTTCCGTTTTTTTATTTTTAATACATTTTCAAAGATTTAAAAACAAACTTGTTCACATTGTCATTATGGGGTATTGTTTGTAGAATTTTGAGGAAAATAATGAATTTAATCCATTTTGGAATAAGGCTGTACTATGGCAAAATGTGAAAAAAGTGAATCGCTGTGAATACTTTCCAGATGCACTTTAAAACATAGCGGTTGAGCTTGGGTAAAACTTTTATATCTGTCTGTGAGCCATGGTTTTACCTCCCCCCCCCTCCAATGGCAAAGATGCAAAGTCGCATGGCCAGTTGCTATTTCTGTACACATTGCCTTGGGGGGGGGGGGGGGTGGTGTTCAAAATAGTGACCAAAGCAGACGTCTAAGCCCGGATCTCCACTGCTCTATGCATTTATACCCCGGTAATTATATGGGATTGCCTATTTTTTTCACCTATGCGGTGCCCCTTAACACACTGACACTGGCTAGAGGGTAAAGCTGTCACGGGGAGCAAGTGCCTTCTGCTTACTCTGTGGAAGGAAAGTCAGCCTGGGACTTCCGCATGCGGCAAAACCAACATGGCAGTCGGAGCCATGAGACTCGGCAGAGCTTGAGCAGCAGAATTTCACTGCTCTCATGCAGGCCATAAAAACCCACCAGGCCACCCTGAGCACCAAAATGGATCATCTCCAGACCAATATGGAGAAGTTCAGGGAGAGGTGGAGCGCAGCATTGGGGGGAGACGGAGGACTCGGTCTGGGAAAACACTACAGCTCAAGGTGAAAGTCCTGGAATCCAAGGCGGACGACACGGAAAATAGTGATTGCCATAATAATCTGAGGATTGTGGGCCTGTCAGAGGGGACTGAAGGACAGGACCTGGCGCTCTGATTATGTCAGTATTTTTGAATGTCAAAGCGGTACATTGTTTTGCATGGAAATCTGTTGCTTTATATTGTAGGCCTGTAATTCTTAGGAATAAAACAGTAAAAGTGAATAAAGATTATTAATAAATTAAATTAATAATAAAAATAAAAGTAATGAAACCGTAAAAATGCAGGCAGGGCACTGGACAAAGCACTAGGGACAATACGGAGGTGAAATGGTTTGATACAGTAATGCAATCCTAACAGTTTACAATGTATCATGCCATGTTTTGTGTACATTTCTTTAATTTCCCGCCCGGTTCTGTCGCGGCGCTCGCAGGAAAGGGAACCCGGAAGACGGATGCCGGCGTTCTTTCAGAATTTCGCTACCTCTCAAATTCTGCAACTGGAAGTGACATTCGGAAAGAAAAACTTACTGGGTTCCAACATGGTCGCTATGAGTTCCAATAGGTTTCCTAATGTGACAGAACACGAAGCAGAGGCGGACATCTTCTTACACCCACGCAAGTCTTGAATTTTAGATTTATTTTAGCAGTAAACTGACCTTATAGGCTGAACAACTGGATTACATTTCTATTATTATTGAAATATAGTAAATATAGTGAGAATCCTGCAGGTAGAAGGTGGCGGCGGCCATCTTGGTACACCCCGCACTGCTCAGCGATAAACTCATTATATGGTGAAATAGACTATTTCACTCGGTCATGGTAAAATAGTCTATTTCAGTATATAAGGTGAGTTTACTGCTAAATTCAGTCTGAAATTCAATGGTTGTAAGAACATATCTGTTGCTGCTTCGTGTTCTGTCTGGAAAGCATAGCGGCCATGTTGGATTGCATGGCGCATGCGCAGTAAGTTTTCTCATCCGAACGTCACTTCCGGTTGCAGAATCTGATAGGTAGCGATATTCTGATAGAACACCAGCATCGCCCGGAGGATATCGGGGGGATCCTAGGGACATAGTAAGTTTCACTACAGGGTAACCCCGAGTGTAGTTTGGGGTTACCGCTTTTGGTACTGAAAATTAACCCCGAGCCACACTCAGGATTACCGCCAGGGAGGTTAAGGAAAAGTTGCTGAGATTACTGCTGCTGCAGGCTCCATTCTCGGCCTTCTTTGCAGTTGAGCGAGCACACCACATGCCTGCTGCCAGAGGCCCTCCACCGTGCACGTTCATTTTCCGCATGCTCAACTTTTGGAATCGGGAACTGGTCCTCCGGGAATTGCGGAAGCTGAAATCTATCGTCTATAAAAATACCGGCTCATGATTTTCCTGGACTACTCCGTTGAAACGCAGAAATTGCGCCGCACCTATGATCATGTGAAGCAAAACATTGCCGCAGTTGTGCCATGGAAAAATGATTGCAAATGGTCATGTTTGGCAGGCAGGGCCATTGGAAAACGTGACCCATTCAAGTGAATAGGGGTTGTGAGCAGGGCCAGTGCAAGGATTTTTGCTGCCCTAGGCAAAAAAAAAATTGCCACCCCCTGAAAAACGTATTTGTTTTCCTGGCACTGCATGACCCCATAGTTCCCCTTCTCCCTCCCACCCCCCATCCCAAGTTGCTAAAGGGGTAGGGGTGACTTACCTCGGCGCTGGGACAGGCTCTGCCTACTCTCCTCTCCTGCTGACGTCAGCTGGCGGAGGAGACCTAATGGGCATGAGTGGCAATGGCCGCTAACGTCAGCTGGCGGGGGAGACCTAATGGGCATGAGCGGCAATGGCTGCGCACGCGCATTAGACCTCCCCATAGGAAAGCATTAGCATTGTTCAATGCTTTCCTATGGGGATTTCGGCGACGCTGGAGGTCCTTATCCTTATTCCAGGTGCAGGATCTTGGTGCCCTAGGTGGCTGCCTAGGTCCCCTTACAGGTAGCGCCGGCCCTGGTTGTGCCACAGCTGCGAGCACAATGCTTGGATTGCGGTTGCAGCGTGGTATTTCAATTGGAAATCCCAATTTAAAAAAACAGGCACATTCAGGAATCAGCAGTATCGCCTCCTGAATCCCTGGCAGCCACTGCTCTACCACCGTGGTAAAGAGTGCAGTTTGTGCCCTTAAAAAAAAAAAAAAAAGCCTGTTTTAAAAAAGTGCATTGCTGTTTTAGTGTAAGGAGCCAACTGTCCAAATGCCAGTGCTCCTCCTAGACACCTCCCTGTACACATGTAACCTCACATCTGAACGGTTGCATATACTGCTGGGCTGTGCAGTTACATGCATACAGCCGTGGCATCTGTAAGGCTTTGATTTGTACAGGCTGCTGGCTGTGGCTGATTGCAAACACCTAAAAAACTGCCTAAAAAAGGATATAATTCACAGAGCTTGCTCAAACTTCCAAACTCATGAATAGTCTGAACAATAACAATTAAATACAAAGTGCTAAAAAAATTACTATAGAAATTGCTATAAAGTGCTGAATGCAATAATTGCTTAGAATGAATATATATATATATATATATATATATATATAAAAATGCAAGTGTCAAGAAAAACTAAATAAATTCATACAATATTAGACAGCAATGACAATTCATAGATAATACAATGCAAAGTGCTGTGGAAAAAAAAAGTGCAAAATGCAAAAAAGTGCTAAAAAGAATATAAATATAAATATATAAAGTGCCGAAAAACTCAAGTGAATTCATATATTAGCCAGTTGATGTAAATGTCCAAAAAATGTGCCAAAGTGCTATCTTTAACCACTTCAATACAGGGCACTTTCACCACCGTCCTGCCCAGGCCAATTTTCAGCGCTCTCACATTTTGAATGACAATTGCGTGGTCATGCTACGCTTGTACACATATGACATTTTTATAATTTTATTCACAAAAATAGAGTTTTCTTTTAGTGGTATTTAATCAGCACTGGGTTTTTGATTTCTTACTAAAGAAAAAGAAAAAGTTTTTTTTATTTTCGGTCAGTAAATTTTGAAAATAAGTAATTTTTCTCCTTCACTGATGTGCGCTGATGAGGCGGCACTGATGGGCACTGATAGGCTGCACTGATGGGCACTGAGAGGTGGTACTGATGGGCACTGATGGGTGGCACTGATGGGCACTGACTAGCAGCACTATGGGCACTGATAGTGGGCACTGTTTAACTTTTCTGTAATCAGGGCACTGATGATCAGTGCCCTGATTACCTGTCCTAGACTCCCCTTTGATGAGCAGCCACTGATGGGCACGGACTGGCAGCACTATGGCCACTGATGGTGGGCACTGTTTAACTTTTCTGTAATCAGGGCACTGATTACCTGTCCTAGACTCCCCTTTGATGAGCAGCCACTGATGGGCACTGACTGGCAGCACTATGGCCACTGATGGTGGGCACTGTTTAACTTTTCTGTAATCAGGGCACTGATTACCTGTCCTAGGCTCCCCTTTGAGGAGGAGCCGCTGATCGGCTCTCCTCGCCACACACTCTGACAGTGTGAGGCGAGGAGAGCCGATAAGCGGCACTTCCTCATTTACATGTGATCGGCTGTGATTGAACACAGCCAATCACATGGGTAAAGTGCCACGTCATTGGCTCTTTACCAAGATCTGGGTCGTGCCGAGTCCTAGCGCGTGGCCGCACGCGAGAGAGAGAGAGGCCGTTCTGGGGCGTCGTCATATGATGTCGTCCCAGAACAAGAGCCGCACTGCTCCGCCGTCATTTGACGGTGGGCGGGCGGTAAGTGGGTAATAGTGAAAGGTGCTCATCAGTGAAAAGGTGCCACACTCCCCTCTTGCACCCCTACTCACCAGAAAAGGAGACCCTCTCTGGGTCAAATGTGGCCTTAAAGGGGAGTAGGGAGTCCTGGATATAAAATCTGGGTACCCTCCAGCCATTACCGCTCGCTTCACTTGAAAGTAGATATTCCTTAATAGGCTCAGCCCAAATAAATAAAAGAGATCCATAGTGAAGGATTGTAAAACTCCATTTTAATAATGCAGGTAGCAGGAATACTCACAAAACAGAGGATAAAAGATCGCATTGCGGTGATTACAATAAGCTTCCTAGAACGCCGTCTCTTCCTTTTTCACCTATAAAACTGCACAAATCCACCTTCTCCTGGCTCTGGCCTTGCTGAGCTGCTCCCCACTAAGCGTCCCAGTGGGGTGGGAGTGGAGAAGTTTCCACTAAGTGCTCATAGAGGCTTGTGAACAGCTAAATAAGCAAAAAACAAAAATTTGAATGGAAGTTAAATATTAACCACTTGCTGACCGCCGCACGACTATTTACTGTGGCAGTCAGCCCCGTACAGGCAAAGTGACGTAGTACTACGTCGCTCGCCTCACGAGCCTCTAGGGGGTGAGCGCGCTCCGCCAGAGGCATGCTCCCGCCCCCGCTCGTTCCCTGACACGTCCGCGCGAGTGACTGGCAGTTCCGATGTCCGCCGGTCACCCGCGATCTCCCGGTGCAGAGGGAGAATGACAGGCGGCTTTATTTACATCAGCCGTCTGCCTTTCTCCCTGATCTAACTGCAGAGATCATACGATCCTGTTATGTAGGATCATATGTCTCTGTGGTTACATCACTAGCCACGCCCCTTTACAGTTAGAAGCACGCCCCTAGGGACACAGTTAACCCCTTGATCACTAATAAAGTTAACTCCTTCCCTGCCAGAGTCATTTTTACAGTAACAGTGCATATTTATAGCACTGATTACTGTAGTAATGTCACTGGTACCCCCAAAAGTGTCAAAAATGTCAGTCAAGGGTCCGATCTGTCCGCCACAATATCGCAGTCCCACAAAATAAAAAAAAAATTAAAAAAAAAAAAAAAAAATCGCAGATCGCCGCCATTACTCGGCCGCCATTACTCGTTAAAAAAAATAAACAATAAAAATTACACAAATCTTTCCCTTAGTTAGTAAACACAATAACTTTTGCACAAACCAATCAAAATACGCTTATTGCGATTTTCTTTTACCAAACATATGTAGCAGAAAACAAATTGGCCTGAAATGTTACAGAAATTTTGATTTTTACATTTTTTTTGGGGAATTTCATATAAAAAAATTTGAAAAAGTTATTTTTTTCAAAATTGTCGCTCTTTTTTTGTTTATAGCGCAAAAATTAAAAATCGCACAGGTGATCAAATACCACCAAAAGAAAGCTCTGTTTGTGGGAAAAAATGGATTTTTGTAAGATCTTACCGTAAAATCCTTTTCTCTTAAGCTCATTGACAGACGTAGTCTTCTTGATTCTCAAGAGCTGGGTTATGTTGTCTCCGCAGGAGTAGGACTAGGCAGAAAGACAAAACGTTCTGGCTCCACCTTAGGGGCAGTCCCTGAGGGTATATCCTCTCCCTCTCTGCTACAGGGAATCAGTTCTGTTTTAAAGCAGTACAGAGAATTTAACCCAACCCAACTCAATGATAGAGGGGCGGGTACTACGTCTGTCAATGAGCTTAAGAGAAAAGGATTTTACGGTAAGATCTTACAAAAAAATCCATTTTTCTCTATCGCTCATTGACAGACGTAGTCTTCTTGATTCTCAAGAGCTGGGACATCCAGAAGCAGTGCCACAAAATGAGGGGTGGGATTGACAGAATCAAAATCCAATCTAGAAGGCCCAACCGGAGCCAACCAGAAGTATCAAAGGACTCATCGAGTAAACAGATGAGACCTACCCCACAAATCCTCGAGGTAGACCAATAGTCTCCTCAAACAGTGGCCTGCAGGAACCTTGCAGCCAGAAGAGGCATCTGACGATGCCATCACATAAACCTTATACAATATTGTAAAGGTATGAACCGACTACTAAACAGTCGCCTTGAAAAACCTGAACCACTGACGCCTGATGGCGGAAGGTCCAGGAAACTCTAAGCGCCCGAGTAGAATGCGCCTTAACAGGGAACGGGGGATCCCGACCCTTAGATAAAATAAGCCTATACCACAGTCTGTCTGATCCATCTAAAGATGGTCGCAGCAGAACAGGCAACCCCTTCTTAGGGCCATCCGTGATCACAAACAGTGAATCCGTCTTACAAATTGAATCCGTAGTATTCAAGTATATCCTGATCGCCCGAACTACATCCAAGGAATGCCATGCAAATTCTCGAGGATGATTGGGCTAAGGACATAGGAAGGACAATACACTGTCCTTATTCAATGAAACTTTGAAACCACCTTAGAAGGAAGGATGGATTCGGATGAAGAACAACCTTATCCCTATGAACCACCAGATCTGGGGAACAACAGTATAATGCAGCCAGTTCTGACGCCCTGCGTGCAGAAGTGATAGCCACCAAGAAGACTACCTTCTGGGATAAAGTAGGCAAGGGAATCTCCCTGATATTTTCAAAGGGAGGTGTCTGAAGAACCGACAGCACCAAATTAAGATCCCAGGATGGTAACGGCGCGTGCACTGGCAGAGCCAGGTGTCACACCCCCTGGATGAAATTCCGCACCAAGGAATGAGTAGACAAAAGCTTCTGAAAGAAGATAGCAAATGCTGAAACCAGACCCTTGATAACACTCAAGGCCAGCTTCTGCTCAACTCCCTGTTGCAGAAAGCCAATATTCGGACTACCGAATAAAGATGTAGATGGAACCCAAGGGATTCACATCACACAATATAAGACTTCCATGTACGATGATAATCTTTCTGGAAGTCGCTTTCCTTGTTTTAACTAGAGTAGGAATAACTGAAGCTGACAATCCCTTGTCCTTCAGCACCTGGGTCTCAATAACCAGGCCGTTTAAAACCAGCGATCGTAAAGCAGGATGGAAGATCGGTCCCTGAGACAGTAGATCCTCCCTGAGAGGAAGTCTCCACGGGACGTCCGCCATCAGTCTGACCAAGTCGGCGTAACAAGCTCGACGAGGCCAGTCCGGAGCTGCCAGGATTACTGGAATTCCTTCCTCCTCTATCTTGCGAAGAAGTCTTGGCAGTAACCCAAGAGGAGGGAAGGCATACATTAGCTGGTATTGCCCCCACGGGGCGATCAGTGCGTCTGCGGTTTCTGCTAGAGGATCGCGGGAGCGAGCCACGAATCTCTGAACTTTCCTGTTGAATCGAGATGCCAACAGATCCATATCCGGGGTGCCCCATCGTAGGCACAACTGGTGGAAAACGTCTGGATGGAGGGACCATTCCCCCTGATCCAGAGTCTGACGGCTGAGATAATCTGCCTGCCAGTTCTCCACCCCCGGAATGAACACCGCAGAGATTGCTGGAACAAATCGTTCCGCCCAGCGAAGAATGCAAGCCACTTCTTTGGCCGCTCGGACACTCTTGGTGCCCCCCTGGTGATTGACATAAGCCACGGCCGTGGCGTTGTCCGACTGGATCCGAACCGGGCTGCCCTGGAGCTGCTCGGTCCAGTGAATCAGACAAAGTCTGATCGCTCTCAGTTCCAATACATTTATCGGTAACCTGGATTCTTCCGGGGACCAAAGTCCCTGGACAGATAACTGACCGAGAATTCCTCCCCATCCGGATAGACTGGCATCCGTGGTCACTGTCGTCCAATATATTGGCAGAAATGACTTTCCCTGGCTGAGCATCGGAGACCGAAGCCACCAGACCAGAGACTCTCTGGTCTGTTTGCTCAATCGGATCTGATTGTCCAGGGATTCCGGATTCCGATTCCATCTGAGAGGAATCTCTTGCTGAAGAATTCGGGTATGGGACTGGGCAAATGGGACTGCTTCGAAGGAAGCCACCATCAACCCCAGACCCCTCATGCAAGTCCGAAGGGAAGACCAGCTGTTGGTGGACTGCTGATTGAATCTTTCGGAGTTTCCCTACCGGAAGAAAAAACTCTTGTCCTGACTGTGTCTAGAATTAGACCCAGATATTCGAGCCTCTGGGTGGGAACCAGAAATGACTTTTGCTGGTTCACCAGCCACCTGAATTCCTGTAAAGAAATCATAGTAATTTCTATGTTTTGTAGCAAGGTCTGAGGAGACTCTGCATGAAGCAGAAGATCGTCTAGGTAACCTAGAATCGATATGCCTCTTTGGCGCAGAAGTGCCAACATTGGGGCCAACACCTTCGTGAAGACCCGCGGAGCCGTGGCGAGACCGAGAGGTAACGCCACAAACTGATAGTGGTTCTCTTCTACGGAAAAACGTAGAAACCGCTGATGTCCTGCGAAAATGGGAATGTGAAGATATGCGTCCTAGATGTCTATGGACGCTAGGACATCCCCTGGATGCAGAAAGGCTGCTACTGTGCGAATGGACTCCATTCTGAATCTTCTTATGTAGACAAAAGAATTGAGTGCCCTTAAGTCCAGAATTGGACGCACTTTGCCCTCTTTCCTGAGTATTGTAAATAGGTTTGAATAAAAACCCCTGAAAGCGTTCTGTCCAAGGAACGTGGACTACCACTCCTTGTTGTAGTAAATCTGTGACTGCTCTCCACAGATCGTCTAAACGATCCGGGGATAGTCGGCTATTGGAAGGGAAGAATCGCGCCGGTGGGAGAGATCGAAGCTCGATCTTGTACCCTGACCTTATGACTTCGCAAACCCATCTGTCCGGGACTCTGGAAAGCCATGGATCCGGGAACCGGCGAAGACGTCCCCCCACCCCAGTTATGGGTGGGGGGCGCACCTTCAGGCTTTGGACGGTTTATCTTCAGGTCTAGAGGGGGCGGGCTTTTGCTTGCCCGACCAACGACCCCTGACGCCTCCTGCAGGAGCTTTGGAGGACTTAATTTTTTCACCCGCGGGACGAAAAAAACCTCTTGTGAGCAGAAAAAGAAGGCCCTCGTCTTTGACGAGTTCCTTTACCTTTAAAATTTTGCGGTAAAAAGGTGCTCTTTCCACCCGTGAGATCCTTAATGATCTCATCTAAGTTGGCTCCAAATAGACGCTCTCCTAAAAAGGGGAAATTAGCCAATGCTTCTTTGGAACCTTGGTCGGCTAACCAACCTTTTAGCCACAGTGTACGCTTGAGAACCACCGCTGAGACAGATGCTCGCGCCAATAATGAAGTGGCGTCTAACGCCGCATCACACACAAACTGTAACCCCTGTATCATCTGTTCCAACAAATCTGATACCGCCTGAGGGACCTCTTCTAGGTCCCGGCGTAACCACTTGGTCCATACAGTTACAGCCTGCGAAACCAGACCAATAGCAATTATTGGTCTGAAAGCTGATCCAATCAAGGTAAACATGGTGCGAGACATAGCTTCTATCTTGCGATCCACTGGATCTTTAAAAGACGGAGCGTCTTCTAGAGGAATAACCGTGGCTTTATTCAATCTAGCAATTGGTGAATCCACCACAGGTGGTTCTGTCCATTACTTAATGAGGGTTTCCTCAAACGGATAACGCCTGTTAATGCGTTTAGAAATAGTAGAAATGCGTTTTGGCAGACTCCATTCTTCTTTGATTGGATTGCCAAAACATTTGGGCAATGGAAAAAACCTTCGCCACTAGATGCGTTTTTAGTCCCAAAAGGGATTTCAGTTTCAGCTATTTCTGACGGAATACCCTGTAATCTTAAGGTCTCTTGAACAGATACCATGAGTGCGTTTACCAACGCTTCCTCTCTGGCTATGGCTGATGCCGAAACATCCTCCTCACTGTCTGAAAAGACAGTACACGAGACACCAATACCAGATGAAGTACCTGCAACTGCAGAAATAGGCTCAGAGTCTGAATCCGAGGTTTCAGATAATAAGGGGTTAGGCGGGGGTCGCTTACTTGCGCCCTGTCCCTGACAAGCCACTTCCACCCGGGACACAAGCTTCCATAATAGCGGACAATGATTTAATCGTCAGTGGGGTGCTGGAGGATCCCGCAGACCCCTCGAGGGGATCCGGAGGAGATACATGAGTGGCAGGGTCCATGATAATTCAGGACACCTTTGCCAGAAAACACAAAAAAACTTTTTTTTTTTTTTTTTAAATAAAAAATACCTCTTTTTTTTTTTTTTTTTTAATTTTTTTTTTTTTTTTTTTTTATGTGTCTCCCCCTAGCGCAATAGCGCCCCTCAGAGTACCTGCTTCTCGATCCCACAGAGAGAGAGAGGGACCCCCAAGGCTCACCAACCGATGCAGTGAAGTTTCCAACCAACTGCAGTCAGCGTCTGTCTTTACAGACTGGAAGGAGCTGTTGCTTTTTCCCGGGTAGAAGGACATGGCTCCGCCCCCTGTGTACGCCTACCGGCGTTCCCAGCTCTCCACGAGGTAGCTGGGCTCATGAAACATGGCCGCCCCCATATAGGAGACATTAGACTCCAAAAACATGGCGGCCGGCGTGACCTGAGGACATGCATGCACCTGGTCTACGGCAAAATGGCGGCGGACCGCCGAAAACATTTTTCCCAGCACATCCACCTGCATCTCTGCTGAGTGGAGATTGATAGATCTACAGGAGATACACTACAAATAAGGTAGGATTATACCTCCTATGTCTGCTGTAATGCTACAGTCTGCTGGGTAGAGTGTTAGCTCTCAAACCAAGTCCACTTCCCACAAACACATACTGTATTTACAAGGGGGACTTTTAGTGTCAGATATATACTGACCATGTATGGAGGGGCCCATAATTCATACTGCCTCATAACGAGGAAAGAAAAAAGGGAACGTTTACTCACCATACCGAACCGACAGGCACCCTCTCTTCACAATACCCTCTCCACCGGGGTGGGGGTTTGTGGACCACTCCGGACGCCTCGACTCTCAGGTTCCTGGCGTCCAAGCGAGACTTTTAACTCGCAAGGTCAGTCCCTCCACTGGGACTCCGTCGCGGCCGACCCAGCGCGGAGCTCTGGTCTGCACGCGCTCGTAGGCAGAAACCGGGGTGACCACTGGATCTCAACATCCAGCCCGTCGCCCGGCCCCGCATACTTACTTGAATGTGTCGCGGCCGACCAAGCGCAATGCAATGGTCTGCGCGCGCTCGTAGGCCGGCTGGGGTGACCACTAGTGTCGCCCAGTCCGGCGTTTTTTGCTTGAAGATCTCACAGGAAAAACACTGGAGAAAAAACTACCTAAAAAATATTTCTTCTAAAGAAAAAATCTTGCCAGGACCAAAAAGATCCCAGCAAGGAGCTTAGGTCCTTACTCCTGACTAGACAGAAAAAAACTGATTCCCTGTAGCAGAGAGGGAGAGGATATACCCTCAGGGACTGCCCCTAAGGTGGAGCCAGAACGTTTTGTCTTTCTGCCTAGTCCTACTCCTGCGGAGACAACATAACCCAGCTCTTGAGAATCAAGAAGACTACGTCTGTCAATGAGCGATAGAGAAAAAAGGACGTCAATTTCATTTGGGTACAGCGTCGCACGACCGCGCAATTGTCCGTTAAATTCATGCAGTGCCGAATCTCAAAATACCCCCTGGTCTTTGAGCAGCAAAATCCTCCGGGCTTAAGTGATTAAAGGTAGAAATGATGTAAAAGCCACCATGCTTGGAGCTGGGCTTTAAGCACCACAACCAATAAGAGAGTGCTTGTAATTTACTGGTATGGAACACCAAAGAATTGTTTGAGTGTTTGATGCCACTCCCTACTTAGATTGTAAGCTCTAACGAGCAGGGCCCTCTGATTCCTACTATATTAATGTGTATTGTATTTGTATTGTCTACCCTCAAGTTGTAAAGCGCTGCGTAAACTGTCGGCGCTATATAAATCCTATATAATAATAATATATAGTATGTACTTATGTATACAGATTTAGTCTCTAATCACACGTCACCTGCCTTGCTGCATGTTTTGTGCGGTTTCCAGCGAAAGAAAACTAGATAAGGGTGAAGAGTTGGGAATTTATCTGCACTTTACCATAATAGTCACTTTTTGCACCTTAATCAATTTCTTTATTTATTGATATATTTATTCACACATCAATATTATTGATATATATCATTTTTATATTTGCACTATTTTCATGAAAGTGTGTCTATAATTATTGCATTTGATATTTATATTCACAGTTATTTAGTTATCATCAATATATTTGTTACATGTGCTTTATATAATGGTGACAGTCACTATTTTTAGTATACATAATTTGGTTTATTTTCATTGGTGAGTGCGGCCATTATATATCATTATATCATTTCATTTCAAGGATGAAGAGTAACGCATGTAAATTGTGCTGAAGGCTGGCCATACACATATAGATTTTCCTTGTTCAACCTGCAGGCAGATTCCTCCATCCTCACTACACAGCGTGTATGGATCAGTCCCACGCTGCAGCTATTATACTCTGACAGCTGATGCCAGCGGCTGCAAGACTACCTGAACAGCAGCTGCATCTGAATGGATGCAGCTGTGGTTTGGCTGACATTTCTCTGCATAGCTCTTTCAATTTTCCAATCGAAGAATGTCAGGCAGGAGAATGCCAACAGGCCGCTGTTAGAAATCAGGGGGCCCCATGCAGCTTACCTGGCAGGGCGTGCCCCCCCCCCCAAAATTTATTAAGACAATATTTTCACTAACAATACACTAAAATCATTATTAGTGGACACAAACATAACCGAGAATTAGTCTTTTTTTATTGTTTTTTACATTAAAAAAAAAAGAAGAAAAAAAAAGTGCAACTTTTTTTTTTAAATGTTAAATGTTAAAAATTTTTACAATTTTATTTTACAATTTTTTTTTAAAAAGGGGGGCACACGGGAAGGGGGGTCAGAAGCAGGCAGAACAGGGAGGGGGGGGGAATCGGTGTCGGAGAAGCAATTACAGGAATGATGCCCTGTGTGTGTGTCTCTTCCTGCAGCAGCTGAAAACTAGCTTTCAGCTGCTGCAGAGAGCCACACAGGCCTTCCTTCTGTAACTGCCCCTCCTCCCAACCGCACAGATTCCCCATGCTCAGAGAAAGGGAATACAATAAGACACGTGGCCACTGACTAAAACTAGAGGAAAAACGGTTTAACCTTAAAATACGTAGGGGGTTCTTCACTGTCAGAGCGGTAAGGATGTGGAATTCTCTTCCACAAGCAGTGGTATCAGCAGGGAGCATCGATAATTTCAAAAAACTATTAGATGGGCACCTTAAAGACCACAACATACAGGGGTATACAATGTACGGTTAACAGCAAACACACACACACATCATAGGCTGAACGGATGTCTTTTTTCAACCTCACAAACTATGTAACTATGCTGTTGGGGCCCCCGTGTGGCCGGGCCCCCTACAGGATGACTGGTGGTCCCCCCATCCCTATCAGCGGCCCTGCCAACAGGACCACCCTCTAAGTGAATTTTGTCGAGTTGATCAGGAACCAGTCAAAACTCAATCGGTGTATGGCCACACAATGGACCTATAAGGGACTGTTTCAGCAATGCATACATAATACATAGGTCTGAATAGAGCCTTATTGGAGAGCTGCATGAAATCATACATCTAACATAGAACACTAAGACACAAAGTAAGTGACACAGTAGCAGAAATTCACTTGTAGGAGTCCCAATCCTGCACAGGCCTGCAAGACGTTATTTTAATTGAAAACTTCTTATCTATCTGTTAGATGTTTGAGTCTGCTAATGTGAATTGGCTGACCAGAGATAAGATCTGTGCCAGCAGAAAAGTGAATTAAGGACAGAGCATGCTTCAGCTGAACTGTATCCTGCTGCGAAAAGAATTATCACACGTTCTAAATATATTATTTTTATTATTATTACTATTATAAAAAATATTAGTAGCAGCTTACCTGGTATGTTAATGTGTAGAACAATTGCTACTGCTGTGGAGCTTTCAGCACTGAAAAACAGTAAGGATAAGAGAGTGTCACCTAAATCTGCCTTAAAATATAAGAACACAACAATGCAACTAAGAACTTTTCTAAAGCCATATATGTTTGCATCCACATCAAGTAAACTCGCATGTGGCTATGGAAGTAGGAGCTCTGCAGGGACTGACTTATCTCAGAGGAAAAAACAATGGTGAGCCAATGTAGTCTTATCTTGGCTCGTTGTCATTTTGAATTTGGTGGAGGGTCACGGAATTTTTGTTATATTATTCTCTTTTTTTTTTTTATAGATTTTTTCTATTATTACATTTTTATAATTCTATACCACATTTGTCCCCAACTTTAACCTCTGTCTTGTGACCTCCTTTTAGGTCACATTGGTTTTTTTTGGTGAAAGAAGGTTCTTCAACCTTCTTCTGAGCAGACTCAGCCAGGAAGCACCAAACAGGGTTGTAGAGTTGGCTATAAACATGACAACATTCTCTCAAATGACCATAAAAAGCCGGGTCTATTATATATTCCGTAACGTGTTTCTAAGGTGTAATGCAAAAACTTCCACTTCCTGAAACCTAAACACCTAATCGAACCCATGAAATAAACCCAAATATATCATGGCTCATGATAAAGGCCTAACGGTTGAAATGCGTTAGCTATTACTGCCCGTTTTACACTAGTATCTGAATAACCTTGTGATGCATTTTTAGCCGATGTTTGTGGCACTCGCCTTTTCCGTGACTGATTAGGATGGAGGTTGTGGAGACCTTTTCAGGCAGAAGGCCCGTACACACGCGTCGAAAATTGGCAGGGAATTTTCAGCCAACGTCCGATCTGCCGATTTTCGGCTTGTTAGTATGATGCTTCCGACAACCGACTCCGACTTTTCGTCTGGTGTGCAGACTATAAAATTTTTGTTGGCCGTCAACACAACGGCCGATTTTCGTGCAGTCAGTACAGATTTCGACAGGGAAAAATCTGATGAGCAAGTCTGGGCATGCTCAGAGAAGAAAGAACACAAAGAAAACAAACCAACACATGACATCACTTCTGAAGTAGAATTTTGTTGGCTGAGAAAATTTGTGTGCAGTCTAGGCCCATTTAAAACAAAGCACAACTTGGACAAAAGTCGGACAATCAGTCGGCCGATAATCGTAGCGTGTACGGGGCTTTAGTGCCTTGTCAGAGGTGGATGCTCAGACACGCCTGTTTCCACTCCTAGTGAAAGGTATTAAAAAAAAATCCCAAAAAGCTTTATTAAACCTGAACTTCGTAATAATAACTGATTTTGTTTACTGGCATTTCTAAACAGTGGCCAAAAGGTTTCAGCAAAAGCATGGTGGTCATCAACCCATACCATTAGCCAAGTGAAAGAGACCACAAATTGGTTTCTCCTCAATAAAAAAAAAAAATAGAGGCTTTCCTCAAAGATTTTGTCTTTAGGGTCTAAAGAATTTGAATGTCCTGGAGGAATCACTATCTCCCGTCTGATTTTAAATGCAGGTTGTTGAAGCTTTGATGGAAGTAGTCAACCTCAACAAGGAGCCAAACCTGAGCAGAACCCTCCTTTCTAGACCCTCTACAACTCCCTACTCTTTATTCTTTTACTCTGACTTTCACTTTTATCTCCAACAATTATTTGCAGGGAGCGGTAGATCTCTAGACAATCTATCCATCTCATTTCCTTTTGGCTCACCCAGGAACTGTTGAACGTTGGCTTACTGATATTAGAAACCCCCCAAACAGATCAAAACATGATCAAGATTAGCCATAATTGTATTATTTTTTTTTTTTTTGAGGAGGGGGAATCTAACAACTTTGATATAATCCTTGATAAAAAGCCTGGAATAATGTATCACTGTTTTGTACCGCTCTAATTGAGTGTTTAAAAACTTGAAGAAAAAAATTAATAAAATGAAATGAAGCCAAATTGTATCTCAATATTAGGTTTACATTTTGGATAAAGCAGTTAGGGGTTAGGACCTTTGTCAGGATTTACTGCCCTATGTGGCTCTTGGGAAGATTTCCCTTCACTGTCCAGGTGTAATTTTCCTTAGGCTACGCAGGGTTTTTTTTTTACAGTAACGGCTACAAGATTGTGGAATTCTCTACCACAAGTGGTAGTAACTGCGGGGAGTATGGCTACTTTTAAAAGACTCTTGGACGTACATCTCAAGGATCAAAACATTCAGGGGTATGAGAAATAATTACGTCCAAACACACCATCACCTACAGAGTTCGAACTGGATGGACTATTGTCTTTATTCAACCTCAACTACTATGTAACTATGTGATCTGTACCCTGTCAATATAAATCCCACATAATGCTGTATACATATCTTTCTTAGTTTGGTGAAATCTCGGCTGGTTTAGCAGGAAATTGCGGAGATTCAAACCATTATTGGGCAGGCTGAATGTACCAAGTTGATTGAATTATTAACTTGGGTACCACCAGCCTGCCGGATTCGCTTCCGATAATTGCAAGAGGCTGCTTTAGCCACTAGCGATAATCACTGTCTTCCCCCTCCCGCACCCGCTGGGGGAAGACAATGGACCGGCAGGAGGGACTCCCCTGTCAACAGTCTGTGTGATGGTGGAATCGCACAAAATTCCTACCGTCTATGGGCCACCTTACTCTTCTATTTCAGTCCATTGCCATTTCCCTTCAATGATCTACTTCAGTCCATTGCCATTTCCCTTCGATGATCTACTTCAGTCCATTGCCATTTCTCTTCGATGATCTACTTCAGTCCATTGCCATTTCCCTTCGATGATCTACTTCAGTCCATTGCCATTTCCCTTCGATGGTCTACTTCAGTCCATTGCCATTTCCCTTCCATGGTCTACTTCAGTCCATTGCCATTTCCCTTCAATGATCTACTTCAGTCCATTGCCATTTGCCTTCGATGATCTACTTCAGTCCATTGCCATTTGCCTTCGATGATCTACTTCAGTCCATTGCCATTTGCCTTCGATGATCTACTTCAGTCCATTGCCATTTGCCTTCGATGGTCTACTTCAGTTCATTGCCATTTCCCTTCGATGGTCTACTTCAGTCCATTGCCATTTCCCTTTGATAGTCTACTTCAGTCCATTGCCATTTCCCTTTGATAGTCTACTTCAGTCCATTACCATTTCTCTATGATGATCTACTTCAGCCAATTACCATATCCCTTCAATGATCAATTTCAGTCCATTACCATATCCCTTCAGTCTACTTCAGTCCATTATCATTTCTCTTCGATCCACCATCAGTTTACAAGACCTATTGATTGGGTAGATTTGTAAGTTCCCAATACTCGGTTTTCTTTGTGGAATAAACTCTGGGTGGGCTCTTTCATATTAGTATGGCACCCTCATTCCTCCTATGCTTTGCTGACATGTAACCAGAACCGGAAAAGGAGGAAAAAACTCCAAGAGGTATAGCAAAACAAGAAACAATTTTTTTTAGCAGAGTAGGGGATGGCAAGCAAGGAACAGCTAAAAAGTATTAATCTACAGCTTCTTCTTGTCAGTATCTGCAAATGAGCAGCAAAACGAAAGTACTTGTAGTTGTAAACCTCAGACATGAAATATCCAAATGTGTACTCGTACCATTTGAGAGCACCAAGTGTAATTTCTGTCTGCTGCTTCATTCCTCTGCTATTAGCATGAGTCGCTTCTGACAATTTTTTCTGACACCAAGAGAAAAATGGTGACAGGGTAAAAGCTTCAGCTCTGTTCCTGTGTGGAGGGGGTATCTGCCTTCCCTCCAATCAGCTCTCAGAGCTCTCCTCCCTGAGCTATTCAGAGTGTTACTTCAGGTCTCCGCCCCCCTTTTTTCTGACAGCTCAGACAAGATTTATAAATTATAGACTTTGAACTGATGTAGAGAAGAGTAGATTGCGGATAAACAGATACAACATACAGTTGTGCTCATAAGTTTACATACCCAGGCAGAATTTATGTCTTGGTCATTTTTTACGAGAATATGAATAACAACACAAAAACTTTTCTTTCACTCATGGTTAGTGTTTGACCGAAGCTATAGATTATCAATCAATCAAATCGGCTGTTGTGACTGGGAGGAACAGCGACAACACAGAATCTAGTGGTGATCACTGTAGTAGTTCTGCCTGCTACTGTGATTTCCAGTGACTTCCACCATGGAGATCAGTCAGGTATGGCACATACACAAGTAAACTGATTTAAGCTTGGCCAATGAAACAATCCAAAATATCCATATCTAAACTTTAACAAAATGTAAGTACTGGAATTCTTAAAAATAAAAATCTATGCCTAATATACCATTCATCAGCCATCAGTTTGATATTAGAAAGTAAATATCAATGGCTCCATTATACCTAAAAGTCAACCATAAACGAAAAAAAAAAAAAACATCAAAACTGAAGAGTTATACTAAAGTAATTATGCAACAACCAAGAAAATCCCTGACTTCAGCAGCTGTCACTTAGGCCACATAAAGGTTTCATTCTTTGGCACAAAGCTAATGAGATCTCTAAGTGTTCCAGACAGCCAACATGCATGCAGAATAAAAAGAAAAGAACAAAGTCTTGTAACTTTAAAGACATTCACTAAAACCCACTGACACCTGCCGATAGCGAACTCTGGTCAATAGATAACATGGAAATGTGATGCATAAAGGTCATTGGTACATATGGACAATATCATATCGGAATTCTAGACCCTTCCACTGCTTTAAAGTGTATGTACACTCCAACCATAAACTTCTCTTAGTTGGGCCCTTTTGGAAAGCAAAAAGTGCAGAAAAAATTGGTGTTCATCCAACCAGAATACTTAACTGCCTGCAGAGAAAGAGAAGAGAGCACGGGAAGTTATCAGGTAGCATTGTTCCTTGCTATCTCTGAGGACTACAAAACACCCCCTTTCCTGTTGCATAGCTCCCGACTGTATGAGTTAGAGGGACTGTCCCTGATTTGGAACGCAGTCCCTCATTTTGGTCTGATCTATATAGTTGCATATAAAATGCACTATTTATGTATCAAAAAGTGTTTCCCAGTGCTAAACCTTTCATTCAATTTCTTAATTGCATTTGTAAATTCCATAAGCCAGTATAAAGGAATAGAAGTGGTTAAAAAAAAGGCACTTGTTGGTTTAACCAATCATTTTTCCACCAGGGTGCCCAAGCACCCTGAGGTGCCTTCAGGCTTATTCAGGGGTGCCTTGGCAAAATGCCTAAAAATTGTCCAAAAATTGTATGCATGCCAGCCACCTGCTGGCATGCATACAGTTTTTGGACAATTTTTAGGCATTTTGCCAAGGCACCCCTTGGTAAGCCTGCCTGGACAAATCCATGGGTTTTCATTGTGCACCATTACAGCCTTCCCGCTGCTGTTGTTCTAACAAACAATGATGTCATTGGTTGATAAGCATGTCAGGTGCCTGCATAGCATTCTTGTTTGCCAATCCCCTACCCCTCGCCATCAGCATTGAGGTCACATTAGCTGAGTGTGGGAGTCAAAATGAGGGAAAGGAGAAACACTGGACTACTAGTCAGTACCAGTGTACAAAGGTGCATTTGCTTGTAAGAATAAAACACCTCTAACACTGGGTGTGATATATGTGTGGATGTTGCTGCATTATGTAAAACTAATAGTTTAATTTTTTTACATTTTAAAATGGAGTGCCTCAAGATTGTTCATAATTTTCAAGGGTGCCTTGACTGAAAAAAAGGTTGAGAGACACTGGTATAACCAGTGGCGGCCCGTCCACTGGGGGTGCAGGGATGCTGCCCCCCATCCATGCGTCCAGCCCCCTAATCTACATGCAGGGCGCCGAACGCATGGATTCCAATGGGGTTTTTTTTTTAAGCACCTGATTAGAGCCAGAGGCTGTAATAGGCGTCAAAAAAAAGGGTGGGCTTGGGGCGCAGAGCACTGCGCCCTGAGTCCACCCAGTTGTGGGACAATAGCGAATGAATATTCGCTATTGTCACACGGATTCTCCTCCTGGCCAATCAGGAAGCGGGTCCTGAGACCCGTTACCTGATTGGCCAAAATGAGAAGCCATGCCATTGGCCAAGGAGGAGGAGGAGACGTGGGAGACTGAGGGGGAAGCCACCGCCGCCTACCTGCCCTCCACATGTCCAGGGTGAGTGAGCCAGTGACCCTGTATGGTGTGCGGGCTGGTGTCTGGGGGGGGGGGGGTATGGTGTGGTCCGTCTAACACCCCCCCTGGCCCTAGGAGCACTAGCCGCTAATAGGTGTCCCTCATTGCCATTTTAGAAAGTTGGGAGGTATGCTGTTGCGGAGAAGAGGGGGGAGGTGTTTTGTAGTTCGAATACACTCCCTATCTTAGGGTGAGGACAGGAAGTGTGTTAGTGGAAGAATTACCTGGTTCAAATAAAGAGAAAAGTGTAAAAAAAAAAGAAAATAGCAGACAAGTTCAATACCTCTATATATAGAACTAGACCACCAGACCTCTGAAGGAATGCTGTGCTATCTGGCAATGTCAGTACCAGATCCTTGAATTCCTGTAAATTGCGAGGTGGGGCCTCCATTGATCGGACTTGTTTTCCCAGCACATCCCACAGATGCTCAATTGAATTGAGATCTGGAGAAATTGGAGGCCAAGTCAACATCTCAAACACGTTGTTCTGTTCTTCTGGTGCCATTTCTTCCCCAGGTAAGTGACGCACAAGCACCCGGCCATCCACATGATGTAAAGAAAGCGTGATTCATCCAACTACTTCACACAGCATCCTGGTGCCATCTCTTCCCCAGGTAGGTGACGTACATGCACCTGGCTATCCACATGATTTAGAACAAAACATGGCCACCTTCCATTGCTCCATGGTCCAGTTCTAATGCTCACGTGCCCATTGTAGGCACTTTTGGCAGTGGACATGGGTCAAGTATATTAATTAGGGCTTAGACATGGTGTACAAGGCTCTGAGGAAGAGGCGAAGCCTCGAAACGTGGAAGCCTTCATGCTCCAGAGGACGATACACCCTATTGGTTCAGATGTTGATGGCAATACATCCATTTGATATGCTTGTACCAAGAACTTGTTTGTGAGTATTTTTTAAACCTTTTAACCACTTGCCGACCAGTCACTGGGACTGTACTGTGGCAAAGTGGCTCGATTCCGTCCAGCGACGTAGACCTACGTCACTGGACTCCTCCCCTTGTGGGCGGCGCTCGCGCGCCGCCGGAGGCTCGCTCCCGCTGTTTTCAGTCACAGCGGGAGTCGGGCCAGGGGAGGAGCGGCGGCAATCGCCGCTGCTCTTCCCCGATCGTCGGGGAATCGAGTGTGGAGATCCGCCCGCTTGTGTAAACAGAGCGGGCGGATCTCCCAAGTGACAAACAGTGACAGACTGCAGGGTTCAGCATAGCTGAACCTGCGATCTGTCCCTGTGTCACTCAGTCACCTCCCCCCACACACGTCAGTAAGCACCAGGCATACATTAACCCCTCCCTCTCCAATAAAATTAACCCCTTCCCTGCCAGTGTCATTTTTACAGTAACAGTGCATATTTATAGCACTGATTACTGTAGTAAGGTCACTGGTACCCCCAAAAGTGTCAAAAATGTCAGTCAAGGGTCCGATCTGTCCGCCGCAATGTCGCAGTCCCGCAAAACTAATCGCAGATCGCCGCCATTACTCGTTAAAAAAAAAAACACCAAAAATGACAGAAATCTTTCCCTTAGTAAACGCAATAACTTTTGCGCAAACCAATCAAAATACGCTTATTGTGATTTTTTTTACCAAACATAGGTAGCAGAAAACAAATTGGCCAAAAATTTTGAAAAAATTTAGATTTTTTACATTTTTTGGGGGGGAATTTCATATAAAAAAATGTGAAAAATATTGTTATTTTTTTCCAAATTGATGCTCTTTTTTTGTTTATAGCGCAAAAAGTAAAAATCGCACAGGTGATCAAATACCACCAAAAGAAAGCTCTGTTTGTGGGAAAAAAGGACGTAAATTTCATTTGGGTACGGCGTCGCACTGCCGCGCAATTGTCAGTTAAAGTTGCACAGTGCCGAATCGCAAAAAGTGGCCCAGACGTAAGACAGCAAAATCCTCCGGTGGTAAAGTGGTTAACAAATAAAATCTTTGTAGAGGATAATGCACTAGGCCAATGTGCCCTTGTGTTTGTTTTTTGATTTTTGTGGACCCGGGTCAGCATGGACCGGTCTACCGCTATGCAGCCCCATACACAACAAACTGCGATGCCCATTTTTCTGCTTTCAACAAATCAACTTCAGGGACAACAGGTTTACTTGTTACCTAATATATCTCACCTACTTTAAAGGATGAGTTCACTTTTGAAAAAAAAATAAATGCACATTAAACATAAACAAAATGTACATTTACTTTTTTTTTTAACAAGAGCCTGGAATACATTGCACCCGCGATCAGATCACAGTTGCCATTCACCCTCTCTATGTGTCCTGTTTACCATTGTCATCAATTAAAGTAAAAGAAAATCCCAAATTTTGGCATGACAGTAATGGAGGGGAAATCTTCTATTGGGGGCACTAGTTCTGGTGACACGGCATGATTCCCTAACTTCCTGTTTGGCTATGGGACAGGAAGTGAAGGGAAATCTCCCCAGTGGGACACAGATGGAATAAAAAAAAAAATGACAGGAGTTATTACCCTCCCTTATTCTAGCCAAAATGTAAAAAAGTTGTGCCTTTAGGTCTACTTTAAAGTTAAACTCCACAACTTTTGTTGAGACAAAACCAATCCCCTCTGGGTGATCAATGCACATGGGATCAGCAGGATTATAACATACATTGTAGCCAATCCTACCTTTTCTCTGAAGAAATAGCTGTTTGTTTCATTTGGTCTTTGCAAGATTGATTCCTGAACAGGAGGATCAGCACTCATCCCCACCTGGAGCATTCCCAGTGTTCTAATGAGGAAAGCTGCAGGGTTTCCATTCTTTAGAATCTATTAACCCTTTCACACAGCCAGACCGATCCGACCATCCATTGCCCTCTATGGAGCTGTGGATTTTAACAGACGTGTTTGTTGACACCCACCGATATCCGAACCAATCCTATCCGCTATAAACAGACCGGAGGGGATCTGTTCCTCATCCATCTGATGGATCGGATCGGATGGAAGTGGGTGTAAATAGACAGGTGGTCCATTTACATCCAACCACCCATAGAGGAGAGCGGGCTGTCTGTGTCCCCTCTACATAAGCATGTGAAAGGGGCCTTAGGGCTCGCTCAAACTAGTGCGATGGCAGACATCCCATGTGATTCCCACCGCATTGATGTGTAGATCACATGCGATGTCTGTACGATACAAACTGCATGGCTAAATTTGCATCGCATTCGGAACAAACTTGTGCAGGACCCTTTGTTTTGTCCGCTTCAGAATCGTGTGTGAACAGCCATGCGATCTGCTTCTGAAAATTGCGCTGCGTTTTGCAAGCTGATCGCGGGGTGTCATTAAATTAACATACACTTGGCAATCGTTTTGCATGAGCAGGTTGTGATTTTGATGGTGTGAACTTGCAGTGAATTCGCACCACATCTAGTGTGAACTGGCCCTTACATACTGCTCTATAGCAAAATTTTAGTGCGTTTTGCTGTGTTTCAGATGCTTTTCTGGTGCCTGCACCTGTGAAAAATGGACATGTGACTCAAAAACGCACCAAAAATGCAAATCGGGTGCGTTTTGACTGTGGTTTCCATTTATTTCAATGGGAGGCTGTGTTTTTGGTGCGGTTTTCAAAAATACACTAAAGATGCAGCATACAGGACAAAGCTGTCAGATCCCCGCTGTCCTCTATGGGGGAATCGGATGGGAACGGACCGTCTGTCCACTCCCATCCGCTGGATGGATGGAAAATAGGGTTTCCATCCGTCTGGATTTTATGGATTGGATCGGATCAGATGTCAGTGGACATGTCTCTGCTGACATCCGATGCCCCATAGAGATGCATAGGGAATCTGTTCGGATCTGCCTGAAAAACTGACAGGCGGATCTGAACGGTCCGCTAGTGTGAAAGGGGCCTTAGACATCATTCACACAGGTGCATGCAACATCATTACTGTTACATTGCATTTATTCTGTTTTATTCATGTGCAATTTAAAGAAACAACATCTTTATTCAATTTACACCGGTGCGACTTGTCATGCGATCTGACAGTTCCAAATGACATGACAAGTCACACCCCATTGCTGGCAATGGAACCTTTCATGTCGCATTAATGTTGAAAAAGATTCCTGCACTACTTTCTTACCGATTTAATTGCAACTTGCATAGACTTCTGTTAAAGCGGTAGTATCCCGCTTTTTGACACTTTTACCTACAGGTAAGCCTATAATAAGGCTTACCTGTAGGTACAAATAATATCTCCTAAATCGCTCTGAAGGTCCGGGGAGACCTTCAATTTATTTGCCGGGAGCTTTCCGGAAAATCACTCCCGCACGCTGGAGCCGCCGAACCAGGAAGAGACGGCGAGGGATCATGGCAGCGCCCGCAGCGATGTCCGGGGGTCCGTGTCGGGGCTTCGTTCTAAGGTAAGTTACACATAATGGGCTAGTATGCGATGCATACTAGCTCATTATGCCTTTGTCTTGCAGGTTTTTTATTTTATTTTTTTTTTATTTTAGGGTTTACAACCGCTTTAAATGAAGTTGCAATGAAATTGGCGTTGCAATTCGCACTGATGTACGGCTTTGAAATCCCGCTGAAGTAGCACAATTTCAATGCTGCACTGGTGTGAACTAGGGCTTAGGCTGGGTTCACACTGGAGTGTGAAGTGGCTCCCAGCAGGGGTCCAGGGTGTCTTGTTCACCATTTCAGGTCCAAATTCAGTATTAATCTATGGCTGAATTTGGACCTGAAAAGGACCAAAAGACGCACACAAATTTCCTGCAAGCCGCCTTCCGCAGCTGTCCCGGAGCTGTATGAACCTTCTCCATTGAGAGCCAGTCACAGTCTCCTGACATGTGAATTGGATGTGGGGGAAACCTTCATCCGATTTGCAGCAGTGTGAACCCAGCCTTAAAGAAATTTGCAAAATTAGAAACCTTTACCTGCAAAAAACTTCTTTCTCGGCTCGTACAAGAAATAAGGAGCGCAGTTGTCACCAGGAAGGCTTAGAGAACAATAAAATCATTGTCAGCTTTCTAACCCCCCCCCCCCCCCCCCCCGGACTCTAATATAAATGTGCTTTTGTAAGTGTTTACTAGGGCAAGATTATATTCAGAGTTGCTTTCTAAAGAGTAATCCACGTTCGGATTGTTTTTCAGAAAGCATTTTTTTTCGGGCGGTCAGGAGGTGATGTTCGCTCTAGAATGGCATAACTGCCCTCTGAATGCGACAGCGGTGCTAACGTTTGCCTCACTGCGATGCAAAGCATCACAGCCACAGCGTATGTACCCCCCCTCCCCCTCCGCTGCCTTTACCGGCCAGGTTCACACATGTACAGCTGTGGTTTGCATTTCAGGGTCCGATGTGGTTTTGCTCACTGGTTCAGGAGCAATTCAGGTGCAAATTTTTACTTGAATTCGCACCTAAACCGGACCCAAAATCGCACAGGACCCTTTTTAGAAATGGACTGTGGCTGCCTCGGACATGTGTGAACAGGCTCCACTAAAATGTTCGATTAACATGGTAAGCGAATCGGATGCGGTTAAAAATCCATCCGATTCACATATATGTAAACCGAAGAGGGGAGTGGTTAACGGGGTGATAAAAACATAGACTTTATGTGCATCCAGTAGAGATCACTGCAAGTAATCACTGGCTGTACAATGAGCCGTGAATAGTTGTGGCCGCCGGTAACCTATCATTATAGTGAACAGAACTGCCAGCCACACCCAGCCTCTGGGAGGCGCTAAGAGCCGCATCAGGAACTGCTGCTACAGTTCGCACCACCATTAAACGCTGCTGTGACTGTAGCCTAAAGACTAATTTGCATTTGCAGGTGGTAAAAACAGGCAGTTGAGCTACATTAAATCCCCCCCTCCTCCTTCCCCAACTACTCCCCTTTAAGCTGCAAAGGCAAAGGATGGGGGTGTACCCATGCCGTGATAAGAACTTACCCACTGTCACGCTCCACAGGCATCACCACCCACTAAATGCAACCTATTCAACTTAATGCGGCCACACCGCAACCGGTCCACAACCATGTTCAATACACCTGATTGCAGCATGGTGGTATGGGTCTGTACTGGTTAAAACAAGCACCAAGATAGAGAACCTCTCACTGCCTGTCAAATGCCCTCTGAAGGGGGATCCACTGCGGATCTTTCTTTAGAGGGCTCACTGTAGTGTAAAGGAATCCTTATGCCCTATTCAAACTAGCAAATGGGACAATTTGCCATAACCCATGGGAGACTCAGTGGGGTTTGTTATGAGTACTAGGGATGGGCTCAGGCGTGTTTAGATCGTACCCGCCAAGAAGCCATCACTGCACACCGCCAATCATAGGCTGCCCATGTACAGTGGGTACGGAAAGTATTCAGACCCCCTTAAATTTTTCACTCTTTGTTATATTGCAGCCATTTGCTAAAATCATTTAAGTTCATTCTTCTTCCTCATGAATGTACACATAGCACCCCATACTGACAGAAAAACACAGAATTGTTGACATTGTTGCAGATTTATTAAAAAAGAAAAACTGAAATATCACATGGTCCTAAGTATTCAGACCCTTTGCTCAGTATTTAGTAGAAGCCCCCTTTTGATCTAATACAGCCAGGAGTCTTTTTGGGAAAGATGCAACAAGTCTTTCACACCTGGATTTGGGGATCCTCTGCCATTCCTCCTTGCAGATCCTCTCCAGTTCTGTCAGGTTGGATGGTAAACGTTGGTGGACAGCCATTTTTAGGTCTCTCCAGAGATGCTCAATTGGGTTTAAGTCAGGGCTCTGGCTGGGCCATTCAAGAACAGTCAGGGAGTTGTTGTGAAGCCACTCCTTCCTTATTTTAGCTGTGTGCTTAGGGTCATTGTCTTGTTGGAAGGTAAACCTTCGGCCCAGTCTGAGGTCCAGAGCACTCTGGAGAAGGTTTTTGTCCAGGATATCCCTGTACTTGGCCGCATTCATCTTTCCCAAGATTGCAACCAGTCGTCCTGTCCCTGCAGCTGAAAAACACCCCCACAGCATGATGCTGCCACCACCATGCTTCACTGTTGGGACTGCTTAGAATTAAGGCCAAATTCATGAGGAAGAAGAATGAACTTAAATGATTTTAGCAAATGGCTGCAATATAACAAAGAGTGAAAAATTTAAGGGGGTCTGAATACTTTCCGTACCCACTGTATGTGCAGCTACAGGCCAGGAAATGCTTCAGTGCCTATGATTGGCCTTGTGCAGAGACCGCTTCCTGGCGGGTACGATCCAAACACGCCTGAGCCCATCCCTAGTGATTAGCAGTGGGTTGGAAGCCCCATACAAAGCAATGGTAGGCTGCAATTACTGCATATGATCCCCCCCAGGACGCAGACATTCTGTGCCCATGACCGATCATCCACAGGAATTGGCTGCATGGCCGATTACATGTGTAGCAGGATTTCCAGGCATTGGGCCTGATGTAGGTCTGCCATTGTTATCGGTGACACCTCCAGCCCATTTAAGCTGAATACCCAAGTGTGAGATTGGAGACAATAACCATTCCGGCATCTTTGGTTTGTTTTATATTGGGGATGGGAGTAGGGAATGAGTGGGATACTCCTCTGGCTCAACTAGGTACAACTGGGACACTTTGCAGAAAAATGCCTGTTAGCGCTGTCTTGACGACAGCTGGATGCCGACCAAAGCTTGCTGGCGCTTGAAAAATACTGAATTGCTGAACTGTACTTGAACTTGACTTTTGACACTCTGGCTAGCTCAAAAAGTCCTGAACTATACTGAGACTTGACTCTTGGCACTCTGGTTAGCTCAAAAGTCCTGTAAACAGCTCCCTCCAGCCCTTCACTGACTGAGTTAGCTCCTTGTAACTGCTTGTGCTGCTGCAACTCTCAACACTGTACAATGCACGCTGTACACTTTAACACTTCAGGGCCCAACCGCTGGCACCCCCTTTACACTTCAGGGTCCTCTCACTAGGCACCCCTCTACACTTCTGGGTCATCTCACTAGGCACCCCCTCTACACTTCACGGTCAACACTGGCACCCCCTTTACCACTAGCTGGCTCCTAGATCCCTTGGACCTTCACCGGAGTGGTCCCCTCTGCTTTCCAGACCCCCAGGAGCAGTTTACAGTACTCACGAACTGGGAATGCTTTCCTGAAACTGGACCCCTCTCAGCTCCGCTGGTCCTCGGCACACCAGATTCTCTCTGCAGCTCAGCTCTCTGTCCCCTCAGTCAAGCCGCCCGGGACACCCGATTCTGCTGACAGGAGGAGAGACAGCCACACTCTCCCTCCTGGGACTCTGCTTCCCACCAAAGATGCTGCTTCATGCGATCCCCTCAAACTTATACCCACTCCCAGAATCCTGTGCGGCAGAATCTCCCTTTTTGGGGTAGATACAGGCCTGAGTGTGCCATTGGCTGGGTTTCCTCCACTGCCCAATGAGAACCCTCTCATGGAGCCAGTGGGGAGACTCCGCAGTCTCAACAGCTACACCTGGGAGACATGATAACCCAGCTGAAAATCATGGCCCTGCTGTTAGGCAGCCAAGACCCACTATACTTTGCCTAGCACCTACCTTGTAGGGTGCTACACATGCAAACGACTGCGAATAGCTGCGGGCGCTGTCAGCCTCCCTTTGCTTTGAATGGGACACTGCAACACATGATAAAATAAAAACACAGGTGAAGGAAATGTAAGCGGACAAAATCCTGCCAACAGGACAGAATAGGAGGCACTTACAGGTGCTGGAACATGCCTTTTTAATTTCTTAAAAAATGCATATTAAAAACATGAATTTTAAGGAGCAAAAGTATGAACAAGCTCATTTACCTTGGAGGCATTTTGGATACAGAGTTTCAGTGTCTGTACTGCTATAGACTAGAGAGGATATTATGCATTACCTCAAACATCCTTTATAACAAAAAAAAGAAGAAGTTATTATAAGGTCATGTACCCGCTCACTTGTGTTTACAGTGGGAGTCACACCATTCCATTATGCAGTTCAATGAGGAATTCCATGCCTACATAGAAAGGGTAAAAATGATACAATGGGAGTTCATTGCTGTATTGTAGAAGTGAAACAATAACCCGCAGTGACTGTGTATTTCCAATTATACTCTAATTACTCCGCTACATACAGTATGATTGTTATTTAGTTATGAAAACCTTGACCTTTTTTTTGTTATGTTTTATGAAGACAAATGGGGATGTCCAAGGCCGAGTGTCTGTATTGAAGTCATAATTTAAGACATCTAAAAATGCATTTTTTATTGTATGGGATTGTGACCGACCCAACCAGGATGGGGGGTTTTGGAGGGGATTGCAGGATGGCCTTTTGCCTACTGACTATGGGCCCTGGCTTTTGATGGACAACCACATGATGAGCACAGAGAACCAGAATTGCATTAATTCTCTGAATAAGAACATAAAAGCTTTCCTTCTGGAGTGGATGGAAAGATGTAATATTAATCTTGTACAGGTTAATGGTCACAGGGAATATGGCGGCCCTCCTGCAGACTGGGTCAAAGGGGCTCCTTCACTTGGGACAGAAATATTTATCAACAATATCCCTCAAGAGATCTATGAAGATAAATGAATTCCACCTTTTTAGACTGCTGGAATATTGTATGTTTTATCTCATGAACTGTTGAAGACTGTTGCTGGATAGTCTGGGATCCCTGATTAACCAAAGCATTGTCTAGGTGTGAATTCCCATTGTGAATTGAGTCACCTATTGTTTCTGTCTGTTGGCTAATTTGGCTAAAGCCTGGTACACACTAAGGCCCCTTTCACACAGGGAGTCCGTTCAGATCCGCCTGTCAGTTTTTTTGGCGGATCTGAACGGATGCCCCATGCATCTCTATGGGGCATCAGATGTCAGCGGAGACATGTCCGCTGACATCCGATCCGTCAAAACCAAGCGGATGAAAACCCTATTTTCCATCAGTCTGGCAAATCGGATCGAATGAGAATGGACAGACGGTCTGTTCCCATCTGATTCCCCCATAGAGAAGAATGGGGACCTGACAGCTGTGTCTCCGCACACAACGCGGAGACACAGCTATCATCCGCCTGCTCTGCCGGGATCGGCGGATCGATCCCCCGCTCAGAAAAACGGCGGGTTGAAGGGAAAAAAAACTGACAGCTCCGGTCGCAGCTGCTGTACCAAACATCTGATGTTAGTACAGCGATCTCCCTTGCCAGAACACTCCGATCATCGCTCTCAGCCATTGGCTGTGAGTGCTGATGAGGAGCCAGTCAGCTGGTGTTTTTCCAGCATGCTCATGACACAGAAGCCGGCAAAAAAGCCAGCTTCTGTTGGACCAGCTGAGATACACACGGGCCCGAATGTTAGCTGGTTTTTCTCCCAACATTCGCCCCGTGTGTACGGGGTTTAACTCTTGCAGGTACCCAAATGATGGGATTAGCTTCGTGTCAACTCTACCTCATTATCTAACCATTGTGTGATGTTTGGGTAATATTTGGTTTTATTGTTCATGTGGTGCCTGACCTACTTTTGAAGTGTATAAAAACCTGTATTTCTGTACAATAAAAAGTTCCAGTTTGCATCTAAGGTAGTATCTCATAGTCTTGGGTGCTCAGAGATAATACCCGTTTCCTGGATCCAGACTGGAGGAAGCTATATCTTGACAAAGGCACCAAAGCTGGGTGGTGGACGGTTCCATCACAGGGGTACACAATTTCCTCGTAAAATAGAAGATCAGCCTCATCTGATTTATAAGTCAGACACTCCTTTATAGTAGGTCTTTGTCCCTGTTATGGGGGATGTCCCTCATTTCTTGCCAGGACAGGATGTGATAGGACATCTCTTCAATAGAGACACAGGCAAGAAGAATGGTACAAGATCTAGAACACTTCTGCCAAACAAAAGGGGCAATGCTTATATTGAAAAGGAGGTTTATATTATCTAATAATACAGGTGTATTAGAGAGGTCCACTAAAACCATATAATATGAGGTCAAACCTAATCATGTTTTAATTTGTATGCAATCAGGTAGGCCTTTGGACTACATGGATGAAGGTAAATCTAAAGGAAATTAAATAGGAAAATTGCATAATGTATGGCCAGCAAGTGGGAGGAATAGTGCACCATTGTCACGGTTAGTGGAAGGACTAGTGTCCCTAATGTTATTGTTAGTGGGAGGAATAGTGCCCCATTGTTACTGTTAGTGGAAGGAATAGTGCTCCATTGTCACTGTTAGTGGAAGGAATGTTGCCCTATTGTCACTGTTAGTGGATGGAATAGTGCCCCATTGTCACTGTTAGTGGGAGGAATAGTTCCACATTGTTACTGTTAGTGGGAGGAATAGTGACTCAATGTCACTGTTAGTGGGAGGAATAGTTCCCCATCATTGTTACTGTTAGTGGGAGGAATAGTGCCTCAATGTCACTGTTAGTGGGAGGAATAGTGCCTCAATGTCACTGTTAGTAGAAGGAATAGTGACCCATTGTCACTGTTAGTGGGAGGAATAGTGCCCCATTGTTACTGTTAGTGGGAGGAATAGTGCCCCATTATCACTGTTAGTGGGAGGAATAGTGCCCCATTGTTACTGTTAGTGGGAGGAATAGTGCCCCATTGTCACTGTTAGTGGGAGGAATAGTGCCCCATTGTCACTGTTAGTGGGAGGAATAGTGCCCCGCTGTCACTGTTAGTGGGAGGAATAGTGCCCCGCTGTCACTGTTAGTGGGAGGAATAGTGCCCCCCGTTGTCACTGTTAGTGGGAGGAATAGTGCCCCCGTTGTCACTGTTAGTGGGAGGAATAGTGCCCCGTTGTCACTGTTAGTGGGAGGAATAGTGCCCCGTTGTCACTGTTAGTGGGAGGAATAGTGCCCCGTTGTCACTGTTAGTGGGAGGAATAGTGCCCCATTGTTACTGTTAGTGGGAGGAATAGTGCCCCATTATCACTGTTAGTGGGAGGAATAGGGCCCCATTGTTACTGTTAGTGGGAGGAATAGTGCCCCATTGTTACTGTTAGTGGGAGGAATAGTGCCCCATTGTTACTGTTAGTGGGAGGAATAGTGCCCCATTGTCACTGTTAGAGGGAGGAATAGTGCCCCATTGTCACTGTTGGTGGGAAGAGAATAGAAAATACGAAAGTTGAAAGGATTAAAAGAGGTGCATGGAAGCCAGCCCCCAGTCTGATGTACTCACCCTCCAGTCTGCCACCAACCAAGTAGTCCTGTCTCGTGATATAAATAAAGAACAGGGGTTTAGTTGACACGCATTTGCAAATGCATGTGTAAGCTGCAGGGCCACTACACGGCAGCCTGTTTTACCTGCAGTCCTAACACTTTCTAATTTGAGTGTCTCCACAATGGAAGCACATGGCTGCTAATGGATGGATGGGAGACAGGTGGGAGGGAGGCAGCCCAAACGTCCCCCAACTCACCCCCATCCATGACTGGTCTAATATATCAAAACTCTAATAGCGATGTTGTAGCAATGGTACAAACTGAAAAGGACCAGCTGGGAAGCATACACCTCCATCCCCTTGGCGGATGCAGTATAAAACACAGATTGGGATTTTATATGAGGCATTAGCCTGTAACGCACAGTGCCTCCATCCCTAATTTCATAAAATATTTGGCAATTACATGAGACAAGCAGGTCATGCTATTGGTCTCCTTCCCTGTATATGAAAAAAAAAATGTGCGATTTCTGTGCGTTTTTGGTGGATGCAGTCTGATTTGACCCCAGTTTTTTATAACTGCGTCCGGCGGTCGTAAAGCGGTTAATAAATATTGAAGAATAAATTTAGCTGAAAGTTTGTGTGCCTGGACTTCAGCTTTAATAGAAAATATCTTGTGTTAAATGTTTTTTTTTTTTTTAATGATGTATTTGTAAGGACATATTCACATAACAGAGCAATCATACAAACAGAAACATGGGTACACAGGACTGTTGTCCTTAGCAGTATATGTGTGTGTACTTGAGTATCTGACCCATATACAGAGTTTCAGTCATTGTGGCCATCCTTAGGTCCTCCACTGTCTGATATTACTAACACACTCACCTCCGAGCAATGTTTCCTGGCCGCTGTAATGTTAGCCGGGAGAAGACTAATTTCAGGTACAGAACTGGGACCATCTCACCAGTGGTATCAGCTCAATCATTATCGCTCCTGTCCACATTAATGATCACAACCTAAATCACATCCCAATGTTCATATAAAACGTGTCCTCTGTAATTAATGTGGGACTCCTTTACATGCGCTGGTAGACCCGGCTCTAATTTAATGTTGTTAAAGGAGAATGAGTGTACATTTATTTTTATTTTTGTATAAAAGATTTCCCTTATCAGAAGAAGTGTAGCCATACTGATATACTTTATGTCTTTACATTAAATGTATTATTAAAGGATATAGTTTATTTGGATAGCTCCAACAACATTCCAATGCTGGCATTAGGCCGTGGAGATGACATCCTTATTTATGCGTCCAAGGATCAGACGTTTGGTTGGTGTTTCTGTGTATATGCATCCAATGATCAGACATTTGGTTGGTGTGTCTGTGTATATGCGTCCAATGATCAGACGTTTGGTTGGTGTGTCTGTGTATATGCGTCCAATGATCAGACATTTGGTTAGTGTGTCTGTGTATATGTGTCCAATGATCAGACATTTGGTTGGTGTGTCTGTGTATATGCGTCCAATGATCAGACATTTGGTTGGTGTGTCTGTGTATATGCGTCCAAGGATCAGACGTTTGGTTGGTGTGTCTGTGTATATGCGTCCAATGATCAGACGTTTGGTTGGTGTGTCTGTGTATATGCGTCCAATGATCAGACGTTTGGTTGGTGTGTCTGTGTATATGCGTCCAATGATCAGACATTTGGTTGGTGTGTCTGTGTATATGCGTCCAATGATCATAGTTACATAGTTACATAGTAGGTGAGGTTGAATAAAGACAATAGTCCATCCAGTTCAACCTGTGTAGGTGTGTGTGGCTGTAATCATCTCACATACCCCTGAATGTTCTGATCCTTGAGATGTACGTCTAAGAGTCATTTGAAAGCCACCATACTTCCCGCAGAAACCACTACTTGTGGTAGAGAATTCCACAATCTTGTAGCCCTAACAGTAAAGATCAGACGTTTGGTTGGTGTGTCTGTGTATATGTGTCCAATGATCAGATGTTTGGTTGGTGTGTCTGTGTATATGCGTCCAATGATCAGATGTTTGGTTGGTGTGTCTGTGTATATGCGTCCAATGATCAGACATTTGGTTGGTGTGTCTGTGTATATGCGTCCAATGATCAGACGTTTGGTTGGTGTGTCTGTGTATATGCGTCCAATGATCAGACATTTGGTTGGTGTGTCTGTGTATATGTGTCCAATGATCAGACATTTGGTTGGTGTGTCTGTGTATATGTGTCCAATGATCAGACATTTGGTTGGTGTGTCTGTGTATATGTGTCCAATGATCAGAAATTTGGTTGGTGTGTCTGTTTATATGCGTCCAAGGATCAGATGTTTGGTTTGTGTTTCTGTGTATATGCTCCAAAGGATAAGACATTTGGTTGGTGTTTCTGTGTATGTGCGCCAAAGGATAAGACATTGGTTGGTGTTTCTGTGTATATGCACCCAAGGTATAGACATTCGATAGGTGTTTGTGGATGTGGCTCCAAGGATCAGACATTTGATTTGCCTTTGTGTATGTGGCTCCAAGGATCAGCGGTTTGGTAGTTTTTTCTGTGTATGTGCACCAAAGGATAAGACGTTTGGTTGGTTTTTCCTTGTATATGTGTCCAAGGATCAGACGTTTGGTTAGTGTTTCTATGTATGTGCGCCCAAGGATGAGATGTTCGATAGGTGTTTGTCTATGGCAATCCAAGGATCAGACCTTCGATTGGCCTTTGTGTATGTGGCTTCAAGGATCAGACGTTCAATAGGTGTTTGTGTATGTAGGTCCAAGGATCAGGCATTTGATTGGCCTTTGTGTATGTGGTTCCAAGGGTCAGATGTTTTGGTTGTGTGGGTCAAGAATCAGAGGTTTGGTTGGTGTTTGGGTATGGGGGTCGAAGGATCAAACATTTGGTTGGAGTTTCTGTGTATGTGGGTCAAAGAATCAGAGGTTTGGTTGGTGTTTTAGTATGTTTTGGTATGAAATCCAATAAATACACGTTATAGTCTAAAAACTTCCAACTTCCACAAGTTTAAATGCTTTTCTTATGTGCATAAACATTTTTACAAATGTACATGTGCATCTAAAAAAAAGTATATATAAAAAATAAAAAAGAATATCATCAAAAAGTTAATTTAAGTACTTCAATTCAAAAACTGAAATTCATATTATATAGATTCATTACACACAGAGTGATATATTTCAAGCATTTCTTTATTTAAATTTTGATGATAATGGATTAAAGCTAGTGAAAACCCAAAATTCAGTATCTCAGAAAATTAGAATATTACACAAAACCAATAAAAAAGGATTTTTTATACAGAAATGTTGGCTTACTGAAAAGTATGTCCATGTACAATAAAGTATGCACTGAACACTGCATCAATGCGGCGTGGCATGGAGGCGATCAGCCTGTGGCACTACTGAGGTGTTATGGAAGCCCAGGTTGCTTTGATAGCGGCCGTCTGCATTGTTGTGTCTGGTGTCTCATCTTTCTCCTGACAATACCCCACAGATTCTCTATGGGGTTTAGGTCAGGCGAGTTTGCTGGCCAAACAAGCACAGTGATACCATGATCATTAAACCAGGATTTGGCAGTGTGGGAAGGTGTCAAGTCTTGCTGGAAAATGAAATCAGCATCTCCATGAAGCTAGCCAGCAGAAAGAAGCATGAAGTGCGTTGAAATTTCCTGGTAGAGGGCTGCACTGACTTTGGACTTGATAAAACACAGTGGACCAACACCAGCAGATGGCATGGCTCCCAAAATCATCACCGACTGTGGAAGCTTCACACTGGACCTCACGCATTTTTAGATTCTGTGCCTCTCCTCTGTGTGTGGCGGCTCTTGAAGCACTGACACAAGCCGTAGTCCACTCCTTGTGAGTCTCCCCCAAATTCTTGAATGGCTTTTGCTTCACAACTCTCTCAAGGCTGCCATTATCCTTGTTGCTTGTGCACCTTTTTCTACCACACTTTTCCCTTTCACTCAACTTTCCATTATTATGCTTGGATACAGCACTCTGTGAACAGCCAGCTTCTTAAGCAATTACCTTTTGTGACTCACCCTTCTTGTGGAGGGTGTTAATGACTGTCCTCTGGACAACTTTAAATTTTTTTGCATTTTGGAAATAAATGCTTGAAATATATCACTCTGTGTGTAATGAATCTTTATAATATAGGAGTTTCACATTTTGAATTAAATTCCTGAAATAAATCCCCTTTTTGATGATATTCTAATATTTTGAGATGCACCTGAATATAGGTAAATATCCTGGTGTTTCAGCTAAGAGTCCTGCGTCTACCTTAAGATTGGTACATACCAGTGGCAGCCTGTCCATTAGGGGTGCAGGAGCCCCGTCCCCCTAATCCATGCGCCCCACCTCTAATCTACATGCAGAGCTCTAGATGCATGGATTCCAATGTTTTTTTTTTTTAAGAAGCACACAATTAGAGCCAGAGGCTCTATTTGGCTCAAAAAAGGGTGGGCTCGGGGGGCAGAGCACTGCGTCCAAAGCCCACCCAGTTGTGTGACATTAGCAAATTAATATTCGCTAATGTCTTCCGGTTTCTCCTCACGGCCAATCAGGAAGCGGGTCCTGAGTCCTGATTGGCTGGGAATCCGAAGACCAGACTGGCCGCGAGTCCTAACTCCTGATTGGCCAGGAGGAGAAGCGACCGCCGAAACTCGGGAGGAGACGCAGGTGGAAAAGCTGCCATCTGCATGGGGTAAGTGATGGGCGATCAATTAAACGATGGGGGGGAGGGTTATGTGGTCGGCTGGCTGGGGGGGGGCGCCCCCGCAAGAAAATTGAGCACCAGCCTCCACTGGTACACACGTATTAAAAATCGGCAGACTTTGGGTACATTTGTATCGCTGTCTGTTCAACGCTTTTGAGGAACAATCTTGCTGGAGAACCAATATTCCATCTGCAAATGGCTGCAGGTGCTGATCAGTGTATTCTGGAGGGGGGAGTCCCCTATGTCAGAAAAAAATAGCTCAGCGGAAGAGGGGGACCGTTGTGTTGACACAAGGACCCACTGGTTGAATGAAAAAACTACCTGTGAATGCCCAGCTTAATCGGATTGCTACCCTTTGTGCACAATTCTGCTTAAGTGTTAGCATGACATCCGGGAGCCCTGATATCATGCTATAGGGAAGGGGGGGGGGGGGACTACCAGGAGAGCCACAGCATTAGTCCCTGACAGAGGCAGCAGAAAATATTCATAGGGAAGTGTTTCAGAACCTCTGCTCAAATAATACAAATTTTGTTGCCTAAGAGGAAAAATAAAAAAATAAAATGGTGGGAAAAGACTAACTCCAACTTTTTGCTATGAATAATCAATTGCCTTGCAGCTGTGAAAGTAAAACAAAAACCAGACTGCTTTTGCTGCAATACTAACCTGCTCTCTCCCAACTTGGAATCACAGTCTTGCCATGTGGTGCCACTCCTTTTTCAGGTTGCATGACGTCCAGCTTCTTTCAACTCACTTGTTGTGAGTCCAGGCTGTCATGGACACACCCCCTGAGGGTGCATTATAACGCCCACCTGAGCTCATGCTCATTACATGTACAATGCTTTGTCTAGGAGTAAGGGCCACCTACTGCCATCTGGCGAGAAAAAGAAGGACCCATGCCATGACATTGACAGAAGAAGACTGCTGGATTTAGTGTATGTATAAAAAAGGGGGGGGGGATATAAACTGGCTGTAAAATGGAACTGCAGCTTAAAGTTACTTTTTTGTAATGGCATAGAGAAACATTAGAACTTATGTCAGTTTTTTTTTTTTTTTTTAAGTCTGTCTCCGCTAGAGCGTTTTTCTGCCTTGCATCTTGTCCCATTTACAACACAGGAAAATTCCCTAAAGGAGACACAGACAGCAATTAATTATACTTTACAAAGGTTATAACCCATCTGTAGCCTACTGAAAAAAAAGTACTTCTACTGCTGTCTGTATTACCATAATAATTTGCTCTCATGGCGACCATATTGGAAGTGAAGGAAAAAAATCTCCCCAGCAGAGATGCATACTGCAATGAAAAGCCAGCAGAGGTCCTAACCTGTTCTTGTTCTGTTCAAATTAATAAAAGAAAGTTCCACTCTATAGACCACAGGTGTCAAACACAAGGCCCGCGGGCCGAATGCAGCCCCGCCCCAGGCCATTTCATGTGGCCCTCGCGCCTTTCCTGTAGCTGGCCCCCCCCACCTTGTCTCAGTAGTCAGCAGCAGAGAGGACAGATCTGCTTTGCCAGATCCTGTGCTGCTGCAGAAAGGCATGTCTTTGCCCCCTCCCCCTTCTGAGCAGTCTGAGGCAGAGTGGAGGGCGGAACTCCTCCTACAGATCCTGCACCTCTCTGTGCAGCCACAACACCACCTTGTCTCTGCCTCCCCTGGTCTCAGCATTCAGCAGACTCTGTAAACTGACTCCAGCCCCTCTCTGGTCCTCCTTTAATCCTTGCACTTTCTCCTTCCCAGATCCACACGCATCTTCTTCCTGGCAGTAGCACAGGGTAAGGGGGTGCATTGTAATGTAAGGAAGGGTGGGTGACTCTTGACTTATGATGGTGGGGGGCTCTTGACATCTCATGAAAGGGTTTGAGGGAGCGTGGGGTGCTCTGGACATCTAATCTTAAAGATATAACCGGCCCTTCGGGGGGCAACCGTAATGCTGATGCGGCCCGCAATGAAATTGAGTTTGACACCCCTGCTATAGACTAACTCTGAGCAAAACCCCCCTCCCACCCCCCGCATTTTCTTACCTTGTGAAGCAAGGTATACTCACCTACCTCTGCCCTCCAATTCAGGGACCTCTAATCCAGAATTGCTGATGGTCCTACACTGGCCAGTCCTCAAAAGTTCCTTAGTGTTGCCATCAGTCCTCTCCTAGATTCTGAATGGGCCCTGCAGCGGGACAGCCAAAAAGAATTTAAAATGTGGGACTAGTGTGACCACGGCTTTAGGCAAGCAAAATGGATATTTAGTAGGGATGAGCTCAAGCGTTTTCGGATTCTAGTCCTAACCCACCTGAGCAATCCTACCAGGAATTCGTCACTGCACACCACCAATCATAAGCAACTGAGGCATTTCCCGGCCTGCAGCTGCACATACACACGCCCCCCTGCACATACACACACCCCCTTGTATATCTGTGGCTGTGGGCCAAGGAATGACTAGGCTGCTCATGATTGGCGGTGTGCAGTGACGGCTTCCTGGCAGGATTACTCAGGTGGGTTGGGACCAGACTCCCGAACACACCTGAGCTCATCCCTAGCATTTGGTTAATTAAAAGGGTTTTTGGGGGAGGAGATTCAGGTTTCTCCCCAAGTTGGGCTTTATCCATGGAAAATTTCTAAAAGTTTTCATGAAAAACTGTTAAGCCTTCCTAAAATATTACTAAATACCAACCATCCAAATAATTTGTTAAATTACCACCAACTACTGAAAGTCTTGTGCATGAAAAACAACCTGAGAATAAAAGTGTATTATGGGCAAAACGAGACACAGACTTTGGGCCCCTGGAATGGCCACCTCCACACACCCTCAATACACATCTCCCACACATTCATTTTGGGCCCCAGGAATGGCCACCTCCACACAACCTCAATACCCATCTCCCACACATTCATTTCCCCCCACTTTTCTTACCACCTCTCACTTCCATTTTATCACTTTCTCTCTCTAGATGGGAAAAACAATTGATGGGAATATACCATGTTTTCCCGAAAATAAGACCAGGTCTTGTATTAATTTTGGCTACAAAAAACACACTAGGGCTTATTTTGAGGGGATGTCTTTTTTATTTACGGTATGTACAAGGACAATCCTAAAGTGGTTGTAACCCTGAAAAAAAAAAAAAAAATATATCCTGATCCTTTAAAGCAGGATAGACAGCACAGCCCTTGTGCTGTGTCATTTACCCCTCTGTATGTTTTAACAAAAACCTGTAATTAAAAAATAAAATATTTAAAAAAAAAAAAAGTTTTTGTGTCCCATGTCTTTTCTCCTCTACCCCTGTCAGCTCAGGAGTCGGCATTATGATATGCTGCAATCCGAAAAATAAACCTTGGTTAAAGTCATTGTAAAATTAGCCTAATCCTAAAGTGGTTGTAACCCTGAAAAAAAACATATATCCCGATCCTTTAAAGCATAATAGACAGCACAGTCCTTGTGCTGTGTCATTTACCCCACTCTATGTTTTAAAAAAAACCTGGAATTAAAAAATAAAATATTTAAAAAAAAAAAGCTTGCCCGTTGATTTGCAATAGCCCCCCAAACGCTGAGCGATGTTGCCGCGATTTCCGCCTGCCGAATCGCGGTAACATCGCGCAAAAAAAATCGCAGGATGCAATACGCTCCAAAGAAGCTCTTGTACTTTTTTGGGCGTAATGCGTCCCGCGATTTTTTTTGCGCGATGTTACGCGATTCGGCAAGCGGAAATCGCGGCAACATCGCTCAGCGTTTGGGGGGCTATTGCAAATCAACGGGCAACGCACAGGCGTCCCGCGATTTGCAATAATCTCCGGATCGTGGGCGGAACCGCGGCGGTTCTGCCCGCGATCCATACGCTGACATGTGAACGGAGCCTAAAGTGGTTGTAACCCTGAAAAAAAAAAAAATATCCCTCTATGTTTTAAAAAAAAAAACTGGAATTAAAAAAAAAAAAAAAGTTTTTGTGTCCCCTGTCCTCTCTTCTCCTCTTCCCCCTGTCAGCTCAGGAGTCGGCATTAGGACATTCTGTAATCCCAAAAAAATAAACCTTGGTTAAAGATATTGTAAAATTATGTGATCTGTTTTGTAAAAAGATTATCTAATATCCAGTGAGTCTCCATTTGAAAGCAATGCTGTAAATTAGGTATTTTCCACAATAAAGTTACAAAAAGGAGATACACTGCACATTGTATAATCTTTTTACAAAACAGATTACATGTTTTTACAAGGATTTTAACTAGGGCTTATTTTCGGGGTAGGGCTTATATTGCAGCTATCCCCATAAATGACGCCAGGTCTTATTTTCGGGGTAGGACTTCTATTGAAGCTATCCCCATAAATCACGCTAGGTCTTATATTGCAGCTATCCCCATAAATGACGCCAGGTCTTATTTTCGGGGTAGGACTTCTATTGAAGCTATCCCCATAAATCACGCTAGGTCTTATATTGCAGCTATCCCCATCAATGACGCTAGGTCTTATTTTCGGGGTAGGACTTCTATTGAAGCTATCCCCATAAATCACGCTAGGTCTTATATTGCAGCTATCCCCATCAATGACGCTAGGTCTTATTTTCGGGGTAGGACTTATATTGAAGCTATCTCCAAAAATCACGCTAGGTCTTATTTTCGGGGTAGGGCTTATTTTCGGGGAAACAGGGTATCAAAACTGGAGCAGAAAAAAAAAATCTGGAGCAGCTGTGTATTTCAGCCAATCAGCTTCTATCTTCAGCTTGTTCAGTTATGCATTGAAAATGAAAGATAAAAGCTGATTGGTTGTCATACACGGCTGCTCCAGTTTTGATAAATTCCCCTAAATTACTTTTTTTTTTTTTTTTTACAGCCACTTCTCTACATGAGGCCTTCATTTGTTCATTTCGCTTTAGCATGCAAAAATCAGTTTATGCAAGCAAAATTAAAGCTCGTGTGTGTGCGGTTTACATTAAACTGACACAAAATTCCTACCAACTTTCTGCTTAAAAAAAAAAAAAAAATCCAGTCTCTTCAAAGACGTGGCAGTTTTTTTTTTCTTTTGCTAATTAGTTACAGAATATTAACATCTAGTTCCTATTAGGGTGTAATAAAGCCCCACCACACGCAAGGGCTGGGATGGAAAACACAAAAGACAGGAGCGCTCAGAAGCCAATATGTTTTGATAGGGGAATCTGCAGCCTGTAATGAATAAACAAGACTTAGAAGACAGGAGCTGGTGCTCTGTGCTCGTCCCTCTGCAAATATTTTACCTTATTAGGAGGAAGTATATTATATTTTTACGGAAAGGCATCTCTTTAAACATGAGGTTTTTTTTCCCCCTCTTGGTCTGGTCTCTTCATCAGGTTAAAATCAATAGAGTACAGTGTTGATTCTTGGTGTCAGAGAGTTTGGAGAGGACCCGACAGACTTGAACATCTCATAGCACAGCTCTGTTACAGGAAAAGCACTTATTGCCCACTAAAACATGTGTCATCCTTTACTATATGAGAACACATTACAAGCTTTGCAGTGCGCAGGGCGGCTACACCTGCAACAATATAGAATTTAGTTGAGAGGATTAGAAGGTGTTCTTTAAGTAAAAATCATATTAACAAGATGTGAATTTTATACCAGGTATATGTTCTACCCTAACCAGTTCTGGACCGAAGGATTTGCCCCCTTAATGACCAGGCCCTATTTTGCAATTCGGCACTGCTTATTTTAACGGACAATTTCGGACATGCGATGCTGTACCCAAATAAAATTGACGTCATTTTTTCCCCACAAATAGAGCTTTCTTTTGGTGGTATTTGATCACTTGTGGGATTTAAATTTTTTGCGCTATTAACCGCTTGCCGACCGCCGCACGACTATTTACTGCGGCGGTCAGCCCCATACAGGGAAAAGTGACCTAGGTCTACGTCGCTAGCCTGTGAGCCTCTAGGGGGCAAGCGAGCGCGCGCCGCCAGAGGCGCGCTCCCGCCCCCGCTCGTTCCCTAACAAGTCCACGCGTGTGACCGGCGGACCCGATGTCCGCCGGTCACTCGCGATCTCCCCGTGGAGAGGGAGAAACGCAGGCGGCTAATGTAAACAAAGCCGCCTGTCATTCTCCCTGATCTAACTGCAGAGATCATACGATCCTGCTATGTAGGATCGTATGTCTCTGTCGTTAAATCACTAGCCACACCCCTTTACAGTTAGAAGCACGCCCCTAGGGACACACTTAACCCCTGCATCACCAATAAAGTTAACCCCTTCCCTGCCAGTGTCATTTTTACAGTAACAGTGCATATGTATAGCACCGATTACTGTAGTAATGTCACTGGTACCCCAAAAAATGTCAAAAATATCAGTCAAGGGTCCGATCTGTCCGCCGCAATGTCGCAGTCCCGCAAAAAAAAAACGCAGATCGCCGTCATTACTCGTTAAAAAAAAAAAACACCAAAAATTACAGAAATCTTTCCCTTAGTTAAAGTAAACGCAATAACTTTTGTGCAAACCAATCAAAATACGCCTATTGCGATTTTTTTACCAAACATATGTAGCAGAAAACAAATTGGCCAAAAATGTTAAAAAAATTTTGATTTTTACATTTTTTTGGGGGAATTTCACATTTTTTGGGGGGAATTTCATATAAAAAAATGTGAAAAATATTGTTATTTTTTTCAAAATTTACGCTTTTTTTGTTTATAGCGCAAAAAGTAAAAATCGCACAGGTGATCAAATACTACCAAAAGAAAGCTCTGTTTGTGGGGAAAAAAAAGGACGTCAATTTCATTTGGGTACAGCGTGGCACGACCGCGCAATCGTCCATTAAAGTCACGCAGTGCCGAATCGCAAAATAGGGCCTGGTCAGGAAGGGGGTAAAATCTTCCGGGGCTTAAGTGGTTGACAAAAAAAATGAGTGACAATTCTGAAAAAAAAAAAAAACAATATTTTTTACATTCTGCTATATAACATTCTCGAAAAAAAAAATAAAAATCTAAATTTTTTAACATTTTAGGTCAATTTGTTTTCTGCTACATATTTTTGGTAAAAAAAAAAAAAATCGCAATAAGCGTATTTTGATTGTTTTGTACAAAAGTTATCGCGTCTACTAACTATGGGAAAGATTTATATCATTTTTGTTTTTTTTTTTTTTTTTACTAGAAATGGCGGCGATCCGCGATTTTTTGCGGGACTGCGATATTGCGGCAGACAGATCGGACCCCTGACAGTTTTGACACTTTTGGGGATACCAGTGACAATACTACAGTAATCAATGCTAAAAATACGCACTGTTACTGTAATAATGACACTGGCAGGGAAGGGGTTAACATTGTGGGAGATCAAGAGGTTAAATGTGAGCTTAGGGGAGTGATTCCAACTGTGAGGGGGCGTGGCTTGTGAAATTATAATAGAGACCTGTGATCCTATATAGAAGGATCACAGGAGCTCTGTGATCATTCCAGGGAGAAGAACGGTCTGCTGTGTTTACAACAGCTGCTCGTCCTTCTCTCTCAGCGGGGAGCGATCGCGGGTGTCAGGCGGCAATCAGAGCGCACACCCCCTAGCTGCCGGCGTGCAAGGCAGCGTGTGGTTGGCAACCGGTTAAGTAAAAATCATGTTACCAAGATGTTAATTTTATACCATGTATATGCTCTACCTTAAACCCTTTTGCACCGGAAGATTTCCCCCTTAATGACCAGGCTATTTTTTGCGATTCGGCAATGCGTACTTTAACAGACAATTGCGCAGTGGTGTAACGCTGTACCTAAATAAAATGAATGTCCTTTTTTTCCCACAAATAGAGCTTTCTTTTGGTGGTATTTGATCACCTCTGCGATTTTTATTTTTTTTGCGCTATAAACAAAAAAATAGCGACAAACAACCTAAAGGATGGCATATCCAGCACAATCTTGGTATTTGCAGATGATACAAAGCTAAGCATGCCAATATCATCTACACATGACGTTGTAACCTTACAAGCGGACCTGAACAAAATAATGGGGTGGGCAACTACATGGCAGATGAGGTTTAATGTTGAAAAGTGTAAAGTAATGCACTTGGGTGTCAGAAATACGAATGGAAGTTACGCACTGGGGGGGAACCTCCGGGTGAATCTAAGATGGAAAAGGACCTGGGGGTACTAATAGACAACAGGCTTGTCAGTTCTGCAAAGAAGAGAGGGCAAATATTGCAAAGTCTAGATCTGCATCTGAGACAAATCCCAACAGACTAAAGGCTGTAATTAAAGCAAAAGGTGGTTCAACAAAATACTGACACAAGGGGGTGATCCTTTTTACAACTCAGTGATTCTGTTTTTCAATTTTGTTTTATTTTTTTCTGACATGTTGGAGTTATATCTTTCACTTGGGTGTTACAGTTTTTGTCTTATCAAGCTGCAACTTATGTCTGTCCTTATTTCAGGCTGCAAAGCAACAAAATTAGATTTTTTTTTAAAGGGGGGTGATTCTTTTCTATGCCCACTGTATCAGCATTACCTGGCAATGTAAATTTGTTAGTTATTTTCAATCTTCTTAAATCTGCAGCATTCATTAACCACTTAAAGACCAGGCCTATTTCTGACATTTGTTGTTAAAATCAATATTTTTTGCTATAAAATTACTTGGAACCCCCAAACATTGTTTTTTTTAGCAGAGACCCTAGAGAATAAAATGGAGATTGTTGCAATACTTTATGTCACACCGTACTTGCGCAGCAGTCTTACAAACGCAATTAAAAAAAAAAAGAAAATACACACTTTTTTTTTTAAACGAAAAAATAAGAAAACAGTAAAGTTAGTCCAATTTTGTATAATGTGAAAGATGATGTTATGCAGAGTAAATTGTTACCTAACATGTCATGCTTTAAAACTGTGCACGCTCGTGGAATGGTGACAAACTTCGGTACCTAAAAATCTCTGTAGACAAATTTTTTTTTACTGGTTATCGGTTTCGAGTTACAGAGGAGGTCTTGTGCTAGAATTATTGCTCTCGCTCTAACAATCGCAGCGATACCTCATATGTGTGGTTTGAATACCACTTACATATGAGGGCGTAACTTTCTTCTGCATTTGCTTCTGTACGATTTAATTTTTTTTTTCTGATTTTTTTTTTTAGTTTTTATTTTTCCACTGTCCCTTTAAATGTTTTATTTTTTTTATCACTTCTATTCCTATTACAAGGAATGTAACCATCCCTTGTGATAGAAATAAGTATGGCAGGTCCTCTTTATTGTGAGATCTGGGGTCAAAAAGACCTCAGATCTCACATTTACACCTAAAAGCACAAAAAACAAAAAGGCTGTTAGGCAGAAGTGACGGATGACGTTGCTCCAGTTCTCTAAGGGCATACAGTAGAGTTGAGTGGGGGCCATCTTGCCCTCACTCAACTACCTGCCCATCACCTGCCCATCGCTACAGCAGATCGGATCGTTTCGTTGGTGAATCCGCCACCAGGACCACTTCACGTTTATCAGATTCCAGATCGCCAGCTGTAAATCATTAGCCTTCAGGATATATTGCTATCTACAAGAGGACTGGACACTGGGAAAAAGGACCCGAATCCCAAATTTGGTATCGGATGCGGCTGAAACATTTATCTGGTAGAACATAGAGAATTTGTGCACAGAGGACTGGTGGCAGCCGTGCAAGTCTGGGAAACCTTTGCTTGATGCCAAAAAGCCCAAGAAGTGCTTACATAGCTAGTAGTGTGTGACTTGACAGAAAAAGGAAAACATGATCCTTCAAACCGCAGGCTTGAATGATGGTCTATCTCAATCGCCTAGAGAAGCTTTAAGCATCATAAGAGACACAGACTCAGAGTTGCTCCTGTCCCTCAGAACCTGGGCTTCAACAGCCATATCATTAAAGCCAACAACAAAAAAGCAACATGGTAAAATGGCCCTTGAGACGATAGGCAGTGAACATTGTTATGCATGGGAGGCTGGTACGAGGATTGGCAGACTGTCGGTGGAATGGGAGCAAAGCTTAGATGTCTTCACATGAAGTTAAAGTGTTACTAAACCCAGATCCTGCAATCACTATATCTGGTCTCCCACAGCACACAGAACATGGAAATGTAATTGTTTTATTAAATATAAACTGATTAAATAGGTTTTTTGACTTAGCGTAAAATCCATTTCTCTGATGTTCATTGACGGACACAGCTCCTGATCTTTATAACCACTGGGTTATACTGCCCCCTACAGGAGTAGGACACTAGGCAGACAAATAATCTGGTTACGCCTATGGGCAGTCCCAGGGGGTATACTCCCTCTCCCTGCTATAGGTACTCAGTATTGTTACAGTGTCAGAAGAATTACAACTCCACAGAGGGGTGGGTGCTGTGTTCGTCAATGAACATTCGAGAAATGGATTTTACGGTAAAATCTAATTTTCTCTTTCATTCATTGACGGACACTGCTCCTGATCTTCATAACCATTGGAATGTCATTGGAAAGCAGTGTTAACCCCGAGGGGTGGGAACAGCAAATAAATTCCCCAGGCTAAACAGTAGCGAACCAGGTAACAGGAGCTCAACCAAAACAACTAGAGCCCACCTGAAAAAAACAATACACCCTCAAAGAGGTTCAAATCCTCTAAACAGCAGCCTGCAAAAACTTGTGGACAAAGGAAGCATCTGCAGATGCCAACACATCCACTTTATAGAACTTTGTGTGCACCGACGACCAGGTGGCCACCTTGCAAACCTGCGTTACTGACGTCTAATGACGGAAGGCCCAGGAGGTACTGAGCAACCGAGTAGAGTGCGCCTTGACAGGTAAAGGAGAAACCTGACCCTTGATGGAATAGGTCTGAATCACTGTGTCTGATCCATCTGGAAATGGTCACAGAGGAAGTGGACAACCCTTTCCGAGGCCCATTCGTGAGCACAAATAGGGAGTCTGGCTTTCTAAAAGACTCAAAAGCTGCCAGGTACACCCTAATTGCCCGGACCACATCCAAGGCATGCAAGGCAAGTTCCTTCGGATGTTTCGGCCTGGAACACAGGGATGGCAACACAATGTCTTCATACAAATGAAAATCAGAGACAACCTTTGGGAGGAACGACGGACAGGGGCGAAGAACCACCTTATGTCTGTGAATCATCAAGTAAGGGGAATGATAGGATAACACCAAAAATGCCACCTTCTGAGACAGCGTAAGCAAGGGAATCTCCCAAGGATTCTCAAAAGGAGGCTTCTGGAGGACCAAAAGCACGAAATTGAGGTCCCAAGGGGCAACAGGGACAGTACTGGAGGAACCAAATGTTGGACACCCTGAAGAAGTACACACCAAGGAGTGTGTGGCCAAGGCTCGTTGGAAGAAGACTGCCAAAGCCGACACCTGGCACTTGATGGTACTCAAGGCCAGTTTCTGTTCAAACCCTCGTTGAAGTAAAGTCAAAATCCGAGACACCAAGAAGGAGCGAGGATGAACCCCAAGACACTTACACCACGCAATGTATGTCTTCCACGTACGATGGTAGATCTTCCCAGAAGTATATTTCCGAGCTTTTAACAGTGTTAGAAAAACCTCTATCCATTAGCACCTGGCATTCAACAGTCAAGCCTTCAAAGCCAGCGACTGTAAAGCAGGATGAAAGATTGGTCCTTGGGAGAGCAGATCCTCCCTGAGAGGAAGCTTCCAAGGAACGTCGGCTACCAGCTGCCCCAGATCGGTGTACCAAGCCTGGTGAGGCCAGTCTGGAGCCACTAAGATGACTAGAATACCTTCTGCCTCGATCCTGCGTAGAGGTCTTGGCAGAAGCTTGAGAGGAGGGAAGGCATAAATCAGACGAGACCCCACAGGGCCACCAGCGCTTCTGTGGCGTCTGCCAGAGGATCCTGTGACCAAGTCAAAAACCGAAGAGCAGAGGCGAGACCAAAGGGTAATGCCACAAACTGATAATGCTCCTCTCCCATGACAAATCGGAGGAAGCGCTGGCGACTGGCACGTATTGGAATGTGAAGGTAAGCATCCTTTATGTCGATAGAGGCAAGAAAATCCCCCTGATGCAGGAATGCCACCATTGTGTGAACTTCTGTACCCACACAAAGCAGTTCAGCCCCTTGAGGTCAAGGATTGGACGCACCTTGCCTTCCTTCCTGGGAACTGTAAACCGGTTTGAGTAAAAACCCTCAAAACGTTACGAACAAGGTGTGATGAGGATGACAGGGGGTGGGGGTGTTTGCAAGGTTGCAGTGGGATGCCAGGTGTGATGAGGATGACAGGGAGTGGGGGAACATTGCAGTGGGGTGACAGGTGTGATAAGGATGTGGATGAAAGGGAGTGGGGTGTTAGAAAGATTGCAGTGGGGTGCCCGGTGTGATGAACATGAGGATGAGTATGACAGGGCGGGGTGTTAGCAAGGTATCAGTGGGGTGCCAGGTGTGATGAGGATGAAAGGGGGTGGGGTGTTAGCAAGGTTGCAGTGGGGTTCCAGGTGTGATGCAACTCCCAAGGCTTCTTCCATAGCTGAAGAGGAGTACTCTTGCCACCAGTAGCATGTTTGATAATTTTATCAAAAGATGGTACCAAAAGACATTTTCCTTTGAAGATCATACAAATCGAACACTTTCTGCACAAGGATTCTGAAGTCCAGCACTTTATCCAAAGTTTCCCATCAATATGCACGTGAGGCACATGCAAGAGATAAGAGGGGAGGCTTCTAACAAACCATCACAGCTAATATTTAACGCTACAGCTATCTGCTTCATGCGTTCAATAGGCAAGGTATCAGGTTCAGCAGTAGCTAGTTCTCTCATTTTAAGCATTACAATTGCTCAGGAATGGCAGCAGACAGGTGTAAGTACATCGGCACACACAGTGAGGCGAAGACTTTTGGAGGATGGCCTGGTGTCAAGAAGGGCAGCAAAGAAGCCACTTCTCCCCAGGAAAAACATCAGGGACAGAATTATATTCTGCAAAATTTACAGGGATTGGACTGCTGAGGACTGGGGTAAAGTCATTTTCTTTGATGAATCCCCTTTCCCATTGTTTGTGGCACCCAGAAAAAATCTTGTCTGGAGAAGAAAAGGTGAGCGCTACCATCAGTCCTGTGTCATGCCAACAGTAAAGCATCCTGAAACCATTCATAGGTGGGGTTGCTTCTCAGCCAAGGGAGTCCGCTCACTCACAATTTTGCCCAAGAACACAGCTATGAATAAAGAATGGTACAAAAACATCCTCCAAGAGCAACTTCTAACCATCCAAGAACAGTTTGGTGACGAACAATGTATTTTCCAGCATGATGGAGCACCAAACCATAAGGCAAAAAACATAACTTAATGGCTTGGGGAACAAAATATGGACATTTTGAGTCCATGGTCAGGAAACTCCTTTGACCTTTATCCCATTGAGAACTTGTGGTTAACCCTCAGGAGTCAGGTGAACAAAAAATAGCCCACAAATTCTGGCAAACTCCAAGCTTTGAATATGCAAGAATGGGCTGCCATCAGTCAGGATTGTGGCCCAGAAGTTTATTGACAGCATGCCAGGACGAATTGTAGAGGTCTTGAAAAAGAAATATTGACTTTTTGCATAAATGTAATGTAATTGTCACTGAAAGCCTCTGACACTTCTGAAATGCTTGTAATTATACTTCAGTATACCATAGTAACATCTGACAAAAAGATCTAAAAACACTGAAGCAGCAGACTTTGTGAAAATTAATATTTGTGTAATTTTCATAACTTACAGCCACAGCTGTATAATAACAGATAGACTGAGGGCAGGTATGCCTGGCGGGAGCCCTCCACCCCTCCTTAAAGGGATATTAAAAGTATTTTTTAAAATTAATAAACATGACATACTTACCTGCTCTGTGTAACAGTTTTGCACAGAGAAGCCCAGATCCTCCTCTTCTCAGGGTACCTCGCCGGTGCTCCTGGCCTCTCCCTCCTGTCGAGTGCCCCCACAGCAAGCAGCTTGCTATGGAGGCAGCCGAGCAGAGCCACTGCTGTGTGTGTCCATTCAGCCATGGAGCCGCGGCTCGGCCCCCACCCCCTCTCTCCTCATTGGCCCACTGATGTTGATTGACAGCCAATGGTGCCTGCTGCTGTCTCAGCTAATGAATAGAAAAAAAATATCTGCCTTTAGTACCTATTTAAAGGCACAGAGGCACACTGGGCACCCAACAAATAGCACAATGCCAGCAAAGGTGTCCATTGCGCCCCCTCACCAAATACCCAACAAACGGCAACTGCCCCAACCCTTTATTGGCCTTGACAGCAAGGAGCACTTGGAAGGGTAGTCCAGGTCAAACACAAGCAAAAAATTCCAGCTTTAACTTACCAGCCAGCCTGCGACAAACCGAATTGTCCCATCTAACAGTTCACGTTAAAAACAGGGGTTTATTTAGCACATATTTGCAAATGCATGCATAATCTGCAGAGGCCACAACAAGGTAATGTCGTATGGCCAGCCTTCGACTGACAGCAATGTGGAAAGCCATTGAGCCATGACGGGCTTTACAGTGTTGACCTTTCCTGTGGGCTAAACCACACATCAACCTTACATATCACTCTTGGACCCTGATGGACAGAAATCAGCAACTATGCCAATACTAAAAGGTCTAACACTCCTTGTTGGGTCACTTTGAGAGCCGGTTCACACTACCGCGACCAGAAAGTAGTCCCATGAAGGCGCGACTTTTTAGCGTGACTTTGAAGAGACTTGTTTAGAGACTTGTGCACTACTTTGAAGAGACTTAAATGATAGGCGACTTAGTCTGTGGGGAATGCCTGGGTTATCTTTTTCTTCTTCCTGGAAAGTCTGATCACAGTCGCTTGAAAATAGATAAGGATCCGACTTAGGAGCGACTCCCATTGAAGTCTATGTGCACAAGTCAGATAGAGGTCACCTTGAAGTAGTACAGGAACCTTTTCTGAAGTGCGACTTCAGTAGTGCATATTAAGACGGCTCTCATTCATTTACATTGAATTTGTGATGACAAGAGACTTGGGGCGACTTGAGGGCACACAAGTCGTGTCCCAAGTCCGAGTAGTGTGAACCGGCTCTTAGACTCAATTCCAACCAGTTACTACATATGTATTTGTGTTCTGTTATAAAATAAAATGAGAAGTCACTAAGTCACCAGCACTTTTCACTTTTTCACTAGTGAAAAGCATATTACATATTTTATTGCAAAGACAGCATCACAAGTCGAAGAATACCAAAGCTTAAGGGTTTTGCAGGGTCTCTTCCTCAAAGAGAACTAGGAGGTACAATGTCACCATGAGGAAGGGAACACACATTGGAGCATCCATTTTGGTTGAGTACCGTTAGGGTTGCTGTTCCAAATTCTTACTTTACCGTTATAAAATAGCTCATGTTTGAGAATTAAAAGGCAAAGGTGGACCACAGTTCTAAACAGAATAATTTCCCTGCAAACGTTAACACAGAGCATGTTTGGCCTCGTATTGCGATTTATAGACGTGGACATTTGTAGTGAGATGTTCTCATAGTCTGTCCTGAGTCACAGCAGAAAACATTCCTGTGATCCATCTGCCTTATAAGTCCATTCCACACAGAACTGACAGGTTTTAATAACAACAGTTTTTATCTATTCATTTTTATTTTTAAATTAGAGCTTTTTTGGCTTTCTCAGAGCATCTTGTCCTTGAAGAGAAGGATTTATACCTCTCTGCACTTGGCTTTCCTCTCTCTGGAAGGACAATTCTCAGAGCCGCTCGAATGTTTATTGAGGGGGGGAAAAAATATCTTCATTTTGCTATTTAAAACGTGAAACTTTACGATACCACTTAAAGTAAACCTGTACTGAGAGAAAGATAGAGGCTGCCATTGCTGGGATCCTTCTGAAAATTCTAGTTGCCTGGTTCCTGATCCAGGACCCTGACCCAGATCCTGATCTTGTATTTTGCACAAACCTGTAAAAAGCATTTAGAATGTCATAACAGAAGTACAATTTTATTTATTATAGCGCCAACAATTCATGCATCACTTTACATATTGGACAATCACACCAGCCCCAAGGAGCTTACAATTTAAGGTCCTTTCCTCACATATACTAAGCCCAATTTGGAAAGCAGCAAATCAACCTACCAGCATGTCTTTGGAGTGTGGGAGGACACCGGAGTGCCCACAGGAAACCCAGGGCCAACATGCCAAACTTCATGTAAGTAGTGTCCTAGTTGGGAACTCAAACTAAGGACTCTAATGCTGCAAGGCACAAGTGCTACCTACTAAGTCACTGTGCTTTGCATACTTATTCCAGATTAGCAACCTAAAGTGGACCTGGTCCCAAAAAGTGAAGATTCGCTATGTTATAAGGAATATCTAGAAGTGTTCATTGTGCCTAAGCAGTACCCCTACGCCAACGACACCCACATTTATATCTCAACCCCTCAGCTACCTCCCTCAGTCTCCTCAGGTATTACTAATTTACTAACAGACATATCAGCCTGGATGTCACAACACTTCCTCAAACTTAAGGCCCGTACGAAATATCCTCCAATTTTCCTCTCTTGATCAGCGTTCATTACCGTTTTAAGTTGACAGTGCATAAATGTTCACAAAATTTCTCGTCCGATTTTTTTTGGGACATTTGTTCCTAGACTTCCGGGTTGTCCGCAACTTCAGATCATGCGCGGTCTCTCGTATGCGATTTTTCACGGACGTACTGCATACACATTAAACGAAAATTGGTCATCTAGGGACAGACGCTAAATTTTTTTTTTCGTTGAAAATGTCGGAATCGGCTGCTGAAAGTTGTGTACACACTAGCCGAAAATCGTACGATTTTACCTCGGACGGGAATTTTCGGCAGATTTTCTACTAGTGTGTACCCCACTTTAATCTATACAAAACCGAGCTCATAATATTTCCTCCACCACGTGCCCCTTCCCCTGATCTCTCTGTCAAGATGGATAGCACAACTATCAACCCGTCCCCACATGCCAAGGTTCTAGGTGTAATCCTGGACTATCCTTTCAGTCCTACCTCCAATCAATGTCCAAATCTTGCCGCCTCAACCTCTGCAACATCTCCAAAATATGCTCCTTTCTAACGAAAGACACCACAAAGCTCTTGGGTTCACTCCCTGGTAATCTTTCGCCTCAACTACTGCAACTCTCTTCTCTCATTGGATTATCTTTACATAGGCTGTCTCCTCCTTCAGTCCATTATGAATGCTGCTGCCAGGCTCATCCACCTTACCAACCATTTAGTGTCTACTATCCCTCTCTGCCAATCACTCCACTGGCTTCCACTCACCCAACTAATTAAATTCGAAATACTAGCAACTTACAAAGCCATCCACAACTCGACCCCCAGTTACATCACTAGCCTGGTCTAAAAATACCAACCTAATCGTTCTCTTCCTTCCTCCCAAGACCTTCTGCTCTCTAGCTCCCTCGTCACCTCCTCCCATGCTCACCTCCAGGAATTTTCTTGAGCCTCTCCCATCCTATGAAACTCCCTACCCCAATCTGTCCGATTATCTCCTATTTTGTTTGCATTTAGAAGATCCCTGAAAACCCTCCTCTTTAGAGAAGCCTATCCTGCCCACACCGAACAACAGTACTTTATTTTTCTCCATCAGCTCACCCCACACAGTTATTACCTTTTGTATTGCTTGACCCTCCATTCTAGATTCTAAGCTCTAATGAGCAGGGCCCTCTGATTTCTCCTGTATTGAATTGTATTGTAACTGTACTGTTTGCCATCATGTTGTAAAGCACTGCGCAAACTGTTGGCGCTATATAAACCCTGTATTATAATAATAATATAAACAACAACAACAATCTGAAAACTATACCTTTTATCTTGAATTCCTCCTGAAAATAGTGTTACTCCAGTGCCTATACAACCCATAGTTGTATATCTGCAATGTGAACCGAAGGTACTTCTTCCTCAGACGTCTAGTCTCAGATTTGGTGATGCCACTAATGTGCTGCTCATTGCTTTTCTTTGCTAGAAGCTGTGAGGAAGCAAAGCCCGGCCTCTATCAAGGTGGCTGCCTCCACACAGATCTTTAAAAAGTAAGCATGAGTAAACGCAAGGTCTTGAAATGGATTAATATCTGGTTGTGTATCAACAGGAGGATAAAAAGAACATAAGACAGATGAATGCCATACACACCTAACCTCTGTAGGGCTGAATGAGCGAAATCACTAGATTTCTGCATCCATGCTAAATAGCATTGGTGGAGGAATCTCCTCTGGCGCCTCTTGTATTCAGATAGCTGCAGCACCAACTGCTGTGTCCATACTCAAACAATGACTGCATCTGTTCGGCTGAACATTTTCTACCCAACTCCTCAGATTATTTGTTCAATTTTGTGGAGCTGAGTGGTGCAGACAGGGCCATTCACAACTCAAATTTTAGCGGATTCATCAGAAATCTTACAAAATTTGAGCTGGCCAACTATAATGAGAAAAGGACAGAACACAGACGAATGAGGGATATTAAATGATTTAATGAGATGCTAAAATGAGAGAAGAGTAAGGCAGGCCATAGACGGTGCAAATTTCTTTCCTGCAACCCAGGGGAATCCCTCCTGCTGAGACAATGTTCTCCCTGTAGGGAGGCGAGGGAAGCCATCCCCGGCAGGAGAAGACAGTGATTATTGTTACAGCCGCTAGCGATAATCGCAGGTAAATCCGGCAGGCTGGTTGCACCCAAGTGGATCCATCGATCAATCAACTTGGTACATTCAGCCTGCCCATAGACCGTTTAAATCTCATCTGGTTCCTGCTGAGATTCGAACCATCTATGGCCAGCCTAAGACAAAATGACTCGTGAGAGAGAATAGAACAAAAAAGAGGGCGTGATCCTCTCAGAAGGTGATGAAACGGATAAAAGAGGAAGATGAAATGTCTAGTTGGGAAGAGTACAAAATACAGAGAAAGGTCCAGAATTAAATGATAGGGCAGGAAAATATGAGGGCTGAGAAGAAAAGGACTTAAGGGGATGAAACAAAGTGTGATAAGGAGTTTGAACTGGCTAAGACAATAGGAAGATGAAACTACTAGGTCAGAGATGATTAAGTGAGAACACTAGGAAAAAAAAATGATATCCCCACTTCAGCCAATTTTTAGGTATTGTCCCCAGCTGGGAACGTCACTAAACAAATAACTCTTCCACTACTCACCTCCTTCTCTGATGATCCACCTACCCCTCACTAAAGTATTCCTGATCCCCACTATGTGCCCTCATCTTCCGAGTTGAAAGGCACTCACTCATATTCATTCAACCTGGCAGACTGAGGACATACTGTGAGTGAAGGGCATCATAGACATGCCCTCCTGCACTCTCATTGTAATGATGCAGTAAGCAGCACTGATGTAATCATGTCAGCCCCACTCTATACATCACTGAGGAAAGCCCACCACGAGGGGAAGATCCAAAGAAGAAGAAGAGGACCCTGCACATATTGTGACCAGTCCTGAAGACATCTGGAAAGGTACAAATTAAAAATTCAAAAATTACATTTGAAATTGGGCTTGAAACTACTTACTGAGAAGAGGGACAAAAAAGAAGAAATGACCAGGAGTTGATGATGGAACAAACACTGCTTTGGAATGTGAAAAATGAGGATGAAACAAGAAAACAAAAGTAAGTAAAAATGACAGACACAGGAAGGGTCGTGACTCTTTTCTTGCTTTTATTGGGGTATTTAAACCCTCCACTGTCAGCAACAGTGGGGCATAGTTCCTGCCACAGACAATGGGGCACTATTCCTCCCACCGACACCAATGATGGTGCACGATTCCTTCCATTGACACCAATAATAGGGCATTATTCCTCCCACTGACACCAACAATGGGGCACTATTCCTCCCATTGAAACCAATAATAGGGCATTATTCCTCCCATTGACACCAACGATGGGGCGCTATTCCTCCAATTGACACCAACGATGGGGCACTATTCCTCCCATTGACACCAACGATGGGGCACTATTCCTCCCATTGACACAAACGATGGGGCACTATTCCTCCCGTTGACGCCAACAATAGGGCACTATTCCTCCCATTGACACCAACAATGGGGCCCTATTCCTCCTATTGACACCAACGATGGGGCCCTATTCCTCCTATTAATACCAAAGATGGGGCACTATTCCTCCTCCTAATACCAACCATGGGACATCATTTACTCCTTTTGATTTTAATGTCAGGACATTTTCTACTCCCACTGACCACAGTGCGCCCCCCCCCTCTAAAATTTGAAGGACAGTCAACTAGCCCTTTGTTTAGAAAGTTTGAAAACCCCTGGGCTATACCATTTGTTCTTTCTGGTTCATCTGTTTTGTGCTATCAGGAACAAGATAACCTATGCTGTCCATCAATCTGTACTCCATACGAGTTCTGAGTGAGCCACTGGATTTTCTACATCAGCTCACATTGGGCTGCCTGAGGAGCAATCCTGTTGAAATGGGTTTAAAACCAACAAAATTTGTACATAAAAGTTTTCAGTGAAAAAAAACAGAATCCCTGGGTTAAATAGTGTAACTTGTTTTTATTACAATTATGTACATTTATAGTTAAATTTTTGTTAATTTTTTAAATCTATACATTAGCACACCGACAAGCACAGTGGGTTGATGCAATTAAGGGAGCGTGGCACTGCCCTTAGGCAATGTAGTCTTCTTTGTGACCATCTATATTTTTTTCCCATATGGCCTTCTCTATCCCCAAAGCATTCAACACAGTGCAAATTTAGCAATGTCACAGGCAAATATTTGTTCTGAAGAAACACATGGATATGGTGTTTAAAGGTTCGGCCAAAGATAGCTTATTGGTCTATTTTTTCCTTAGAGCAGAGGATTATAGGAAAAACAGATTTAAAGAAAAAAAAAAAAAAATTGTGTTAGGTGCTAAGAAGAATCTATGTCCAGCATGGATTTTTTACATTGCTTTAGGATGTTAAAGTGTAGGTATAGCCAAAGCCTCTCCTTTTAGATTTAAAAGAGATGTTTTTTTTTTTTTTTTAAGAATCATACTTACCTATCTGTCCCCTGGGGCCTCGAACACTGAAAATCGAGCGATCTAACACCACTGATCGCTCGGTTATCACAGCTCCCTCGGTTATGCCAGCTCCCTCGGTTATGCCAGCCCAGGCATGTGGGCGGATCCTGACTTCATTGTCACAATCTTGCCCAAGCCGAGCTTGGCTCTGTGACATCAGTAAACAGCGGGCTTCATCACTCGGTTATCACAGCTCCCTGAGCAGAGAGCTGCTGTCAGTCAGCTCTCTGCTCTACCCCCCACGCTCATTGGAGGCTCTCAGCGGCTCACTGATAGGCTGGGCCGAGTGCCAGTCCAGGCATGTGGGCGGATCCTGACTTCATTTTCACAATCTTGCCCAAGCCGGGCTTGGCTCTGTGACGTCAGCAGACAGCGGGCTTCAGTTCGCTGTCTGCTGAAAACGGGTCACAAGAGTGCAGAACGAACTGCACTCCTGTAATCCACAGGAGAAGTACAGCCAAACAAGCTTTCCTTTCCATTTAGCTCCTGTTGTGTCTCCAGGACAGGGAGAGAACATTTCTCCAAAGTGAAGGAAGTTCCCCTTAAAGTTGGTATAGAAACAACTTTTTACAGACACAGGCGCCATCTTTAAAAGATTTACCTTCACCTCTTGTTCCTCTTACAAATATAACATTTTGGATTCCCCATATTTTCAACTTTGCTAACAAAAGCCAACAGGACTAAAGCTGGCCATATGCTTGTAGATTTTCGAATGAACATATGTATGAAAATTCTTTGTACATTCAATGACTTGATAAATGTCATTTAAAAGTAATGCAAAATATTTTTGCTTTTAATATTCGATTTTGGAATGAATTTGAAAAACAAAAGCCACATACATGGTTAGAAATGTGTTAGTTTGAGAAAAGTTTTCCACCCCGTTACTTTTTTCTCATCACTGAAGTTGAAAACAAACATCGATTTAACCCCAGTAACCATTAGAAAAGCAGAACAGACGTTCTTAAAACGAAACATTTTGAATGATATTCTACTAGTATATGGCCAGCTTAAAAGAAAGGTTGAATCTATCCAGCAGAGGCACTGACCGCAATAAAAACCTAATAGAAGGTAAAAAGCCCCATACACACGCACAGATTGTTGGCCAACTGATCGGCCGTCTTTTGTCCAGTGTTGTTTGTTGGTTGAAATGTGCTCTAGACTTGCACTGGACTTTTGTTGGCCAACAAAAACCAACTTCAGAAGTGATGTCATGTGATGGTTGACTTTCCGTGTGTTTTTTCTTCTCTGAGCATGCCCAGTCTTGCTCATCTGATTTTTGTCTGCCGAAATATGTACTGACTGAGGAACAATCGGCCGTTCTGTTGTTGGCCAACAAAAATTTTATAGCATGCACACCAGATTTTTTACGGCCGAAAATTCGCAGTTGGTTGTCGGAAGCATCATACTAACAAGCCTACAATCGGCAGAACGGACGTTGGCCGAAAATTTACGGCCAACAATCTGTGCGTGTGTACGAGGCTTAACAGTACAAACAAATGGCCACTGCCCTCACCTATAACTGGCCTTGGCAGCAAGGAGCACATGGAAGGGCAATGCATGCAAAACAAAACCAAAGAAAATTCAAGCTACATTCCGTAAGACCATCCTGCAACCAACCAAATTATCCCAACAGTATGCGTTAAAAAGAGAGGGCAAATGTGTGCAAACTAAATCCCTGTTTTTAAGGCATATTGTTATGGATAATTTGGTAGGTGTCAGGCTGGTCCATAAGATGAGCTTGGTATTTCTATCTGGTTTTGATAGGAGTTCTAACTTTATCTAAAAAAAAAAAAAGGAAAAAAAAATTGGCTATGCATACACTTTAAGAAAAGAGGATTGCATTTATGACACTTGTATATAAAAAATACTACTTAAAAACAAGTCTGTGTTTTTAACAAGAAATCTTCGGGTGTAGCTCTATTATAATGTAGGAAAATGTTAAAAAAAAAAAAACTGAAGACAGGAAAAGGAGAGGGAGGGGGGATTAAAGGGTGACAAACAAAGAGGTTTGTGTTCAAGATAAGCAAAAACTGAGACCACCAGCAGGGCAAATACTTATTGTTGAAAATGTTGTAAAGGCAGAGGGATTGATCCAATCTACTCTGAATGCTGCATATAAATCAGACACGTTTTAACGTGTCAAAGCTATTTTTCCATAAATTACCCTCCACAGAATTTGCTAAAGCAGGCAAGGGGTGAGCCCTTTAAAAATCACTATTTAGAATTTATTTTTAACTATAAAATCTCTAAAAGGAAAGAATGAAAACCAGAAAGTGAGGGATCTCCTTTGTCTGTTTTTTTTATTTTATTTTACAATTGGCTTAATTTTATATAACTTCATTCTTAATTAACTGTAAGAAACAACCAAACTACCGTCATACTCCAGGAACAAAAAAAAAAGTCATTGTTCAACATTGTAGAGAACTATGCTAGTATGTAAGCTTGTAGTTGCTCATTCGATTGTAATGCGCAACACAACAAGTCTGTGTCATGCGCATGCTGCTCACAGTGTGACAAATGGTGATTACAGGTCGTGTGCCAAACACACTACAAGAGTTAGGCGGTGATTTAAAATTGGATGATCAGTGAGCATTCTCTTTATTTCATCTTTACGTCTGGAAAAAAAAAAAGGATGTGTTTTCTGTAATTAAGGGAAGAGTGCACCCTGGCTCCCATTATCATGTTTCCTTGCATGTGGGCAGACCGCTGAACAAGAACTACGGGGATCTATCGAGGAAAGTGAAAGTGAATAGATCTGTCATTTACATAGACGGAGAGATCACTGTGCAGACACAATGAAAAGATAGCTGAATGGACAGCGACACAGCAGAGCACTAGAAAATCTCGCCTGCGATAAGACATCGGCTTTTTTATAACTGCATTAAGAGTTGTACCACAATAGATCACACAGTTCCTTGGCGGTATGAACCCCAGAACACATCAGGGAGATGGAGGTAGCAGATGGGAGATGCAATCATTCCATCTCGTTACTGGCGCCTTCTGGCCTACGCAACTTATCCACTGGCTCATTGATCTGTCCATCCCCACCCCGGCGGTCTTCGGTTTGGACTCCCATGCAATCCTCTTCGTCAGCTTGTCCAACGTCCTCTTCATCTTCTTCGTCCTCCTCCTCTCCTTGGACTTCCATGCGCACTTGGCTCTGCACGTCAATTTCAGGATCCCCCTCTCTAGTGGTGGACAGATGATGGGAGTTGACCTTTGCTCCCTCGGGGCTGTGGTTCTCCTTGACGGGAGAAGAGGATCCAGACTCATTGCTAACAGGGGAAATGTCACTGCTGCTGTTGTGGTTAAGCGTTGCCTGGTTGGGTAAAGTAGGCGGTTTCATGGGCATTTGCCAATTCGGAATCTTAGGTGTAGATGGAGATGGCGGGAATTGCCTCCTAGTAACAGGAAGAGAAAGAAGTCAAAACAAGCTATTTGGATTATGTACCCATATGTATAAAATGTCTCAGAACAAGATCACCTGAAGTCTGTCGTTTGCCTGACCTCACGCTTTTTCCCAGTTCTTAAGGCACGTCTGTGTCAAATACTGGTGCCCCATAGTTAAAAGGAATATAAAAAAGTTTAGCACTCTGTTATCTAATGCGGTTTTGCACCCTCAAAAGCTGGCAGACAGTGTGTGATATCAGGGCACATGCATAAAAGGTGTTAGATCTTGTGATATTAAAGTGGAAACTTTATTCTCCCAATTAACATAGAATATTTGTAATCATTATGCTGCTAGCATTAGTAAATAGATAGAAAAGTATATCATATTTACTTGTTTTAAACTTTTTTTTTTCTTTAGTTTAGTTACTTCCTGGTTTCCTGCGTAGGAAAATGATGTCATACATCCCAGGAGTCTTCGGGAGGGGACGAGGGGTTTTCTCAGCTAAGCACACTCTTTTTCATGCATGGTTGAGCCTAAGGGCAGGTGGATTCCAGGAAGTAAATGCTACATGAATCATCTGCCCTTACTCAAGATGGCCACGGCCGGAAATCCTAGGGGGTGTTTTTCAAAGTGATTTCTCAACAAAATAAAGCAAGGAGACATGGATGGATGGGGGAGTTTGCGTTGAATATTAAAAAAAATGTATGTTTTGTAATGTCAATTTGTAAATCAGCAATGTTCTTTTTTTAGACTTCAATAAAATTTGTCAATTTTTACATATATGTAGCCGTATACTTTTGAGTATGATACCAGGAAAAGTCCCCGTAAGCCCACTTTTTACCAATATCCCTAGCAGGAGTTGGTGTTTCTAAGAATATTAAAAATGAATGAAATAGTGTTTTTGGTTTGTGGTGCTCAGATGCAGTGAAGATCCGCTTTATTGTCCAATATTGTAAGTGACCATCTTAATTTACGAAGCTAATTCACTTTCATGAGGCTGTTCATACATAAAATACCAACAAATGAAAGAGGGGGTCTTGAAGTAAACAGATATGTAGAAAGCAGTAAGGGTGCAACAACAATGTTTATTAGAGTCCTCAGTAATTTTTGTGATGTAATGATCAATAGACTAAGAAAGCAAACGTGTTTTAAGGGTTCACACGCTCCCTCCTCAACATTTCCAAGTCTATCCAGATATTGCTGAATATACATAATATATAAGCCCTGATGAAGGGGAGTGTGAATGTCCCCCCAAATGCATTGGATTTATTATTCTATTAGTTATTCAAAAAAAAAGTTAAAAATCACTCTGGACTTTAAGTGGTGTGGCGTCCTTATTGCTTTCAAAATTTACAGCGCACGATAGACAACATGGGGGACAGGAGGAAGACTGGAGCACATTTTATTTAAGAAAGGTACAAAGTATTTTCCTGTCATCCATTCCAGCAAATAATGTTTTTCTGGGAGAGACTGAAGCCGGATACCCATGGGTCGAATGTTGGGAGACATTTGCCGGTTAAAAAAAATTCAGCCCGTGTGGCCAGCTTCTGTTGGATGAGCATGCCTGGAAAACCAGCAGACGTCCGACTCCCGATTAGCACTCTAAGCCAATGGTTGAGACCGCTGATTGTAATGTTCTGGTGGGGGGAGGCCTTCCCTCTGTGAGAACATAACAGCTCAATGGGGGAGATCGCTGTACTAATGTTGGATAGTTAGTACAGCGGCTCCAACGGGAGCAGTCTGTTTAAAAAAAAACGTTAGACCGCATTCACACTGAAGCGGCACGACTTCGGGGGCGACCTGTGAAGTCGCGTGCACCGCGACTTCAGCGCGACTTGCACGGACTTCATATAATGAATGTCTATGCAAGTCGCTCCGAGGTCGCCCCAAAGTAGTACAGGACCCTTTTTCTAAGTCGGAGCGACTTGTGTCGCTCCTATTAGAACGGGTCCTGTAGCACTGTATGGACCGCGACTTGTCAGGCTGACAAGTCGTGGTAGTGTGAATGGACACTTAGTGTGTGGCAGGCTTAAGGCAAGCCATATAAGGTGCAAGTTTCTTTCCTGACATTACGGGCTGCAAGTAAGAAATTTGCTTGATTCCCCCATCAACACAGATAAAGTTGACAGGGGAATCCCTCCTGCTGAGCCATTGCATTCTCCTGGCGGCGGCTGGTATTCACTTGTCAACGCTGTCTGTATTGATGGGGGAATCGAGCAAATGTCTTTCCTGCATCTCGTAATGTCAGGACAGTGTATGGCCTACCTTAGTCTCTCCCAGAAAAGCCGCTTCGCTGGAATGGATAACTTCAGGAGAAGACAGTGATTATTACTAGTGGCTATATCAGTCATTTGTGATAACTGAATGTAAAATACGGCAGGCTGGTTGTACCCAAGTTGATCGTTCAACTTGTTACATTTAGGCTGCCCATACACAGTTCGAATCTCGGCCGGCTTCTGCTGAACCGGCCAAGATTTGAACTGTCTAAGGCTGGCCTTACAGTAGGTAGTAGTGGATGATATGTTATCTTTTGGTGCAGTTTAGAAAGTGAAAGCAAGAGTGTGACTTGTTGTCATGGTAGAAAGGCACTTTTCAATAAGCCCAGGGGTCTTCAAACTATGGCCCTCCAGTTGGTCAGGAACTACAATTCCCATCATGCCTTGTCCTGTCTGTGAATGTCAGATTTTTGCAATGCCTCATGGGATGTCTAATCCTGCAACAGCTGGAGGGCCGTAGTTTGAGGATTCCTGAATTAGCCTTTATAATCCAGTCTCAGTGTGATTGGAGAAACGTACTTTCTATGATACACTGTTCTACTATAAGTCCCAGCATGAATTTTTATTGTTTCTAAATAATCCATTGCTTCCTGCAAGCTAAGACTAATGGGAGTAACTGATGTACTTTAGAAGCTTGAAGTTTGCTGTATCTGGTTCTGACGTTATAGTGCCAGCGATGGTCATAAAGAAAATTAATTTGGCTGATAATGCGATATCAATTATAGCATTTCAGTGAATTATAGCTTAGATCGGACCATGATGTCAAAAAGGATGGTGAAATTAAAACCTGTAAAAATAATTAAACGCTCTCCCAGGACAGCACTAGCTGACTCTGGACATTTAGTCATCGGTGTCTGGATATGTAGGACATGCGGTTGTCCTGAAATGTACTGGCAATGACCCTCCAATACAGGTTGTCGTGGGGGTCACCTGACCCCCCAGCGGATACGTTGACAACAATTTATACACCACAGAGTTTTCTATGTAAAGGTCGGGGAAAAAGAAGCTTTGCTCTTAACGACCAATCAGGTGTTTCCATTTCTTAGTGGCCTTCAAAATGCAAAAAAAAATAAATAAAAAATTATATATACAGTACATATATATATATTTTTATTGAATAGGAAGGAAGGTAATTAAATTAACCAGCTGTATGAACAAGATCTCCTATCTGTAGAAACATCCACCAGATGGGGGGATTGCATGAACAAAGATTTGGGATATTCAGATTAATTTCATTTAAGTTTCAAAAAACCTGATTCATCGTTAAAACGTAGTTCTTCAGATTCAGTCCAGTGATTTTTTCCTAGGCCAAGATGATGTCAGCACCTCTGCTGCAGACTAGGGGAAGCATGTGCTCAGTCTTCCCTTCCCAGTGATAAGACTGCAAAGTTGTAACTTCAGAACAAATCACAAGTTTAGAGGTTGCAGCAGATGCTGATCCTTGTCACACATTTGGTAACACAGCCAAGAACTTCACAGGCACCAGGATTTATGTGATTGTGTCATCTCTGAGCTGGCATTTCAGCCCAGGACGTAGATGGTGACCCTTGATGATGTCTGAGCAAAGATGGTGCCGTAAGATGAAGGCAATGAATGCGATCTCTGGGCAAGGTCATAAATACCTATCCATATCATCTTAAAATTATTGTAAAGTCTTTTTTTTTTTTTTTTTTACTATTAAAATAACAAATCTGTTATACTTACATGCTCTGTGCAGTTGGTTTTGCAAGGAGCAGCCCAGATCCTCCTCTTCTCGGGTCCCTAGCTAAAGGTTCTGGCCCCTTCCTCCTGTTGAGTGCCCCCACAGCAAACAGCTTGCTATGGGGGCACCCAAGCCGAGCAGCAGCTTCGTCTATCCATTCAGATACAGAGCTGCATTCGGTCCCGCCCCCCTCTCCTGATTGGCTAACTGAGCTTGATTGGCGGGAGCAAATGGCACGGCTGCTGTATCTCAGCCAATCAGGAGAGAGAGAGTCCTGGACAGCTGAGGCACTCGTGGACATAGCTGGATAGAGAGTGAGTATTAGGGGGGCTGAGGGGGGAAGCTGCACACAGAAGGCTTTTTATCTTAATGCATAGAATGTATTAAGACAAAAAATGTTCTATCTTTACAAGCGTTTAACACATTACTTGGCATCCTACACTTAACATGAAACTAAATATGTCTGATGCCAGGTGTACTTAAAAGTGTTACTAAACCCACAACAGTAAAATCAGTCTGTATATACAGTAAAGCATGCTTGTTATACCCACTGTGGAACCTAAGGGGTTGATCCTTTGCATTGTGTATAAAGGCTGTTTGATCCTGTCTCTCTGATCCTCCTCTTCTTCCACTGTCTTCAAAATATTACCTGATATTTACAGAGCCAGGGGACGGCTGCACAAGCTCAGTTTGGTGTGTATTTCTAGGGAGATTTTTTTTTTCTTGGGAGAGTGCATGTGATCAGCACAGGGCCAATCAGCACTGTCCAGACAGAGGATCAGGTGAGAATGAAAACTCCTCCTACAAGCTTTACTAAGAACTGATAGAAGTCACAAGACTGCTTTATACTGTTGATGAGAAAAGGTATTTAGCAGTTTATATTTACTAAAATAATTGCATTTCCATGTTCTGTGTACCAGATATAGTGAATGCAGGCTCCTGGGGAGATCAGATATTAGTTAATGCAGGCTCCTGGGGAGACCAGATATAGTAAATGCAGGCTCCTGGGGAGACCAGATATAGTGAATGCAGGCTCCTGGGGAGACCAGATAGAGTGAATGGAGGCTCCTGGGGAGACCAGATATAGTGAATGCAGGCTCCTGGGGAGACCAGATATAGTGAATGCAGGCTCCTGGGGAGACCAGATATAGTGACTGCAGGCTCCTGGGGAGACCAGATATAGTGACTGCAGGCTCCTGGGAAGACCAGATATAGTGAATGCAGGCTCCTTGGGAGACCAGATATAGTGACTGCAAGCTCCTGGGGAGACCAGATATAGTGAATGCAGCCTCCTGGGGAGACCAGATATAGTGACTGCAAGCTCCTGGGGAGACCAGATATAGTGAATGCAGGCTCCTGGGGAGACCAGATATAGTGACTGCAGGCTCCTGGGGAGACCAGATATAGTGAATGCAGGCTCCTGGGGAGACAAGATATAGTGAATGCAGGCTCCTGGGGAGACAAGATATAGTGAATGCAGGCTCCTGGGTTTAGTAACACTTTAAATTTGCCTATCCAACTAAAGTGTTTCCATAAGATGTGCACAAGATGACCAGCCTGCCAGCATCTCCCATCACAACTCCCAGTACCTGTTCAGCAGCAGCCCTTTCAGAGAGTAGATTTCAGACTTTAATTCCTGGATGTTCTGAGATTCCAGAATAGTGTTAGATGAACTGAAGGCCTACAAAGTACAAAAAAAATGTCATCATTAAAAACTTAAAGTGTTATTAAGCAGCCATCTTTGTTTATCCTGTTTATCATTGAAAGTGAAAGAAAATCCCAAATTTTGGGTTGTCCCGACAAAAGTAATAGAGGGGAAATCTTCCAATAGGGACACTAGTTCTAGTGACATGGGGGGTCTTCAGGGGGGTTCACCTAATTTGCAGGGATTTTCTCTCACTTCCTGTTTGGCTATGGGACAGGAAGTGAGGGGAAATCTCCCCAATGGGACACAGATGGCAAAAGAAAAGTTTTGCCCATAATTCTACTTTAAATTGTAAGATGTTCTCTCATGGAACAGCAGGTACTCTCGTCCCTGTATATTGTTCGTCATTCAATGGTGTGGGCGGGCATAAACACCACTAATTCTGGGCTATCTGGTTTAGAAG